>NW_024097221.1:162500-762500 GCF_016545835.1 Crotalus tigris
CTCCTCATTTTCTTTAAAAGAGGTATCCATCCTAATGTAAAATTAAGACTTCCTTTAGCCTCTGAAGGATAATATTATCTCAGATGGTTTTACTGGATGTATTTAATCATTAATAGTTAACACAATGTCAGAAACATTCTAAATATATGGCCCAAATTTCTTCTTCTTTATGACAATGCACTGAAGAAAAGCAAAGAAAAGCAAAGAAATAGCAAAGTAGAGCACCTTAATCTAATTTAATTTCTTGGCAAGATTTTGGCAAAGTTTTTCAGAAGTGGTTTGCATTTGCCTGTTTCCTAGAGCTGAGAAAAAGTGACTGGCCCAAGGTCATCCAGCTGGTTTCACGTGTAAGGTGGGGATAGAACTCTCCTAGTTTCTAGCCTGGTATTCTTAATTACTACACCAAAATGGATCTCATATTAGTTTAGTAACTGCATGTGTTCTGGTTCATACAAGATTCATGAATAAAAGAATGAGCACATCCTCCCAATCTATTAAGAGTTTTTCTGGTATTTGCATTCTTAGCCATCCCAGCTTTAGGACCTCAGCTGCATCTCACTACCCTCTGTTTATTAGTTCTTCTATAAATGAATACAAGAATATGACAGTGAGCCAAACCATAGGCATATTCAATTTTTAAATGCAAGCTGTATATATTGGTGGACCATAAAACTAAAATATAATGATACCAAAGAGACTGAGAACTATGCAGTGGTGTTGAAATAAGAAATTACTTGCTTCCAGGTTTCATTTTCTGTTTAAATTTCTTTTCTAGCTCCTGTGTGAAGAATGGGCAAGTTATGGAGTATTTTATAAATATCAACCAATTGACCTAGTTAGGTAAGAAACAGTGATAACTCCTTTCTTGTCCTTTACTCTAAGAGCTTATGTGTTTGTATATGTGCATTAATAGTGGTAGCCTACAGCTTTTGGGTAGCAGTTGTAGCCTGCTACAGTACTCAGAAAGTTGTATCTTTCATAGAGCTAATCATCAGTTAATGAAAAGTGGCCTTTGAAAAACAAATCAAAAGAAATAAAGCATATTTAAGTTTAGGATAAAAATTCACATTGCACATGCCATATTATAGTCCCCTGTTTTTCCCCAGATTTACAAGCAATGATCTTAAAACATTGGAACAATGCAAGGTTTTTTGGGGGGCGGGGGGGTTGCTTCTTCAACAAATATACTAAAATGCATGGACCTTAGTAGAAACAAAATCAGGTAAAAATAATTTCAAAGGGATATTATAAACCAATTCCAATATGAGTAGTTCTCATGTTTTCAGATCAATATGTGTCTAAATCTTTTTTCACCTAATTTTTGTGGAGGGTGCTTTTCCTTAAATCCCTTGCTATTAAATAATATTGTTTATTTACTTTGAACATTTTTTCTTGAGTTGCATTAAAAAGAGATTGCCATAGCAAATGTACCAAGGCATTTGCATAGGATACTTTAAATTTGGACCTACAGAAAGTACTTAATAAACAGAACTGTTAAGTATTTCTTTTGGTGTAGGGATGAAACTATTAGCGAGATATTAAAGGATACTATGAACTGAAGAAGCTTGGGAACCTCTGCCTTAACAGTTTATATTGAATCAAACAGTTTATATTGAATCAAACAGTTTATATTGAATCAAATCCATCTAGAAAACTAAACGTGGCAACTTTAAGATATGTGGACTTCATGCTGATGGGGAGATTCTGGAAGTTGAATTCCACACATCCCAAAATTGTCAAGTCTGAGAAATACTGATCTAGAATATTGTGGTCTGTACAAGCTCTCCTGAATTTAATCGTCTATAAATGTATTGGGTCTTCTAATTGCAGAATTCCAGAATAGTTTTCCCAACACAACTGGAGGGTACCAAGTTCAGGAAACCTAGTATACATTGAACAACAGGAAGTGTCTAAAATTGCAGATAGCTCTTTCCCAATGCCACAAAGAGATTCAATCTGGAATTTTTTGTCTGCAGATCTTTTGCTCTACTAATAAAGACCATGTGAAAGTTACTATTGATTTGCAGAAGCTCATGTAATAATGGATACACTAAACTACGTCCATGTAACACTACAGCTTTGCATGTGGCGCTAACTCCCGATAGGCTTCCAGGTACAATTCAGGGTGATGGCTACCTCTTATAAAGCCATCCATGGCACTAGACCAGAAAGGTTGTTTATGGGATCATAAACCCAATATCCAATATCTTCCTGTCCCAGGTTTCACAAAGTGAGTGTGCTCTTGGTTCCCTTTATGAAACAGTGCCAAATAAAACTATAGAAACAGAAAGATAAAGCTACTTAATAAGCAAGAGTGGATTACTTACTTGGTTTTTGAACTGGATCTGTTCCAAATGGCATGTGGACAGGAATTCTCCAAGAGGAAATGCATTTTGGCTAATGAACAGGATTTATTTTCTCATTCAAAGTCAGCCCTGCTGTCTGATTCATAAATTTAGTCACGATACATTTGCCATGATACATTATATAGTGTTTTCCTCCTATAATTTATTTCAGGAAGTACTTTGGTGAAAAGATTGGACTATACTTTGCCTGGCTGGGAGTTTATACACAAATGCTCATTCCAGCTTCTATTGTGGGAATTATCGTGTTCCTTTATGGTTGTGCAACTGTTGATGAGAATATACCAAGGTAAAATATACATACACAATTATCTGTACTTTGTACAAAGCCATCATTTTCACTTGTGTTCAGTATGCTGAAAAGTATCCTAAATGATTTTGACTAAAGCTAATGATTTAGGTTCTGTAGCCATACTCTTATATATATCACAACTTACAACATTCATTTCTGAAATCAGGATGTTATTGTTACATCCATGAGTTTTGCTTATAAATAATGAGAAGTTAATTGTCAGCATTTCCTCAGGATTCAGTTTTCTTGGTCACAGCGATTTAATGAAGTTTCTGAGATATAAGGCTGATTAATGCAAATAAGCACAATCAAAAACTAAATGGTTTATAACATGTATGCTCCAACAAATTCTCACTTCTCAGTATACTCAGAGCCACAAAATGACTTGGGGGAGGGCAAGTGCTTCTTCTTAACTGTATGAAAACATGGACATTCACTGTATAGTTTACTGTATAGTGGATCTGTATGTATAGCCTCTCTCATTTATGAGATTTTAGTGTATAGAAACAGCACAATCTGCCATTTTTTCCAGAATTATATTGATGCTTTTATGATGTAAAATACAAATGAAAATAAAGAAAATAGGAAAATGGGGAAGGGAAAGAAAGGGAAAAAAAGGGAAAGTGGGGAAAAAGCATTGCTTTCCAACTCTTTTTAGCACAAAATATAATTACAGCTTCAACTTTTTACTTTACCAATTTAACAAGTACTAGTCATTTCTATGATAACCAATTATATTAATCAGCAAAACTCAAAGTCGAAAGTTCATTTTTTTTGGTCTTGAGTATAGAGTCCAGAAGTGGTTTCCAAGTAAAAACAAAACTGAACATATTCTTTTCTATAATTAAAATAATCAATTTTGCCATCTCTGCTAACTCCACCATATTTTCTATCCATTCTTCTGTTGTCGGGACTGACATATCCCTAGTTGCCCTTTTCATGTACAATTTAGTATTGTGTCTTCAGTATGCTTAGTTGGCATCTATGGAGCCCAAAATGATCAACAATAAAAACCCACATATTGGCCATTTCTCTTCCCAAAAACTATTTGCATGATTATTTGTTGCAGTAAAGCTGCATCATACGAAGTTATCCATTGCTGTTGCTCGGACTACATAAGGAAGCACAAGCCACCAGAATAGTCAAATAGCTTTTATGGGAAGGGACAATGATAGATAGATAGATAGATAGATAGATAGATAGATAGATAGATAGATAGAGTAGGGAAGAAGGGAGGGGGAGGGAGGGAGGGAGAAAGAGAGAAAGAGAAAGAGAGAGAGATTGCAGTTTCCTTGCAACATTTTCAGAAGTGGTTTGCCACTGCTTTCTTCCTCAGGCTAAGAGAGGCGACTGGCTCAAAGTCAGCTGGCTTTGCACCTGAGGCAAGCTCGCTGGAAACCATCATGAAATTCTGTGATAAAAGTTACAAGCAAATTTTAGGTAGAAAGCCTTAAGAATTTTTTTGTGTTTAACCTAGATTAAAAAAAGGAGTGGATGAAGTTCTTGCATTCCAGAATTATTGAAAAATATGTGGGGAAATATGTGGGGAAAAAGGAATTTTGTATCTTTCCCAATAAACAGTATTCAGGAATACATTATTTTAAATTATTTAATTTTACTGACTCCTACAATCTAGACTTATTCCCAAAGCTCAGAACAATATAGGTGGGGTTGTTCTATGATGTTCTGCTGTTACACCTTTTGAATTTTGTGAAAACCCTTGTAAGAATTACCTTAAAAGAAAAATGACAACCTGTGGACATTGGGCCTAGTCTTTGCAGCCCCCAGAGACACCTATGACTGCTAATGTTGAAATATGGTGGTACAATTCCTGATCACTTTGACACATGGAAACTGTGACATATATCGTGCAATAAGCTTAACATAAATTTAAAAAGTTTCTTCAAGGTCCCCTGCATCCCACCCAAAATCAAGTCCCACCTTGTTTGCGTAACTACCTAAACCATTGTAGCCAAAAATGTTAACACAGCCATAAAATATAAAATTCATAAAGTACACAGTCATAAAAATGTCCTAAAATAATAATATATTAATGTAATAATCAGATAGATTTGGAGGAAATACATTAATGTGTTCAGCCCTGTACAGACTATGTCATCAACTAAAATTTTCAGTCTGAGGCCTATATTCAATGTCACAAGAAGTTAAATTCATTAAAATAGAATTATAAAACTCTGAAATATGCTTAATTAAAGACTCCCTTTGAAACAAGTTTTATTCCTGATGATTAATGGACATGATCCATCTGATATTAACCAGATTTGGCCCTGCTAGGTTTTTTTAATGTTAATCATGATCAGATAAGTACCATCTGATAAGGAAAGTGGTATATAAATTCATTAAATAAATAAATTGTTGTAAAGTGATTTCATGGTGAAAACATCAATTGATGGATTGGATAAACAAAGGCAGTGGACCTACCATTCAGATTTGTCTGGGTAAATGACAATTTTTACTTACATTTTATTCACATTGTCTAAAACTTGTTACAAACCATGAGGTTTAGTTTGCTGATGACATAGATAATGTGCATGGCTCAATCCTCCTTATTTTAGACAATATACCTTGTTCAGACATGATGCTTAAAGAGGGGGGGAATTCTGGATGAAAACTAGCACTATACATGAATAATACATATATCGTAATAATTTATGCTGGAAAGGAAAGAGAAGAGAAAGATCAAGGAGAATCCAGGAATGCATGATTCTGTAGCCTGCTTCAAATCACTCTGTCATGGTTGGATAGTGATCCTTTGATACAGTATTAGACGACTATATTTCTGTGATTAGAAGACTGGATTATATTTCAAAAGATCTGAGTAGACAGCCTTAGTGCACTGCACTATTGCAGTCTCGTGGAGTAATAGAGAATAAAAAACATAGCCCAAGTGATTATATCAATATAAAAGTATTCAGAAAGGCCACAGTGTTAAGTGCAGCAGAATGTACCAGAGTAATAAGCCCAAATGTTTAATCTGGTTTTTCCAGTTGTCAGGAATCCATGATGCCAGTTAGCTCCTGTCCTTTTGAATTTAACTTACATTTATAATGTGCATGCCATGCAGCTTACACTGTAATACAATGCATCTGAAATGCGGGGAAAGAGATAAGATTGGATAAATATGCTTAGCATCAAATCACATTCAGTGCATGTATTTCACAATTCAGTAGAAAGCAAAGGGACGGATATGTTCACCTTTCATTTACTGCTTGCTTTCCCTCAGCATGGAGATGTGTGACCAGAGAAACAATATCACCATGTGTCCCTTATGTGACAGAACATGTAGCTATTGGAAATTGAGCTCTGCTTGTGCCACTGCTCGGGCTAGCCATCTTTTTGATAATCCAGCCACTGTCTTCTTCTCAGTCTTCATGGCTCTCTGGGGTAAGAATGCTTATATAATTTTGGAGTATGCTTGGAGTTTTCATTTGACTTTGAATTTAACTTTCCTTACATAGAGAACAAGTAGGACAATATGTCATCAGCAGTTAATTATTTGTACTGTCCCTTTTTGGTCTTTCTGTTATAAAACTGTCACATTTACATTTATGTTCTGAACTGAAAGTTAAAATTCAGAAAGTTGCTTGGATGAATACAAAGTGAAGCATTTGGCACAAAAACTGCTTAGGGATTATATAGCATGTCAACAATATCTATTTGCAGACTAGGTCTTGATCTGATCAGAAGACTGATCATAGTTAAACTACTTAAGTGCATTAATGTTACCAGTAGGATACTGTTTATATCACTCAAGGTGCCATTTTTGAAGGCATCTCCTGTTCGTGAAGAACCTACATAATTCACATATTGAGATGCTGTAGCAATAGAAAACCATGCAAAATGATTTGTGGAAAACAACAACGAAAAACTTTAGTTTTTTAAAAAAATAAAAGTTTTCTTCACTTATGAATTTCGGACACTTATTTTCTGGTAAAACGTCCTAGTATTTCAGCGGTGGATACCTGCATATGACTTAGATGTAAGAGGTGCTGGGATGTGGATGTTTGTACATAGTAAAGGCGCATTCCAACTCTGTCCATGGCTACTCTGTCATGATGGTTGTGCATAACAATTGTATGGTTCTGCATAACAATTATTAGGGAGTAGGAGTCAGAAGGTTCTGCAGTATTTTCTGATTTTGTGCTTCTCATATTGCTCTGATTGCTTTCCATAACAGTTGTACTAGGCCAGGGGTAGGAAACCTTGGCTCTTTTATGACTCAGGAATTCTGGGAGTTGAAGTCCACGAGTCATAAAAGAGCCAAGGTTGCCTACCCCTGTGCTAGGCCATCCTACACCATAACATGGAACTCTCCAGCTGTGTGTTGAGATTGAGTAGTGGCCATATTTGGAGGGGTTTCTGTGAATTGCAATCTCAACATGTCTGGAAGTTGCCAAATTGGAGGAAGAAGAGATAAAACTCTGGAGGACATGTTTAATGTAGTTCCTATGCAGAATACTTTCATATAACTATTTATGAATTTTGGTTTGTATTACAGTTGTCCATGATGCTTGAAGACATGTTTGATAGCTGCATAATCTTTGCCTTTATGGTTGTGTTTTAGCCTGGCATCATCATATAAATATACAGAAAGTAGTTAATCCTTATAAAGAGAGAGAAGACATTTCCGATTGTTTTGAAGGAAGTAGGTTTGTGAAATTATTCCAAATGTTGTCTCTGGATTCTAAGTTTAATATTTCATCTAATATCAGTTGTAGTTAAATGTAGTCTCTCATTTGGGGCAAGATGCTTAAATCAGAAGGAAGATATCTCCAGATAGTCTTATGGATCCATTTCTGTCTTATTTTCAACTCTGTTTTGGGCGAAAACCTTTTTTTTTTTTTACTTTAATTTTTGTTCCCCAAACCTTTCTCATTTTTTTTTTTACAGAGGGGCAGTGCAGACTGACTAAAGATAGCAAATGTAATTCTTAAGGGCCAGAAGAGGGAAGTATGAGTGATACAATCAGGCAAATGTGCAAATACCAGAAGGTAGCTGACCAGCAGAAACACTGTAAAACAACTATTTTTTTCTGACCTTGCTCACCAGCAATTATATATACATTGAGCCTAGCTAATTATTGGATGTATTGAACTGAAATATTTCTTACGATTCCCCCTCACCAAAAAACAGTACAGGAGGAAAATCTTTCTTCACATACTCTTTCCTTCTTATTGTGTGACAAAGTTTTCTCTTCTCCTTTGACAAATAGTTAAAACTGTGGGTGGACACAAGTCATGTTTTTTCTATTGCTGGAAAGTATCAGTCACAGGAAATAGTATAAGGTCTGCAGAGGAGATTACTGAAAATTATTGCCCTCCCTTTTCTGAGGAGGGACACCTATTCAAGATCACCCCTTATTTGTTTCTAAGAGAGGGAGGGAGGGAGAAAGAGAGAGGGAGAGATTTCTCTTTAGATTCTTCACCTGATTACTGTTTTTCATAAATATTCATCTTTCAGAAAAAGACACTGTAAGATAATTGCTTACAGATGTAGGCATTTCAAAATCAAATGTGTCATTCAGGCCTACTTTGGGCATGAGATTTTGCAAAACGTATACGTAAATCATAGGAGGGAAATTGGGCAAGCTTCTGTTTTACCATATGCACAAAACCAACATCAATGCAGCTCTCTACAATTTTCCTTACCTCAGGAATTCTGGTATAAAGTTAGGCCAAGGGAGTAAGTTATAATTTCAGAAAAGGGAATCCACTGCAAAGAATTTCAGCAGAGTGACTCATACCGGCTCCTACATAGCTCATGGCAGAAATCCATGACTTCAAATTTGTACTAAGCTGATTGTGAGGATCAGAATATGCATAAAATCATTGTAGGAAGCACCATTGCCAAATATGGCATATTAAAGCTGAATTTATAAAAATGAAACAAGAAATACTTTTCTATAATTTCTACATAGATGATCTTCACATATTACCTGAAGCACATGCCTTTCCTAAGAAAAGCATCACTGCATGTGAGGCAGCCTTCCTATGCTATTCATGGTCTCCTGTTTCATGTATTGATATATGTTATTAGTCATAGGTATGACTTGAAAAAGGATGTTTCTGTAACATAGTTATAAGCTCCATTATGTTCAAATACAATTCAGAAAAAGCTGCTGAAGCCTTGGAAGGCTACTACTACTCATCATATAGACAGTACTGATCCAGTCGGACTCATGCCAATTTACCCTGATGATATATAGTGGTTTATTATGTCATAAAACCATTGCTGTGGCTAAAAAGACCCTACTGATTACAGATATATTTGCATGGCAATAACTTGATGATGCTAAAAGACATTATAAATCTCATGAAAATGGACTTAATTCTAAATCTGGGAACAAATGTGAACAACATTTTGTGAATTTTTAATGCTGAAATTACCTTAGCACAGCCTGTCTCCGCCTTGTACTTTCCATAGTCTTTGGGCTATAATTACCCATTTTGGTCTATAATTACCCATTTTTTTCTATTAGAATTTCAGTACAGAAAGCCTTAGTGACAGTTCAGTAAAAGATTTCATTTTCTATAAATCACCATTTTCTATAAGTTGTAAAGCTAATCAAAGACATATACCCTAGTTGAGAGAATGGTGAGTGGATGTATCTGTAGATGTTTGTAATAGTGACAGATGAAAATTCAATGTGACTTAATATCTTTGCTATAGGGAACACTAGGGAAGCCCAAAAGAAAAAAAAAGATGAGTCTGAAAAAAACAACCTATGCCTCTGATTTAGATTATTTTTTTCTCATGTAGAGGAGTTTGTCACATTATGTGTGTTGAAAAATATGATAAGGCAAAAGAGAATATCATGGCTTTAAATAGTCTCATTCCCCCAACCCAGCCCAGACAAACATCTGTTCCATTCCTTTAAACTTCCCCACATACTTTTTTCCTTCAGTATTTAAGTATATGAGGCAATTAAAAGAATAACCCTGCTGCCAAAATAGGTTAGTTTCTAGTTGTTGCCTGAAATGATTTGGTAAGCTCCTTTTTCATAAATATGTATCAAAGCATTTTCCAAAATACATTATCCCATGGGCCAGGGGAATGCAATCTGCAGTCACTACAGTCCCCTATTTCTTTTGTTAGTGGTCTCACTTCTTGGCATAGTCTAGTTCCAAGCCTAGAAATGTGAGGCTTCTATATCTTCCAGAAATCCTGGTCAGACTAACCAGTGTTGTAAAAATCTAGGAAGTCAACCTGAGAATTCTGCTGCTATAAGTTCCCCAATCTTAGTCCCTTTTAGTACAGCTATCAGAAGACAAAGATGGTTGAACAAATTCTGGATAAAACATCAACCAATATAAAACAAGAGGCTCCTGACCTTTAATAAATCCATAAAGTGGGGAAAAAGGCTCAGAAGGTACAGTTTGTTAATGTAGGCTATTGAAATTGAAATTCCCTCATCAACCCAATTATTAATAGAATAAAACCTCTACATTATTCTCTGTTAAAGCTGGTCATCCATCATAGATCAAGGATACATTCCAAATCTGGTTGTTGGATGAATTCAGATATTATATCAAACTAATAAAGACAAGGTATTATGCCTGGGACCTGCTATTGTCTCATCATCATCATGTTGTAAAACTGTAGAAAATATTTTTCGTATTCTGTCTGATTTCAGTCCTATGGCTCTGAGCTAATAGACATCATCCATTCAATCATACAGATATTCACTCAGGCATATAGCCTATTTAGTTGAATAAGGTTTACTCTCAGTAAATGGTTGTAAAGTTACAGCTTCAACATCAGCCTAGTGTTTGGATTTACTTCCAAATAATGTGTGCCACGTCTGTGTTCAGATGTACATTTGACATAAGTGTCTAAAACAAATGAAATGCTGAAGAAACAATAATTCAGAGGTTTAGCTCAGCACAAATTGATTATTATTATGTGCCATTAAATCAATTTTGACTCTTAGAAACTGCATAAATATATTTTTTGCAGGTTGATTTGTCCCTAACATAGTTCTTCAGGTACTCATAGCTGCTGTAATTAAATTCACTGTCATTCTCTTTTCTTCTACCTTTCCCAGCATTACAGACTTCTCAAGAGAGCTAGGTCTTCACATAATGTGCTCAAAATATGATAATTTCAACTTGATGATTGCTGAGAATTCTGTCTGATTTGTTCTATGATCCATATGTTTATTTCCTTACAGCACAGATTTTATAAATAGTATTAAAAGATATGGAGCGAATACATAGTCTATTCCTAGTTTAGTATATACAACCCAGTTTGATTCTTTTGAAAACATTTTGCTCCAGCAAAATAATGAATGTCTCAGGCTTGTACTGCAAAATCCCTATATTCTGCAGTTTTAAAAAATCTCGTGTTATGTTTCAATAGAATATTAACATGTGAAGTCACATGATTTTAATTGTATTAACTTGATAGGGATGCTGTTTTTTCCCTCATTAGCTTTGGGTAATTTTTCCTCTTTAAGTGCTGTGACCAGCAGTACCTTTTATATATTATGTGTGTCTGCATAGGTGCTAAGTTAGCACAGAAGTTATCATTCTGCTGAACATCATTTTAAAGACTGTTGCCTTTTGATCGTGGAATAAAGTTTACAAATTTATGAGCACAGCACAGAAGTCAGGAAATGACTTCACAGAAATTCAGTGGTCAAGAGCAGAGACTAGAATCTCATAGTCCCACATCAGTCTGGCTGACAACAGGATGATGTGCAGGGCTTAGTCCCCAATACTGTGGAAAAGTGTGCCTCTGTTTCTGTGTGCATGCCCACATACAAAAAAAAGAAAAGAATGCAAAATGGGAGAGGGAGAATGGTGATGGTAGCTATGAGCCAACTTACAGAAAATGAAAACAGCACCAGTTTGTGTTCAGTTTTGGATAAAATGAATCAACTATTACTTTTCTCTGTTAAAAATATCAGCTAGCTGGGAGAAAGAACTAACTAATTTGAAGCAGTTTGCTTTGTACCTAGAATCTGCTCCTGAAGAGATCTGTTTTTTTTTAATAGATCATACCCTTCCCATTTCTTTTTTTTTTCTTTAAATACATTTCCAAAGCATTCCTAATAGATCCACAAACTTTTAGTTTGGCTCATTTTTCCGGAACAAATTGTGAGCCAAGGCATCTGGGCATTGTCCAAGGAAAATGCAGGCACAAGCTTTGTGTAATCAGAGAAGTAATATTTCTAAGCTTATTTTGAACAACTGGTACTCATAAAGGTATCTCTGTGCTCTGTGTTTAGTGTTTATCATGATGGTTTGGCTTCATACATGATGTGAAGCCTGTCAAAAGCAAAGTACAAATTCACTTTCTTACTAAACTGTCAAGCCTAAGAACAAAACAGTCCTAATTCTCATAATTATTATACAGATATTTATTCCCTTGAGTACAGATAGTCCTCATACAGCAACCACAATTGGGTCCAGCAACTCAGTCATTAAGTTAAGTGTATTCTCTAAGTAGAACAGCAGTTGTGCTTATGAGCTTGCTTCATCTTTCCTTTGCTTTACAAACCTGAGAAGGTCATAAGTGTGAGATTTGATCACAAAGTTAGTCTTTCATCACTATCATAATTGCATATTTTGAGATAAAGTGGAACTATAGGTTGAACAAGATGATTAGGATCAAAACTAGATTGAAATGATAGTGCCACATCTCTTGCCGTAAACATGTTTGTAAAGTTATTAACATAAGTAGAGGAATGGAACAGGAAATGATACTTCTTACCCTGGCTTCTTTCTTCACTCCCTTCTTTTCAATCTGTTGTTTACTAGACCAATTTTGTTCCTTTATATTATGGTTAATAAATAAATCATATTACTTATTTTATTTTTATTTATTTATTTATTGACTCTTGCTTATTATGGTCACTCATGCCTTGGTCATCTCCCAATTGGATTACTGTACATGGGGCAGCCCTTGAAGAGTATCTGGAAATTTCAGCTGATGCAAAATGCAGGGGCACAGACAGTTATGTGTGTTTCTAGAACAACGCACATTTCAGCTGTGCTCCATGTGCTGTATCAATATATTTCCAGATTCAATTCAGAACTGCTAGAAGATTAATTATGACATGCACAATAAGTTCTAATGAAACAGGAAGCCAACAGGAGTTCTGGGCAATAAATGGTTAGATGGTCAAGGCTATAGCTAAACACCATTCTGGATGCATATATTTCCTCAATTTTGATTGGCAGAGCTAAGGCAAAAAGATACTGATCAGTGGGGGATTACAGTCTGGTCTGAACTGTCAGTCCATCCAGACTTTCTTTTATGGTGCAGTTACTAGAATGGAAGATAACCAGACAACAGGGAGCATGGAGTAAACAGAATGGAAAAGACAGGTAGGAAAATAGAATTGCTAAAGAGGGAGGCCTGGAAGCATATTGTCAAGAAGCCCCTCTAGACATAGAATGCTGTCTTATACACCTCAGGCTGTTCCACCTATCAAATCCAAACAGGACTCTGTCCAATTGCTTGGAAAGCAAGTATTATATCACTGAGTTATGTACCAGAAGTTTAAGACTGTGATCTGAAGGTAAGTTGAAGAATGGTCTAAGAGATGTTACAAGATGCTGCACAGCTTTTGGCCTCCAATTGTTTCACATCTTAGTCACATTTTCCTGCTGCCTGAGGTGTTCCTGTAAGCATGGGGAATAATGCTGCATTTTTCCTTGTTTTATAAATGGATGGCATTGATAGGAATTTTGATAGAATAGGAGCAGGAAGTGGGGCAGGTAGTTTGTTATTTACAGCATACAATAAGTAGACATAGAACAAAAAAATAACTTGCAAACTGTATAGTTACTCCAAAGAAGTTTATACTATACATTATATTGATATTATGAAGGAATATTTAAACTTACATACAGGATATATAAAACTGATTAAGAATACTGGATGAGAGCAAAACAGAAATTATTAATACTAAAAAACCAAATTGCAAACTCTCATTAAGATATATGGAGACCTTGTCCGATTCCTCTCATTTTCCAAGTCTCTGGTGATTTGTTGAAGACCACAGTACAGTGTGTTAATCATATCTATTCATGGGATTGGTTAGCTTTTCTCCATGTACTTATTTCTTTTACATTTATTTATTGTATAGTGTGGGTTTGTCCCATTATTCACATCCATGTCCCAAAGTCATTCTATAATGTTGGGTAGAGTGTTTATTAAACTAGCTGTGTTTATTGTAATTTGCCACCATTTCCTGTTTTATAATTGTTTTCCTGCTGAAAATTAAAATATAGCTGCTTTCTGGACCCCACTCCAGTTACCAGCTTCAGCTCCTCATGTATATATTGCCCTGTATCTAATAGCCCTAACTGAACTGAAGTGCAATGATTTAAAATAAGTTTGCTCAAGCAGATCTCCTAGCAAGAGTTGGAGAAGAGTTTCAGGTACAAATACTCCAAGGCCCCAAAATAATATCGTAGCTTCTGATTCACTGTATTCTTGTCTCAACTGCTCAGTTCCAAAGGGGATTTTTACCCAAGAAAATAAATTTTAAGTAGCTTTTTCAAGGAAACTGGGGGGGGGGCAGTATTCCAAGAATATAAATCATGGTGAGGCTTTCTAGCATGATGCTACCTGATTTGTGTAAGGTAACTGAATAATCTTCAAAAATGCTGTAAATAAAACGTTTATTGATATTCACTTGGTTTTCTTTTTATCATTAGCTAATTTGTTGGTTGATGGTTTTGGAAAGGTATTCTCCCACTGGTAATTTCTCATTATAGATATGAAAGGGTATGTTGCAGTTGCAAGCTGGTAAACACATCAGGAAATTTCGGACAAATCAAAGCCAAGCTTTCCTTGAGTATTTAACCAAAAAGTTAAAGTAGATGAGGGTCGGACATCCGTGAAACAATCATTCATGTTTCTTTGAATCAAAAGCATTGGGTAGTGACTGATTCAGATCTAATTGAAACTCTCCGAAGTTTTATTCTTCAGAGGAATAGTTTCTGAGAGTAGACCCAACTGAAAAAGCAATGTAGTACTAAGGGTCTCCTATAGAAGGCTCTTTTTTGAATGTCCTCTCCAGAGAAACTCTGGTAACACAACTGTATTGATATTTCAAGTTAAACAAGCCAATTTTATTTTCCTTTTATGTTAATTTCTGTGTCCATTTTTGTTTGTTTTTGTATTATGTTTGCTTTATGGTTTTATATTGGGATATAGATTTTTTTTATTTTGTTTTGTTTGTGGTTTAAATTTTTTGTGAGCCATCTTAAGGATCTTTGAAGGGCAAATTATAAATGGAATGAATAAAAAAAATCAATTTCCTCAGTGTCGGGATCTCAATCCAAATGGACTTCTTCTGTTCCAAAATTGCATTTTAATCTTTAAACAAAACAGAGCACTCTAATTATTGATCTCTCATCCTGTCATTTATTTCTGCCCTTATATTAAAGCCAAATAAGCTATAAACAGCTGTTGTAAAATTGCCTGCAGTGTTTTGGATTTGTTTGTTTTTTACATTTGTAGATGTGCAAAAATCTGATACCTGGGTCATTTTAAAAATTTCTAATAACTTATTCAAATCAATTATTAATATTTTGCATTCTCTTAAAATTGGCAGAGTTATAAGTATTTCACTTTGGGTTTTATATTTCACAGTGCAATGCACAGTGCAGATGTAGCAGCAACTAAATGATGGATAGAGATAATTTCCTTCTTCCTTTTTTTCTTTCCTTCCAACTATGCAGCTGCTACCTTTATGGAACACTGGAAGAGAAAACAGATGCGTCTGATTTACAAATGGGATCTTACTGGTTTTGAAGAAGAAGAAGTATGTTAATTCTTTTATATGCTGTTATATTGGTTGTTACGTTAGCTAAATGACCTTTAATTTTCAGCTAGTGACCCATTTGAATGGAAAATCCTGCACATAACCATTTCTAAATTTGGGAAGGGTGTGTTAGTATCAGTCTTGTTACCATGGAAGCCTGAAGCCTTGGCTGGAGAATGAAGGTTACACCTAGTAATGTGGGCATTAAAACATATATAGCTCGAGAATTATTCCCTTGATGGAGAAACTATAAAATGTGAACATATTCCTAATTCATTCAGTTTTGAAAATACAGTTGCCATGATTACAGAAGTTTGCAATTAGCAAATGTATTTGCTATATGAGTTCAAAATTAAATATTGCTTCTGTCTAGCCCAGCGCTTCTCAACGTTTGTGTGACGGTGACCCCCGTCACACAAACGTGCCGCGCATGCGCGGCGCCCCCCCCATGCATGGCGCCCCCCATGCATGGCGCACATGCGCGGTGGCGCCCCCATGCGTGGCATGCATGTGCGGTGGCGCCCCATGCGTGGCACGCATGTGCGGCGGCGCCCCATGCGTGGCACGCATGCGCGGCGGCGCCCCCATGCGTGGCACGCATGCGCGGCGGTGCCCCCTGGGGGGGATGGCGGATCGCATTGTTTGGCGACCCCCATAAAATGGTCGATCGACCCCAAATGGGGTCGCGACCCATAGGTTGAGAACCGCTGGTCTAGCCTATTGAGTGGAGACTGGCGCTATTAACGTATATTTTTTTAAAAAAGACATGTTTGTCTTTACATTTTAAAAATGTTTTTTTCTCAGTTCTATTTGAAAGTTAAGATTACCAGGAAAATAGTTTGTGGATGTTTGTGTTTACAATACCATTTAAAAGAAAAGGAGGTTAATCAGCCATTTAGTTCCAATTGTAATATTTTATTTACAAAGTAATGTATTATCCTGATAAATTTAAAATATCCTATCAGATATCTAGTTCTGATTCAGTATTCAACCAAATAAATGTCTTACTAACTGTAAGTAGAAAACACTGGATATCTTTGATAGATTAGGTGGATTTTTCTCATATTCAATCTTAGGGCTATACAACATATTTATTAAACAGAACACTAAGAGTAGTACTGTTATAGGAAAAGAAGACTAGATAGAGTCCAATGAATAGCCATTCTTTCTCTTACAATTGTTCCACTTCCACTTATCTCCTACCCACCTCAGGTTTAAGTTTTGTAATTTTATTTGGAGACAACATAGCCACAAGGAAAAAGGAAATTGTCCACCTCTCAAGCTGTCAACAGAAACTGCTTCTTCTACCAGAAGCTCTAACACTGATGAATAGGCAATCCTGTTGTGCTTATAAAACCTGTGGCAAAGATGACCTGTCCATTCAGCCTCTCTTCTTCCAATAGTATTTATGTATTTGTTTTGTATCCAACTTTTATTACTTCATTAGTAACTCAAGGTGGCGAACATACATAATACTCCTTCCTCCTTCTATTTCCCCCACAACAACAACCCTGTGAGGTGGATTGAGCTGAGAGAGAGTAATTGGCTCAAGGTCACTTTCATGTCTAAGGCGGGACTCGAATTTACAGTCGCACAGTTTTTAGCCTAGCAACTTAACTACTGCGCTAAATTGGCTATAAGTATAAATCATATAAGCCATAGCTAATTATATTGAATGAATATTCTTTACTTTTAATGGATTAATGTTAATTTTGAATATTTTCATAAAAACATACTGGAGAAAATTAAGCTGTTTACTTTTTAATGATACACGTATGTGTCGGTAGAAGAGACCTCTCCCTTTTTCAGTGAGGATTATCATGTGCATTTTAAAAGTCACTTTACAAATATATATAATTACTTATGAAGAGTGTTACTCAATTAATTAAAAAATTATTTTTCTCAAGCAGATATATATTAAATAATACATGTGTCTCGTTGCTATATTAAATTTTACAACTGATTTCATAAAAAAATCTTCAGTAGCAATTAATTGGTCTATGTCTATGATTTCATTTGATCTTTGACCCAAAGTATTAACACAAATGACATGTTAAAGGTGAAATCTCAATGCTAGGATAGTATCATAGATGCTATAAAACAACTGTTCTTTTATTTTTGGTATGTTGTCGTCGGAAGGATTAACTGTATCCCTGTAGGAGGAAATATCTTTTAGGATTATGTTCCGGTGTTCCCTGTAGTGATAGCAGTGACCTGAGATAACTGCTGATAATACAATGTATTTTATGCTTCACTTAACATATTCATCTTAATTCAGTCCTGTGATCAAAGCACTGAGTATGGACTCAAATCCTATTAAAGAAATGAATCTCTAATATGTCGGAATAATGCCATACAAGAGTTATTTGAAGTTGTTATTCCAATAATAATTATGTAAGAGGACAGTGCGCTCAGTTGCTTGATACCATCAGAGTTCTGGACCATAATACTATTCAGTCTTTCTGGATGTTGAGTAACTGTGTGTTTTCATGCTGACACTTCAACAAAATAAATACAGAGGAAGACCACCCCACCCCATGGATGTACCCCTATGTATCCCCTAATTCTTATACAGTGCCTACATTCATACAAATAAAAATAATTGTATCAAGAATACAGTTTGCAACAGTGAAGTAATTTTAATTTTTATGTTTTTTGTGTTTTTTATGGTTTCCTGAAGGAGGCAGTCAAGGTTTGGCATTTTTGTTTTGTTTTATTTTTTTTATAATTTCTCTTTTTCTCTCTCTGGTAGTGAAAGATGCACTTTGATCTCCCCTCATTTTTCCCTAGCATCTATCTGTCTTTAGAATTTCCAATGCAAATTATACTTTCCTCTTTTATAATAATCTCAAATAGGGCTTTTTCATATCCATCCAGTCTCAGTCCAATGCATTTTTAAAAATAATCTCTAAATCTTTCACCTATTTCATTCTTTTCATTTCTGATTCTTTTTCACACATTTTCTCTGTATGTCTGACTAAACTGAAATTACAAATTATTAATCTTAATTAATGAAACTGAAATTATCTTTTTTGTTAAGACAGATCAAATTAATATATAGAGGAGAATCTCTTAATTGCACATTTAAATTCAGAACAACATAGTGTCAACCTTTTGCCCCACATATGACAGGCTGTCTGTTCAAATAAGGCCTTTTTCCAATGCCCAGAAAGAGCCATTCAGGTTTAAAACATTACAAAATAAAGCTTCCTTTCAGTTGATAGTTGATAACTTCATGAACATGTCCATGTAGCTTTCTTAGCAACAGTTACTACAGGATTTGCCTTTGTCTTCAAGAAAGTTTTCTTCAATCTCATGGTCTAGCTCTCAGTCCAAAAGTTCCCTTGTTACCCATCCAAACACTGAATAGGCCTGATCCTGCTTAACTTCCAAACCTAGAAAAGATCAGCCATATGCTGTCACCTGCTAAGACTTAAAACATATACGAACAATGCAAACCAGCATATTATGAATCTGAAGTCCTTTGTTGCTATAGAAAATGGGTACAAGGCTATGACACTACCAAAATTACTATGCCTATTGGTGAAAGAACAACTTCAATCTAGCAGCATCTTCACCATTAAAGAGAGCACATAGTATTAAGCTGTAATATTTTCAGACAGCTAGTGACAAAGGAATACTTTTAAATTAAGTTACAGCAGAACTTTACTCAGATTTGTTGTAATAATTTGAAGTGATATCCAATAGGTCTCATAGTTTCCTGTATGTATGACTTATTTATAGGATCACCCAAGAGCTGAATATGAAGCAAAAGTATTAGAAAAATCTCTCAAGAAAGAATACAGAAATAAAGAGGTAAGATAGCAAATTCTTTTTATTTTAAAAATTTATGTAATAAAAATTAAGTACATTTTGTTTTAAAACTCATAGCAAAGGGTCTTCACCTTTATATTATCCATTGTAAGTGATTACTATTTTAATCCTGTTACAGTTACTGAATACAAGGAAATATCAAGAAAAAAGAAATGCAATTAGCTTCAAAAGTGCTATGGAATAATTCAGAGTACTCAATCATTTTACTCAAAGTCAGTGCAATTGTGAAAATATCAGGGACTAACTTAAAAAAAAAATACCAATGTGCATAATTACACTGACTTTGAATAAATGACTAAGTACTCTGTGCTACTCTAATTTTAGAGCCATAATTTAGATTTTTTACTGTGAGAATGTAAAAATATTTAGAATTACCTACCACAAAGAGCCCATCGCTTATGATCCTGGTGAAGGTTCAGGAGCAGCAGCCCAATGATACAGTGGGTATCTTTGAGCAAGGTGATTACATAACATTTAGTTATTGAACTGAATTCCTTTTTATAGCACAGGAGCACAAAACACTTGGCAATTATTATTCTGAACCATGTTTCTAAGGTACTGAACTTAATCACATCTAGAAACAAGAGAGAATGTTTCACCAGACCGAAACCAATATAGTCTAATATTTGTTCTTTTAGTAGTTTAATAGGTGACTGCAACAATCTTCTTCAGTCTGACCCCTCTCCAGATAAATGGACTTCAACTCTCAGATTTGTCAGAAATGGCCAGACTAGCTGAGGATTTCTGGAAACTGAAGTTGATATCTCTCCATCTGGGTATCTTCAACTTTCTAACAGCTAAATTAGAGGAAGCCTTCTATTCAGAAGCATATTGGCTCTGATTAGGATCATGTGAATTTATCTCTTTCAGTTTTTCAGGCACTAGTTTGTTGGGTCCCATTCCTATATCAATTTGCAAATACTTAAAAAAAACTGTCTGAATGAAAATGTATATTCATGGTTGTGAATAAAGTGTAGGCATATAAAAAATTAGAAAATTATATGACAATATTCAGAGAATGCAAAATCTGAAGGTTTATAGTATAATAATCTGTTCATTCATAGGTTTGGAAAGTGCAAATTAGGTCAAATTTCTCCACCATTTCTCATATCTATAGTACAGGTGATAACCATTGTAACTATTAACTGTGGTTGTCCTGAATAGATTCGTCTTGGATTGCTCTGTTGAAATCATCCAAGTTGAGAATCATTATAATTCCATTTTCTGATAGAATATGTTATAATTTGGCTCTTTGAGGATAAATGAAATAAAATGTTTTTCAATCTCCCACCAATCTTTCACTCAGCAACCTTGAGTTCTGATAGGTTGAGGCAAAATAGCCATTTTGTATCCAATTTTCTGTATAACACATACTTTTCATTTCTCCTTTACTGCTATATAAGATACATCTAATGTTGAAACTTCTCCTCCATTGCTCTGAGCTTTTAATTATTTTATTTGCATTTGTCTGAATCTTTTTCAGTCCATAATATCCTTTTTAAAGTGTGCTAAGCAGAATTTCTATAAATTTTTATAAAGCACTGCAGTGTCAGCAATTTTATTTTAAATTTGACTTCTTAGATAAAAATACCCAGAATTGAGTTGGCTACTCCATGAAGAGTTAGAGGCTTGAAAGAGCAATCAGTAGGGTCTACTACTAAGTAAATATAAGAAAGAACCCAGTTACAACCAAGATAGGTCAGAGTCAATATTTTTAGACAAAAAATGCTATCCAAATGCTCCAGTGTAAATATAGAAAATTGTACTGTGTTGTAAAAAGAAAGTTATTCCAAATAAATAAACAGGAAGTAGAAAGTAACAGGAAAGCAGCTGAGTTTGTGGGCTTTCCCAGACTACATAGGATGAAATCCAAAAGGATATTTCCAAACATATGAATGGGCAACAAACTGGTAAATAAAAATATTTGTGAATAAATAATGAATAGACCATGTTGAGTAAAAAAAAATGTAATTACATTATTGACTGAGGGGGACTGGACTGATACAACGAATCAGGTAGCAAATAAAAATAAAAACAACAATGTTGAAATAGTTCAATCTTAGAAATTTATATAGAAAATCCTTTTTAAAAAGCCAGTGTTGTTATTGGTTGGGTTGTTCAATTAGAGTATGCTAAATTCAGTGTATCTCAAAAAGAATAGGGGGCAGGAAGAGGAAATAGGCTTGTACTAAATAATTTGTTTCACCTGCAACACAGTCATCCCATTTTTAACCCAGATCACTGGTGAAAAAATTAAATACTTTCTATTGTTTTTGTGCCATCCAATCCTTTTTTAACTCTTAGCAATCAGATAGATTTTTTTCCCGTGACAATCTATCATCTGTTTTACATCATAATGTAGATATAAAATGCTTACAGATATGTAACCACTATTGTTTTTAATTTGCCAGTTAACTGTGGTTATTTTTCTCTGGTTTTACTTTGACTTTCCTCTTTTATAGTGATTTATATTATGTCAGAAAATTTAACATCTGCACATAGGCATCTTTTATTTGTTTTTAAATTCTACCATGTCCATATTCTATTCAGGGATTGATTGATTTACATATGAGTCAGTGCTTTATAACAGCCATATTGGATTATCCTTTTCTGTTTCCTTCAAATGCCATCAGAAGGGCCAGCAATTGCCAGAAGAGGCAGCTAACAAATGGCGACAAAGAGTTAAGAGAGTCATGGCTGGGGTGAAATTGGTACATTTCATTACCATTTGTGGAAATTTTCTGATCTCTGAATATCTATAAAACACAATTTTCTTTTGTTTGTTTATTTTGTAACATTCACATATATGGCTTTCCCCTTCTGCTGTCTTTATCACTCTGTTGAGATGGGTTTTTGCCTTTGTTTGGAATGACACTGCATGGTTGATCTTTCATACTGGTTGAGGTACAGCTTTTACAACACTGCACATGCCTTATGCTTGACAAGGTTTCCTGGCTTTTTTTTTTTTTTTTGAGAGAGAGAGAGAGAGAGAGAGAGAAAGAAAGAATGAGAAAGAGAAAAAAAACACGCATGTGATGCGCATGTAACATTAAGTGCTTATTTTTCTTATAGGAGCCTTATGGAATTGTACGTAATCATTTCCTAATCCTTAATTTTACATATAAAGTGATCCTAAAGACAATGTATATAAAACTAAATTGATCACCCAATGGCGGTGAACATACTTATTAGCAAATTTAGATAGCTGCCCATCTCATAAAAAGGGATTTGGGTGGCATGGATACATATTACAAATTAAAAACAGTTAATGATCACATGGAGTACTAATACTGTACTCAGAGGTGATTCCTACATATACACAACTACTCGGGTTCCAACTCTTTCCCCTCTTCTCATTGTCATTCATTTAAGTTTACAATAGGATAATGGGATGAAGAAGAGAATCAACAGGGTACCTGTATTCCCTCCTTTTATAACCCCTTAAAAGTACAGAAGCAAATCTGAATTGAGATCAGACAAAACCATGTGGCAGACAAATCTGGTTTAGAAAGCATGAAACCCACTATACTATTACTTCAGGTTTCATATCATTGGCATCTTCTTCGTGACTTTGTAAATATAGTTCCATATGTACTTGCCCATCATCATATTTTATGTGGTTGCAATCCATGCTCTTTGGCCCATATGTCTTCTGAAAAATACATAGTACAATATGTGCCATTTTTCATGCTTGCCAGACTCGGGCGTCCCTAAACTTTACTATCCTTGAGAGAACAGCTATTCTGTGTTCACATGGGAAAAGCAGAGGGATGCTGCTAATAATTTGCTTGCATTTACTGTCATTCTGCCATTCCTGTAAATGATGACTTGGACATAAATTAAGCTTTCAGGAAATATTCTAATAATACTTCATTCTAAATGGAAAATAACATTTCGAAAAACAGTTTAAACAATGTCTGAAGGAAAACCGGATCAGTTTCCAAAATTAGATTGGGCTAAATATGTTTTGACAGCCTTTCCAGAGAACGGTTTTGAAGGAGCTGCCTAGCTTTAAGACTGCGTCTGTCCCGCGTAAAAGAGATTATGTGTTAGCAAATGTTCCCTTATTCCTTTTCCCTCTACTTGCCCTTGCATTTCCCCCCTATATGAAAGAGCTGGGAAAACTCCACAGTTGATGATGGGTCAGCAAAATGAAAATGAATGAATAAAAATACCATTGCCCAAATTGTTATTAGTATTACATATAGCCTGATATAGCCTCATCCACAATTTCATTCTGTTTGAAATAATTTGCAGACTGCCTGACCTAGCAGTAGCTTGATGAAAGGCTCTCAATTGACTGATACTCTTGTGATACTCTTTTTAGAATGTTTACTTCTGTTTATGTGTCTTTGCACTTTAATTGTGGTCTTGCCTGTCTAAATTTAGATAACAAGCAAGAATCAAAAAGGCAACTTATTTAACTGCTATAATGACTTGCTTTGTGTTATGTCTTCTTTTGTGTGCTAGACTGAAAAAGAAAAACTGACATGGAAAGATCGTTTCCCAGCATACTTCACAAATTTTGTGAGCATTATTTTCATGGTAAGCGTTATCCTGGAAACATTTACAGTTATTTTCTTGGGCCAATCATCTTCTCAAAAATAGGGAATATTTTCTTAAAGGAGTTAGCAAATCTTTTCTTTATCGATCCAGTTTTTGGGTTATATTTAACTTTTCCTAACTTCCCTAACTTTCACATCTTCTGTGTTGGAAGTGCAAATTTCAGAATTTCCATTTGCATTGTGCCAGTTTAGGGAGAGTTCCATTAAATGGTGCAAAAATTAATTAATTGACTCATGTTTTTCAGTTAATGCACTTAAAAGTTTTAGTTTTATAATAACTAAAGGATACTTGATAACAGCCTTCCAATACTTGAAGGACTGTCACAGGAAGATGGTGTGGTTCTAAGAACCAATAAGTGGAAGCATAATTATGGGTACTCTATCACTAAAGTGTCTCAAATAAAGATTGGCAACTAATTGGCTGGGATGGTCTGAAGGTGAAGATCCCTGCCTTAGGTAGAACATTGAATTAGGAGATCTCCAAGTTTCCTTCCAACTCTATAAGTCTATGAATATAATTGCAGGGTTTTTACTAAATGGATAGTTATGAATGAAAGCATAAGCAGAATTCATAATCATTATTTTATGGTATTTTCTTTATTATTCTAATATATTGTGTTTAACTTCATAGCTGATATTTTTCTTTGGTAGTATAGTATAACTACTATACTACTATATAGCAATATTTAGTTTTATCCACATGAAGTTGGATTATAACTGTTTCCTGTAAACCAGATGGGAGCATGCAGCTTTTGTAGTATTATAATTGGCACAAGTGATTGAAACATTTCCATACGAACTATGTCAGGCATAGTAATATTGTGAACCTAATCTTATGTCTTTTTCAGATTGGGCTGACATTTGCTATTGTTTTTGGGGTTATTATATACCGAATCTCCACTGCAGCAGCTTTAGCTATCAACTCCTCTCCAGGAGGCAGGTCAAATGTTAGAGTGACTGTCACAGCGACTGCAGTAATTATTAATTTGGTGGTGATAATAATCTTGGATGAAGTATATGGCTGCATAGCTAGATGGCTGACTCAAATTGGTAGGTACATATCTTCCCATTATTTGACTTAGAAATCTGATTTTATTAAATGATCTGTCTAATGATTCAGCTTTGACTTTGCAAGCAAAATTACATAGGAACAAATCTTGAGATAATAACTTAAAAGGAGTCTTGGCATTAAGGCAGTGGTTCTCAACCTTTCTAATGCCGCGACCCCATAATACAGTTCCCCATGTTGTGGTGACCCCCAACCACTTATACATCATCGGGTGCCAGGGGCGTGGCCAAAGAAAAGGGGGAAAAAATGGCGGACAGCCTTGTTTGGCGACCCCCATGAAATGGTCGTTCGACCCCAAATGGGGTCTTGACCCACAGGTTGAGAACCACTGCATTAAGTCATTCACATCTTTCAGTAACTAATATTCAGTTTAACTTTAAGTGTGGAAATTATTTAAATTCATTTATAGTCTTGTCACTTTGGTGAACCAATTTTTTTTTTAAAAAAACCCCAAATAAAACGATTTATCTTCATTTCCAATCATCGCTTACTTCAAGATGAATATAAATTGAGAAGTAAAAAATAGAGGGGTTCAGACACCTCAATTTATTGAAAGAAGGAAAAAAAATCTGAAATACTTTTCTAGTAATCTTGTAATCAAATCAGATTGACATTATACATACCATATTGTAAGGACAACTGTAGTGTATAGCCTGTACAGTAGTCATTGATTTGCAACTATTTGTTTAGCAACTCTTTGAAGTTACAATGGCACTGAAAAAGTGGCTTATGGCCATTTTTTATATTATGATTGTTGCAGCATCCCCGTGATCACTTGATCAGAATTTAGACACTTGGCAATTAGCATGTATTTATGACAGTTGCAATGTCCCAGGGTCATTTGTTCACCTATTGCGACATTCTGACAAGCAAAATCAATGGAGAGGCCAGATTCACTTAACAATTATGTTACTAACTTAACAACTGCAGTGATTTATTTAACAATTCTGGCATTTTATGTGTTTGCATAAAATGAGGGCAAAATTCACTTAACAACAATCTTGCTTAGGAAGGACTATCTGTATAATATTTAGTACCTTAGATTAATCTTTCAGTCACTTCTGCATTAATTTTATTTACCTCAGAGGTACCAAAAACAGACAAAAGTTTTGAAGAACGACTTATCTTCAAGGCCTTCCTTCTGAAATTTGTTAATGCTTACACTCCCATTTTCTACGTTGCTTTCTTCAAGGGCCGGTAAGTTGCATAGATTAAATTATTGCTTCACTAGTATTTTATGCTGTTCCAGAGCCCTTCTTCAAACAAGGACTTTTAGAGGGATTGTCACTTGGGTTTCCCAGGCTATACCTGCCTCCAAGTATTAAGATCATAAAGATTAATTGAATTAATTACACTAGCATGGTAATTTCCCAATGTATAGCATTGGTTATGTTTCTGCTAAGAGCATTTTTCTGCACAACAGAAGCATAGTTGGCTTATTGGTGTACATTAAGAAGGGGTATTGCTAAATATTGAGACAAAATACGCTTTTATCAGTTAAAATTTGAGTGTTTACTCAGCAGATATTCATGCTGTTATAAGTTGTTATACATAGAAGCATTTACAGAAATAAATGGCAGTCAGCAACTTTACTGTTTAAGATCATCAAGTGGAGGAGTATTCTTGAAAATACCACAATGGAAAGTTTCCACAAGCAAAGAAAAGGTTGGGGAAAGCAGTCTTACTGATACAGCCCTTTGCATTGCTTCTCTTGAAATTCCAAGGACTTTTAGGTTAGCTATTAAAGCAATGTCCAGAACTACAATCAGATACTGGGAATAGCAAATTCAGCCTTTTTTGAACTCCATTCATTGACAGAAAGGATTTCATCCAATAAATTAATTAATTGGATTTTCCTTTCTTATCCACAAGATATTTAATATTCTTTCTTTTAATCATGTTTATCATTGATAAACCCTGCTGAAAGGCAAATTACTTCTTTGAAAAATGTCACTGATAATTTTTGTGTTGATGGAAGTGAATATATCCCTAGTAGCTAGATTTGCTTTTCTGTATTTCTTTTGTCTGAATCTAAATTAATCATTCATTGTATAATGGGTATCTGCGTAGAATGTTTTTAGAGGCACATAAAATATTGCAGGAAGTGTCTGAAAGTTTGTGTCTGTAACACAAAGTCTAACCATTATTTTCAAATTGTCTAGATTTGTTGGACGCCCAGGAGATTATGTCTACATTTTTCATTCTTTTCGAATGGAAGAGGTAACTGTACCTTATTTTGCTCATGGGTCTAGAAAACAGCTATGAACACTCTGTTGGGGTATATTGATGTCCCCAGTTTTTTTTATTTTGTTTTTCCTTTTTTAGTGTGCTCCTGGTGGTTGCCTGATGGAATTGTGTATACAACTTAGCATTATAATGTTGGGCAAACAGCTGATTCAGAATAATCTTTTTGAAATTGGCATCCCGTAAGTAGTTAGAAATAAAAAAATATTAAGTATCTTCTCAAAATGCTTGCATATCATCCCTTGATAAATTAAATATATTTTTTCTTGTTTGACATCAATGCAGTGCAAGAAAATGTTAGACTGAGGATATACCAAAGTTTAAAATAGTGTGCATTTGTTTTGTTACTTTATTATTTGTTTTGTTAGTTCAATACATTTTGTTCTTATCTGAAGGACTATTTTTCCCTGCAAACAATTTATTTCTAAAACAATTAAGCCATATTAGATTGATTGAGAATATTATAAAGAGGCAGGTAAGGGAATGGTTTTTTTTTTGCTTTGTTTGTTTTATTTGATTTTCCTTGGGGAGAATGGTGAATTGCCTTAAATTCAAGATTCTTTTCATTATCAGTAAATCTTGCAGTCTGCATGTCAACAGTGGTTTCCCAAAGTATTGTATCATTTAATAAATACGAATTATGAGCCTACAGTGAGGCCAAATTCAACCAACTTGGTAGATAAATAGAATAGGACAAAATACTCAAAACTAGTATCAAGTATATAGAATAAAAGTCTTCATGATTATTCAATGGCCACATTTTTGAACAGTTGTGATCAGAATTGTAGAGACAGTAAAGAGACTAAAGAGACAGTAAAGAAATTTGTTTATTTTTTCTTTTTCATTTATTTTGCCAGAATCTTTCACAGGCTACTGGTCCTGTGAACTAACATAATTTGCTTTAAACAGAAAGGAACTTCAGGAAAAACCTTTTCTTATAGTGAAGATGACATAAAAACATTGATGGGGTGCATATGAAAAGTTTTGGGCATTTTCTCAGGATTCTTCAGATGCCATTTCAGATCCTAGAGAACTCAAAATAGAAGACTGTCATTTAGCTACAAATAATTTGGGGATTTGCTTTACCTCTCAAAGAACTTGATAAAATATTTAAAATGGAAAACCAGACCTCTAAATGTTTTTACAAAATATATAAGACATCTAAAGCAATTACTTTTCCTCATTCTTGTTAGGAAAATGAAAAAATTTATAAGGTACTTGAAGCTGAAAAGACAAAGTCCTGTAGATCATGAAGAGTATATGAAGAAAAACCAGCGTTACGAAGTAGATTATAATCTGGAACCTTTTGCTGGACTTACTCCAGAATACATGGAAATGAGTAAGACTTAAACTATTTAAAGTGGGGTTTACCAGCTGATTATCTGTTTTATCCATTTCAGTATTTTATTATCCATTCAAAATGGGTTTATTTATCCATTCTGACTGTTATTATGTTTTCCAGTTTTCTACTTCTTTCTTTTTTTGAGTTCTTCTTTAATACAATATATGATTCAATAGCAAAATAATGTTATCCCTTTAAGAAGTTTCTATTATTTGATGTTTAATACATACAATTTCCATAGGAGTAACTTTGATCTAAGGTGACCAACTTTTTTACAATGAAAAGGAGGACACAAATAAATTGAAGAAAAAATATTGTAAATAAAAGAAACATTATTATTATTGCAACAATAATACAGACAACTTGCATGTGCAAAGTTTACCAGCCGGGTGTTTTGGTGCGCTCAGCAGCAATTCCTATTGGCTTTCGAAAGCCAATAGTGGGAGTAGCACAGCTCATGCAAAAGTTGGAAAAAAAAACCATAAAAAGTGCCAGAACACTGTTCTGAGCGTTCTATGAGGGGAAAAAAAGCCCTGCAGATTAGTCTTCAAATATCGAAAAGGAAGACATGAAGGAGGACACTTTTTGAGGGAGGACAGAATTTATAAAAGGAGGACTGTCCTCTCTAAAGGAGGACGGTTGGTTACCTTATTTGATCAGAAAATTCAGCTTTCACATACTCAATCCAATCCTGAGTGGATTCTAGTAATGCTCTACAAGCAGCCCTTGAAG
Organism: Crotalus tigris; assembly: GCF_016545835.1. NCBI lineage: Eukaryota > Metazoa > Chordata > Lepidosauria > Squamata > Viperidae > Crotalus > Crotalus tigris. The sequence continues at coordinate 191,744 of NW_024097221.1, forward strand.
AGAATCCAGAAGTTTCAAGTGCTGCAAAATGCAGCAGCCTGGGCATTTATTTGTACCGCTAAATTAGTGCATGTTACACCTGTGCTCTGAGAGCTGCATTGGCTGCCAGTTTGCTTTTGAGTTCAATTCAAAGTACTGGTTATGACCTTTAAAGCCCTACATGGCATGGGGATGGATTGCTTGAGGGACTGTCTCTTCCCAGTTATATCTACGCATCTCCTCAGGCCTGGTATAAGGAACATATTATGGGTCCCACTTGCTAAGGAGCTTCACCTGAGCAGAACTAGGAAGAGAACCACGGCACCCACTCTTGGGAACATCATCTCCCCAATCCTATTGGCCTTCTGAAAATTTGGTTTTGTCACGGGGCCTGGGGGATTCCGTGGGAATATGGATCCCGCAAAACAGCTGCATTGTGTGTAAGATTTTGATTGAATCTCCCATGTTTTCTGCTTATGGCTTTTAATTGCTCTAATTGTTTTTAATGGTTTTGTTGTTTTGATCATTTTTATTTTTGCTATTTTAATTGTATAGGCTGCCCAGAATCATGTATGCGAGATGGGCAACTACATGAATTAAACAAAATAAATAAATATATAAATAAATTGAGTTTATTTATTAAAGCAAAGACAACAAAGACTCTTGTAGATGATTAAAAGTAAAAAATGTACTAGGTTTCACCCTTTCGTGGACTTACATCCACTACATGAAATACATTCTTTTATCTTGTGTTAGGAATATGTGTAGATTCATAGTTAAGTGGAAGTTTGGGTGGGAGAATTGTAAAAAATGAGAGCAGCATGCAGTTAAATAAAAAATTGTTGTCCAGAAATGCTCACACATAATATGTACATTTATATAAAACAGCCAGTAGCAAATAGTGTAACAGATCAATATATATAAGAAATACATATAATTTGTGAATAGTATGCATTCACTGATTTGTGGGCAGGTTGTGTTTGGGAAAGCAAATTCAACAGAGTAAAATTTGTAATTGACAGTAGATTATTTTTAAATTTTCAGTAATCCAGTTTGGTTTTGTAACCCTGTTTGTTGCATCCTTCCCATTGGCTCCCTTGTTCGCATTGCTAAACAATATCATCGAGATACGTCTGGATGCAAAGAAATTTATTACTGAGCTTAGGAGGCCAGTTGCAGTGAGAGCTAAAGATATAGGTAAGTTATTTAATTATTTATACAATATCTATAATTTATAAATATTGGTTAGAAAACAGAAAATTGAATGCCCTGATTTGTGCAAGATAACCACTTTCTGCTAAAGCAGAACCTCTACTGAATACCGGCTAGTATTCTTTAAAAGTAGAGAAGGGAACTAGGGGATCAGCCATTTTGGACCTAATTCTCACTAACAGAGATGAAATGATAGAAGGTTTTGAAGCCATAGGAACCTTGGGAGGAAGTGATCATGCAATATTGGAATTTAACATTATGGAAGCAAAAGCAATAGAGCACAGTCAAACTAGAGTCTTGGACTTCAAGAGAGCTAATTTCAATAAACTTAAAGAGGGTTTGGGAAGGATTCTATGGATAAGAATCCTCCAGGGGAAAACAACTCAATATGCTTGGGAAATTTTAAAAAGTGAGATAATAAAAGCCCAGTCTAGCACAATACCAACAAAGAGGAAAAATAACACCTCTCAAAAGAAACCAGCATGGCTGCACAAAGAACTCTCTGGTAAATTGAAAGATAAAAAGGACAAGTATAGAAAATGGAAAGAGGGACACATAACTAAGTCAGAATATCAGCAAATAGCCCAAGCCTGCAAAGATGAAGTGAGGAAAGCTAAGGCTCAAAATGAACTAAGGCTTGCGACCAAAGTCAAAAATAACAAAAAAAGTTTCTTTCAACATGTAAAAAAACAAGAAAAAAGTGAAGGAAACAATTGGTCCATTAGTGGGTGAAAGTGGCAAGAAGGTGACAAGCAACAGGGAGAAAGCAGAACTATTTAACTCGTTTTTCGCATCTGTCTTTACATAAAGGGAAAAAGCAGAACAACCTATGAAAAATAGTGCCATAAAAAACAGAATAGAAACACAAGTTAAGATAGGCAAGAAAATGGCAAGTGAGCATCTGTCCAGCCTAGACGAGTTCAAATCACCAGGACAAGATGGATTACACCCCAAGGTTTTCAAGGAACTGGCAGATGTGATCTCAGAACCACTGAACTATATTTTTCAAAGATCCTGGAGCACTGGGGAACTACCAGAGGACTGGAAAAGAGCTGATGTAGTTCCCATCTTCAAAAAAGGGAAAAAAATGGATCCAGGAAATTACAGACCCATCAGCCTGACCTCAAAACATGGGAAGATTCTGGAAAAGATAATCAAAGAACGAATCAGTGAACACCTACAGGCAAACCAAGTCATTACTAAAAGCCAACACTGGTTTGTCAAAAACAGATCATGCCAGACAAATCTTATTGCATTCTTTGACCAAGTGACAAAATTAGTGGACCAGAGGAATGCTGTGGATATAATTTACTTGGACTTCAGTAAGGCATTTGACAAAGTAGATCACAACCTACTACTTGATAAGATAGAAAATGCGGGTTAGACAGCATCACCACCAGATGGATTCGTAGCTGGCTGACCGGCCGTACTCAGCATGTGGTCCTCAATGAAACCGCATCTACATGGAGGGAAGTGTGTAGTGGGGTGCCCCAGGGCTCTGTTCTGGGCCCAGTGCTCTTCAACACTTCATCAATGATTTGGACAAGGGGAAAAATGGGGAACTCATCAAATTTGCAGACGACACCAAGCTGGGAGGAATAGCCAACACTCCAGAAGACAGGCTTAGGATACAGGAGGATCTTGACAGACTTGAACACTGGGCACTATCTAACAAAATGAAATTCAATGGTGAAAAAAGTAAGGTTCTACATTTAGGCAGGAAAAACCAAATGTACAGGTATAGTATAGGGGGTACCTTGCTCAATAGTAGTAACTGTGAGAGGGATCTCGGAGTCCTAGTGGACAATCATTTAAATATGAACCAGCAGCGTGCTGCAGCTGCCAAAAAAAGCCAACACTGCATTAACAGAGGGATAGAATCAAGATCACGCGAAGTATTAATACCACTCTACAATGCCTTGGTAAGGCCTTGGAATACTGCATCCAGTTTTGGTCACCACGATGTAAAAAAGATGTTGAAACTCTAGAAAAAGTACAGAGAAGAGCAACAAAGATGATTAGGGGACTGGAGGTTAAAACATATAAGGAAAGATTGATGGAATTGGGTATGTCTAGTTTAATGAAGAGAAGGATGAGGGGGGACATGATAGCAGTGTTCCAATATCTCAGGGGCTGCCACAAAGAAAAGGGAGTCAAGCTATTTTCCAAGGCGCCTAAAGGCAGGGCAAAAAGCAACGGATGGAAACTAATCAAGGAGAGAAGCAACCTAGAACTAAGGAGAAACTTCCTGACAGTTAGAACAATTAACCAGTGGAACAACCTGCCTCCATAAGTGGTGAATGCTCCAACACTGGAAGTTTTTAAGAAGAAACTGAACAGCCATTTGTCCGAAATGGTATAGGGTTTCCTGCCTGAGCAGGGGGTTGGACTAGATGAGCTCCAAGGTCCCTTCCAAATTATTATTATTATTATTATTATTATTATTATTATTATTATTATTATTATTATTATTATTTGTGGCAGTCTGACCTCAGTAGGTAGGAAAGCTATGTTATTCTTCTCTTGATTTCTATTCTGCTTTTATTTTTTACTAAAGGAATGCAAGTAATTACAGATATTTGAATAATCAATATAAACAGCATAAAAAATTAAGCAACACTTTGTTTCTCCTTAAAGGGTTATACTTCATGCCAGGAGGCATAGAGAGAAGGGGCCATCTGGACCTCCTTAGAAAAAGCATTCTAAACTTCACTGTAACTACCAAAGAATCTGTGTTCCTTGGTTCTACTTCAATAGGCTAGGGACTTAAATGAAAAGGAAAACTATAGGGTTGTATCAAATGCATCATTTACCAGCAGAACTGAATCATCCTTCTATGTATCCACTAACCAAAAAAGCAGAACTGGAACTCAGAAATGCGATGGGAAAAAATGACAAGAAGTTCCATGTTACCCCATAGAATAGAATGTAGAAATGGGGGGAATATAATCTAGAAATAAGCGAACTAAATAGATATTAAAGGAAATATCTTCCACTTCAAACTTTGTCTAAAGAAAGATGAAAAAAAATATCATTATTTATTTATAACATAATTATTTATTATATATGATGCATTGGTGATGTATGCATTAATAGCCCAGATCCTGGGAAGTAATTATTCCATTCTACTTTGCCCTGGTCAGACCCACTTTTAGAATATTATATAGTTGTGGGCACCATTGTTCAAAAAAGGCAATGACAAATTGGAGAAAGTTCAAAGGAGGCTACAAGATAACAAGTGATTTAGAAACCAAGCCCAATTAGGATTAAATTATTACTCCAATTTAAAAGATATAAATATGTATATCCTATTAAAGAGACAGCTAAAGAGTGATATGATAACACTTCAAATATCTGGGTTGTTACATTGGAGACGAGTGGGCATATTATCTACTGTCCAAAAAACGGAACTCGAACCAATGAGCTAAGGCTACAAGAAAGGAGATTCAGGTTAGATATGAGGAGAAATCTCTTGACTATACAAGTTATCAGGCAGTTAAAAAGACTCCAACATGACATGGTGAGTTGTCCTGTTTAAATGGTTTTGAAACAGAAGCTGAACGTTCATCTGTCATAGATGCTTTGGTAGAACCTGCACTTAACAGGGGATTGAACTAAATCAGGAGTTTTCAAATTTTTTCAGGCTGTGGAAAAAAATACTGGAACCTCTGATCAAAGGAAAAAGTTATAAGGATACAAAACTGGCTGTATTCAAGTATAATTTTATTTTTGCCTCTACTCTCTCATAGAACCCTGAATTCTCATGTAATTTTAGGGGTTCTGTGAAACAAGCTTTGAAAACCTCTGGCCTAGATGACCTTGAGAATTCCTTCTAAATCTCTGATTCTATTATCAGTGTTTGTGATAAATACTCTTGAATAGCTTGCTTGTTTTTTCCCCAGGAATATGGTATAATATCCTCAGAGGGGTAGGAAAATTGGCTGTGATTATAAATGTAAGTATTTTTTTTCTGTAAATAGTATTTGAAGACAAAAAATTTCATTTCTATTCAACTATTTTAAAGGTTTGCTCTGATATGAGTATGCTTCAATGGCTAAAGTAGGAAAGTGTGAATATGCCTGGAAAAGCAGCCATAAAGATGGGTTGACACTTGGGCTAACCTCAGCTCCATTTCCCAGATGGCTCTCCCTCCATCTTTTATTTTTCCTCCCAGATGGCTCCAGCTTCCTGTCTTTTATTAAGAGGCCCATCTTTTCTATCCATTACCTCCTTTTCCTTTATCCGTTGACTTCATTTCCTATTTCCTGTATGGTCTAGAGCAGCTCTGTGGCAGTACCTCCCCAAGATCTGCCGATCCTTCACTGTCTGTCCGTTGTGTTTCCAGACTCTAACTTTCTCACTTCTGAATGCCAACATTAATTCTTCTCTTCTTTTTGCTCCCAGGCTTGTTAAGCATGGCATTCTTTGTCCTTTTTCTATTAGGTCAAAAGAGAAAGTTAGAATTGGTTTTTAGGTGTTGGTGTCATAAAGACATTCCCTAAAAAGTGAGCAACTAGCAGGAACCTAATCTGTAGCTCTGAGATCACCCCACAGAAAATGACAGAGAAGCAAAATGGCCGAATTTTGGCCGCACAATTTTCAGCTAAAAAAAAGAGGAGAAAATGAAACTATGTCTGGTCCCAATAAAGACTCCCAAATTACCTTAAGCATCACTGGACAACCTGCAGCCCCGGCAGGCTGGCCCACAGGTTAAGAAAAAGTTGTGTACTCTAAAGCCAAAGAAAATAGTGCAAGTCTATGGATCCGTATGGGGAAAGATCCACCGTAATTCTAACTATTAAGCTTTCTTCTGTCTTTGCATCTGCCCTGCAAACAGCTAAACATTTCATGTAAGATTTATTTTAATTGTGAAAGATAAAAATATTAAATTGCTGGATCCAAATCAATTCCACTGCATCAAGTTTTTGTGCATTTGATAAAACATCTAAATAGAGCATTTGCACAAAAATTTAAAAACAATGCATGCAAAGTGATTCAAAATTGCTCCCAGCATGCAGGATAACAAAGCAACATCAGTCCCCCTGACAGTATTTGTTTATTGATAGTAGGCAAGAAAAGGCATGTGTGTAGCAAAAATATTGTGAATGGCAATATGGCAAATTTTGTGCTGTTATCTGAAAGAATTTTGCAGTTCAAAAGATGTCAGTGTTGAAATGCCTATAACCATTTTTCCACCTGATGTTAGCTTCCCAGTCAATTTCAGCTACTCATTCTCAATTTGCTGCACTTTTAGAGCTTGAATATCAAACCACCAAGGTGCAAAGAAAGCCATTAGCCTGCAGATCTGATGATATGGTTTGAACCAGCCTGATTCATGGTAGTCCTTAATGGGGGAGGAAACAATTGAGTCTGCTTATGTAATTAAGCAAGTGTGGCCTGAATATCTGCGCTCATTCTTTACTTTTATGGCTTAGGCATTTGTGATCTCATTCACATCTGACTTCATTCCACGCCTCGTGTACCTGTATATGTACAGTGAGAGTGGCACCATGCATGGCTTCGTGAACCATACACTATCCTATTTTAATGTCAGCGATTTTCAAGAAGAAACTGCTCCAAAAGATGATATGGAGCTTGGCTATCCAGTGCAAATATGCAGGTATATAATGTCATTTCTTTGAAACAGCTTTCCCTAGACCTCGCCTAGGATATTTATTTGTCATGCATCTCATCAAGTCTCTTTTAATTTTCATTGTGTTTATTCTAGGCAGCATATACTGAAAAGAGCCATCTTTCTATAGATAAGGCTGCCTTCCCCCCTTTGCTTCTATGCCAACACCATTCCCCCAATCATGTCAAAGGCACAAAACTTCCAGCCAGTAGAACCCCACTTTTGAAAAGAGAAATTCTTTTCCTTAACAGTTTTATGAGCTACTGTAATTGTCTAGACTAGAAGTCTCCAAACTTGACAACTTTAAGACTTGAGGACTTCAACCCCCAGAATTCCTCAGCTAGCATGATTGGCTGAGGAATTCTGGAAGGTGAAATCCACAAGTCTTAAAAGTTGCCAGGTTTGGAGACCCCTGGTCTAGAACCACAAAAGCACCTCTCTGTAAGGCTCCATTATAATTAGTTTGGATGTATTCTCTGCCAACATATATCTCTTTCTCTCTCACACACACACATACATACACAAAATAAAATAAAGCCATCCTAAATCACCTCCTTAATGAATCAAGGATATTAGCAGACATGAATATTTAAAAACCCAGTAGCCATATGCTCCTTAGTCTAATATTCTTTTGACACAGAATAGAATCTTTGTTTTTTTAATAGAAAGCTGTTGCTGCTCTTCCCTCTGCTTCTAATTTCCATTATGGCTATCCTAATTCCTCAAACAAGTGTTTCATACATATAAAAATAGTACCAGAGACAACTTTCAATAGCTAAGACATAGCTGCTGTAATGATTCATATGCATATTGAGAACAACCCTATTCAAAGAACATATCCAGCCCTATTAGATCATCTGAATCTTTCAAATATTATAAATCTCACACTTCACTATTGAAAAAGTGCCTAAATGCAGTCCTTTTTATGCCAAAATCTTGTAAACCATAATTTGTCTTCAGCCCAAAATTAAAATGTGGCTGGACCTCTAAACCAGAGACAAGATCTCACTAATTCATTAATTACTATCATATAAGCTTGCTCAGTTTCAGATGTTAGAATAAATTCCTGAATTGCTCTAATATATTTCCTCCGTATCTTGTACGAATCTAATTTTGAATTGCTTTGTTGATATTCAGAAGTTAGGCACTTTGCATCCCAAATTCCAATGCAACCTGTTTTCATATACCTTCCCTGTTATTTTAAATTCAATCATACTACTTAGAGTTTGTATTAAGACACTTTTTCTGCTTCATTCTCCTTCCTGCTTATACTTATCAAATTGGACTTGGGAGGGGAATTGATAGCCTTTTAGGATGCCTCTGAACTACAACCCCCAGTATCTGTGTTATTGGCCATTCTACAGGGACTGCTGGGAGATGGAAGACCATAAGTTTGTTCTCCATACCCTAAGCAGGTGCCCTAGGCTTGTTTCACTCATTATAAATTCCTTACATATAATATTCATGGCACTCTTCTTCCTATACTTCTTTGTCCTTCCACTCCAGTATTAATAAATAGTTTCATACTTGGCTGCTACATAGCAAGCCAATCCTTTGTCTGAAGAAGATTTTCAGTCAGTATTTTCCTTTCTAAACTCTGAGACAGCTTGCTTGTTTAATATAGTTTCACATTTTTCTCAAATATGTTATGCAAAACACATAGAGCATCCTATCTCTTCGACAAAATGCATGGAAATACAACAATTCATTAGCATGTTATTATGATAAAGCCAAAGAAATGAGGATAACAATATTTTCAACATATCAGCAATAACTCAATGTAGCAACTGACACACTGACTTCAGTTAGAGATGATGATGTAGATAGAGGGATGGATGGATGGATGGATGGATGGATGGATGGATGGATGGATGGATGCTAGTGTTTGATATGAACTCATAAATTATTCTCAGAACCTTCTGATTCTCAATTCTAATCTGTTTTTTTAGATACAAAGATTATAGAGAGCCTCCATGGTCTGAAAATAAATATGACATTGCAAAAGATTTTTGGGCTGTGCTTGCAGCAAGATTAGCATTCGTAATAGTGTTTCAGGTAAAGTACAATCAAAATTTGTCTTTTTCCTAGAAATAAATAATTTATCCACAATAAAATGAAAGCATGAAAAAGTGTTTTAGGAGACTATGATATCTAACAGTATTTGAAAAATATCATGTCCATATCACATTTGTCTAGTAGGTGTCAACAACTTTTTCAAATTCCAGATACCCTTACACAAAAAGCATTTACAGTAAGTAAAAATTATATTGTCATTTTTATGACAATACCGCACTTCTAGATTTGTACTGTGGCAGAAATCGTTGCATCGCACAGAGACTCTCAAATGAGTATCACAGAATACCAGCAACTCAGTGAAGAATCAGCTGTTTCCTTTTGTTTTCTCTTGTAACAGTATGTGGGAATGATCTTGAACAGGGATCTTCAGACTCTGCCCTCTTTTGACTCATGGACTTCAACTCCCAGAATTCCTCAGCCAGCATGCCTGGCTGAGGAATTCTGGAGTTGAAGTCCATGAGTCATAAAAGGGCCAAGTTTGAAGACCCCTGATCTTGAATGCTGAGAAGAGAAGCTGCCTAGGGAATGATCAAAAAAAAAAGAGGGAGAACCTGCCCCTGAATAATGGGCAGAGAAAAGAAACATGGACGGGATCCACCCTGACTTATCAGGTGGTAAAAAGAGATGGCAGGAAATTTATACTTGCCGAGCTGCAAGATTCTGTGAATTATAGCTTTATAATAAAGTAGAATTGCCATGTTTCCTCTCTAATCTATTTGGGAGGCTGACAGCTCTGGAAAAAAAACCAAATGTGCCACTGGTGTTCAATCTCTGTTTTGTTGTCACAAAGGTCTGGCTGAGCAGAAGGTTAACATTTGTCCTCAGCATCATTGGTTGTATGGCTGGGCAGCAAGGTGAAGCCAACACTACCACAATTGAGAGCCCCATGGATAATAAGAAAGGTTAGCTGGGGATGCTCACTATGGCATCACTTGGTGTGCAACACAGATCATTTTTCTGTCATCAATATAGTATCTGTTGGATTGCTACCACAATCGGGGCTTCTCACCTCCTGCTTACAACAGGGTGTTCTTCTCTGCAATGCCACCATTATCCCCGGGGTTTACTGCTTTCCAAATGGCATGTGTCCTTGTACAGCTTAGGCTTATTTATGTTTCAGCTCCCTCGGTACTTTTTATTTTTTTTTACAAAAGGGATCATATTATGAAATGTTGCCACTCATCACTAATTTTATATACCTTTCCTATCAGTTCAGCCCTCATAGCCTTTTCCTACTAAGTGATGTTATTGATAAATAAAACAAAATTACAGTATAGCTGTTGAGAGATGATTAAAACCATAGAATACAATGGTTTGTATTCTATGTAGGACAGCAGGTAAGGGGAGGAAGAATGCTGGAAGGAACAGCAAACAGAGCAGTGGATTGGAGAGGGGGAGAGGAAACAGGAGAGGGGGGACTGACAGGAAAGGAGAAGGGCAGATAAGAATAGCAGGCAGGACGGCAGATTGGGGGGAGGAAAGCTTGAGAAGGAGGGTTTAATAGGAATGGATGTTGGCATGTGGGAACAGCATGTAGGACAGCAGGTCAGAGGAGGAGGAATGTTAGATAAGAGAGGATGGACAGAAATGGATGAACAACAGGCAAGTCAGCAGATTATGGGGAGGACATTGGAGAGGGGAAGATGGACAGTGGGGGAGGAGGGTAAACAGGAACAGCAGGTAGAGCAGCGGATCAGGAAGGAAAAGACATTGAGGAAGAGAACATCAATAGGAATGGTTGATGAAAGGCAGGAGCAATATGTTAATCAACAGGTGGGAGGGTTGAAGGAAGGGGGGGGAAGGATGACAGGAATGGACAACAAAGGGTGTGTGAATCGGCAGGCTAGGGAGTTGGAGGAGGGAGGTGAGATAGGAACTGGCAATGGAATGCAAAAACGGCAGGCGGACCAGCAGCCCAACAGGACTCGTGTAGTGCCGAATCGGAGGAGGTACCTTGCATCGGGTAGAGGAGGGATTGAGGAGTGTGTTAATGATAACAGCGCAGGGAGGGGGAGACAGCACAAGGATGACGGAGCAGAAAAATACAATGTTAGAGTGCAAAAAAGAGAGGGCGGAACAGTTAAGGCAGTCACAGGCGATCAGGAAGAGTGGCCCTGTCACGAGGGCAATGAGTAGGCAATTGGATCAGCAAGGGGATAAAAATAACTTCCCACCCCCTAAGCCCCACTCTGAGGACGCTGGCAGAGGATCAGCAAAAGCTAAGTTGTTTTAATCTTGTATATAACTTTTTTTATTATTTTAAATGTTGTTTTAACAATAAATAACTGGAGTATACTCTTCCCGGAGATCGAAGATTGCATCATTGAACAAATATGCCCAGGATTCGTATTTTTATAACTATTAAGGATATATATATATTCATTACAAGGTCCCATTTCAGGGTAAACTGTTATACAGAGTATAGAAAAAGATGTAAAAAATAGTAGGTATGAAATAAGAAAAAGGAAAGGAAATATATTTGAAATAACTCACTAAACTTTTCCACCCTCTTTAGCTTTACAAATCATCTTGTTTCTGCCTTGCTGTACATCACTTCATATATAGTTGTCAAGTATTTCAAGAATGATAGATTCAGGAAACAAGGCCCACTTGGACTTCTGGAATTATATTTTATTTTAGTAGGTTAATGTAACAGAATCTTGTCAAATGTTGCTACCTTCATCTTTGATATATAAATGTTCAGATCCTCACTGTTTCATATAGTCTATCAAATACTCTCTGCCAGGTATATTGGCAAGATACTTAGCCAACTGATTCCCCTGTATTTTTATACAATGTTTACTGTTTTTTCAGGTTTTTTGCCCAAGAAAACAATTGTGGCATTTCCCCCAGTCATTAGACATAGATATTAAACAAATTTTATAGCCATTCTTTAAGCAAACCACATTTGTATTTTAATGTTTCTTCATTTATACAATCTTACACCTAAAGCCTTACCAATTTTCATCACTCAAAACATTTATGACTTCTTTTTCATTAACACTAACATTTATACCATTTCTTTCAATTGTGTTCTTCAACACATCCCTAGCATTCCCATACAAATCTCTAAAATTCTCCTTATAGCATTCTATCAATTCAATTCCATCCCAATTCATTTCACTGCTTTTATATTTAGCTCCATTTGCCCTGCTAAAGGTTTTGTTCTTTTTGCCCAAATTTCAAAACGTTTTCATATCCATCAAGATTACTTTGTATTAGACCAGCGGTTCTCAACCTATGGGTCGCGACCCCATTTGGGGTCGATAGACCATTTTTCGGGGGTCGCCAAAGGCGGCGATCCGCCATTTTCTCCCCTCCGGGGGCGGCGCCGCGCATGGGGGCAGCGCCGCGCATGCACTCCGCGCATGCACGTAACATTTGTGTGACGGGGTCGCCGTCACACAAACATTGAGAACCGCTGTATTAGACTGTATCTTTCTTTCCATTTTTTTGCAGCAATTATTGACGTATGCATTATTTTCTCTTCAGCCTAATTTCACTTCATTGTTCCATCAAGTATCGTCCTATCAGCTTTCCCCTAGTTACTTTGTGGTACTCGGTAACTTCTAATTCAAGAAGCTTCTGAATCCTCGACCCTTTCATCCACTTTCAATTGGAGCTTGGTCTGTCTTTTAATATTTCTTTTTACACAAGGCTTGATATTTTTTTTTCCTACAGTCATTCCCCCATCATTCACATTTCTTTCATTTCTTCATCTGTTCTCAATTACCAAAAAAAGGACTCATTCTTCATTCTTCTCTACGAAAATGCCACTTTGGGTTTCCCCGCAAGAAGCCTTTTTTTTTAAGAAAAGAGATGGTGATGAGGCCAAATTGGTGAACTTATGGTAAAATAATATCTTTCAACCTGGGTGAGCCTACCCTCAAATCCAAGGAGGAGCGAGAATCAGAAGGTCATGTCTGCCGTTGGTTTACATATATGCAATTGAAAGAAAGAAGGATTCAAGTTAGATAAAAAGAATCATGGGTTTGATTTTGTTAAAAATGAATTGGAAAGCCTACTGCAAGGTAGTGATGAATATATTATTGCTAAAGTTTACAAAATATTATTGAATTTAAATCTTATTCAATTTTAAATTGAATTTAAAAAATGAACAAGTAAAACATTGTATGATTCAGTGGGCAAGGAATTTGGGGTATAATATAATGCTTGAACAATGGGAAAATATGTGGAATAAAGGATTAAAATTTACATTAAATTATAATCTAAAAGAAAACTTTTACAAGATGATGTACTATTGGTACTTAACACCAGACAAGTTATCAAAAATATATAAAGGTATTTCAAATGAATGTTGGAAATGTAAAGGCAAGAGGGGACATTTTACCATTTATGGTGGACATGTGATAAAGCAAGAAAATATTGAAGTAGGATTCATATGTTAATACAGAAAATTCTTAAATATAGAAACAAAAAAGGATTCATCCCACATTCATATAATTTGTCATTGTGTCTTTCACTAAGGCTCACTAAGGTTAGTATTTCCTACTAACACTAAGAACACACGGGTCTCCATTGGCACATTTATTCAGCATACCAGATTGCAGTCAAAGCCATTTTCCCTCAGATAGAAATTTTTCTTGCAAATTAGAGATTGTAGCTAGAGGCTGTCTTGCAAGCCAACATATTGTTTACAATGCTCAACTTAATGACCATTCACTTGGTAATAGTTATGATAGATAGTGAAAAAGCAACTTACAGGATCCAATCTGGATCGGCCACCGGGACCAGAGGTTTAGTCTTCCGAGCTTTTGGATTTGTGCTGAAGCCCATCCTCAAGGAACTTGTCCAAAAGCTCAAAAGAGAAAACCTTTGGTCCTAGTGACTGAGCCCGATTATATTCTGCAGCATTATCCTGGGACATATATATTCACCTTCATTCATAAGCAACTTACAACCTGGATTCAGTATTCTGACATTTGTGGGGGGAGGGGCTCCCCATGGATACGTGATCATATTTTGGGTGCTCAGCAACCAACCCACATTTATGGCCATTTGTAGCATCCCAAGCTCACGTGCTATGATTTACATTTTTTCCAGGAATGGATGCTTACTTCCAATTTCCAGCAAAAAAAACACCTCATAATAAACAATAGTTTGTTTAACAATCATGGAATTCACTTTATGATCACTGCATTCACTTTACAACCACGTTTGCTTAATAACTGCTGCAAAAAAGATTGTAAAATTGACATGGTTGTGTGATCACCGAGTTTATGACTGTCACACCTTATGACCAAAATTTCTGGTTCAATTATGGTTATAAATCGAGGACTACTGTACAATTATGGTTATACTGGTAAATCGAGGACTACTGATCTCTGGAATTAAGCCTATGTCTATGCATTGTACTGATGCATACTTAGAAATCATAAATATATGTAAATTCTTAATAAGCTACTGGTATAAATTATGTAAAAAAAAACATTTTTAGTCAGGCCATAATTTTGACTTGGTTAACATTGTCTCTTCCGTTTTTGTTTTTCAGAATTTGGTTATGTTTATGAGTGACTTTGTTGACTGGATTATTCCAGACATTCCCAAGGACATTAGTCAGCAGATTCACAAGGAGAAAGTTCTCATGGTGGAAGTTTTCATGAAAGAAGAGCAAGGAAAGCTGCAGCTGCTAGAAAACTGGAGGGACAAGGATCAAAGGAGAGGTGAAAACTGTAACAGTCACAGTCCCAGGTCATCAATGAGCCATAGAGGGAGTGTGTCTTCCTGTCACTCATGCCATGTTGAGGTATAGAAGAAGACATTGTTTTACGCTGGGGCATTCCATTCATAAAGCAGCCAATATTTACATGATAGAACTTCATACTTTAACAACCTGGTGCATGTTTAAGCATATGCGACAGTTTTGCTTTTATCTATGTGAGAAATAATGTTCTTACGAACAGGGAGGACCATATTCTATTTCTGACAAGTTTTCTTTTTTATTTTCTTTCCTTTTTTGCACAAAAATAATGCAGGGATTTTTTTATATCTATAAATAGATAGGTAACTTGCATAGTTAGCTTAGAGCTATCACTGTTTTATTTTTTAAAAGGAGATAGGATTCTGTAGACTCTTCTCTGAGAATTTTATATTAGCGTATTTATTAAAATAGGATAAAATGTATGAACCAAACTACAAGTATTGGAATAGTAATAAGTTCCCATTCCTGAGAAGCTACATATGGGGCCTTGCAAAATGCTAATAATAATAATAACAAAAATAATAATAATAAATATAGTGGGGAATGCTTTTTGCAAGGCTGTGGCAACAAAGTTCTGACTTGAATCTGCCGACTTTTCTACAAGCAGAAATCCTGTTGAGTTTCTTTGATGATATGCTGAATGCCCTGCATTTTCTCCTAAGTGAATGCAGGAGCAAAAGTATTTTGTTTTCCATTTGAGATTCTTGCCTCAGTTCATCACTTCCACCTTCATTTCATTTGCTCTAGTGAAAAGAATGGTCAGACTCAAATCACTGTAATCTTAGTCTCAACACTAATGAAAGCAAATCACTTTATTGTCTTTCATATCTTCTTCTATGAAAGATGAACTATTTGTGGAAGGGCATTTAGTTTAGTAATTCAAAGTGTCTAGTGCACATTCCAGAGGGGACCGGAGAGAACAAGAAGAATATTAGCATCAGCACAATTTCCCCAAACACTGAGGGACCTTTGAAGAAAAAGTGTCCTAAGTCAAGAGCACGCATGCACGCACGCGCACACACACAAAATACTATCAAATTGCACTCCCCACCACTTACCTAGAATCTTTGTTGCTGAAGGAACATACTAAATAAATGTGCTCCCAATTATGGTTCTATGTCACCTCTGCTCAGTAATGCCACAATATTATATTTAAGGACATTACATCTTTCTAAAACAACTAATGTGATCCTGTCATTTCACTGACGAGAGGGCTATTGTAGCTCATAATCTCTTATATATTAAGTAATTTGGCCCAGCAGCTCATTTCTAAATATTATTCTTTTCCATATTTACAACTTCTCTGCCTTTGGCAAGTCTGATTCATTTGTCTTGCTCTCTTTCACATTGAAATGGTCAAAGAATTTATTTGAGCACCATTCCAGTGAAATGTGGGCCTTTTTCCTCCCTTAGTAGGTATATATTATAGAGGGTATAAGGTTTGAGTATCATGGAGCCAGTACAGAGATGTGCAATTTTGTCCTTTCATAACACTAGAGTCATTTTATGAAAATTGATCAGAATTGTTCAGAACAGAAAAAAGTAAATATGGTGCCACACAGTCCACAAGTACCAAATTATATCTTTTAAAAGAGATTATATCATTTACTGAGAATAGATTAACAAATGAAAAGTAGAATATTAATTAGTTGGTGCAATTGTTCAGAGGAAGTACAGGAAATTAATGTAACAGATATACAACCATGTACAGTTATTACTTTTATGCAATGCTAGTAAATTGCATGGAAGTATCTTGAAGGTGCTAGGTGTATCTACTAGTGATAACATTAAAATTATGGTAACAGTAGATAAGTGGCATTTTATTCTTGTTTCTTTTTATGTTATATTTTTTTAAAAAAATATTCATATACGTTTAAAAATAAGAAAGTGAAAAGGGTTAGCAGAATTAAGAAGCATTTCAGTAAGCTTCAAAGGAAAGTTCTCCTATATCCCATCACTAGTCGCAGGGCATCCAAAAATGACCATGAAAAGTTGAATAGCATGGACTTCTAATGGACCCCAGTTTTATTTTTCCTCTTCAAATAGCTAGATGTTTTAATTAGCACTAAGCCTGCTTTGGAAGGGTAGTGGAGGAGCAGTTTATAATCCTTGCAATCTTAGAAAGCAATAGAACAATTCAAGGAGAAGGAAGGTAGAAATGAATGTTATAGAAAACCAGCAAGCCAAAGTGGTGAACAGAGAAAACAAATACATTACAGATTTTGATATAACAAAGTTTTTCCTGGAAATTCATGGAACCTATGAATAGCAATCCAATTACTGTATGTCACTGAATCTTAAGACTTGCCCACAACATCATATTGTAATGCAGTTCTGTGCATATCAAAGTCCAGACAAAACAGGGATAAATCCTGGTAAAGATAGCCCTTAAAGCCAATTTTCACTTTAAAAGTTGCCTTTATATCAGCAAACTAAGGTAGAAGAAGGAATGCACAGAGCCTTACCTGTTGATATGGATGGCAAGTATGAACAAATCTATACATGGCTGTCATCAGGTCTGAAGGTCATGTTTGTACATTTCATAGTTTGTCCTTGTCTCTTTAAAATAGTTCCAACTGGGAACTTGTATGATTTTCATTATATTATAAAAGTGTGTGTGTGTGTGTGTTCAATAACACAATCCTCGATCTCCGGGAGAGGTATAAACCAGTTGTTTATTGTTAAAAGAATTATAAAACAATAAAAACAACTATTTACAATATTAAAAAACAACTTAGCTTTCGCTGGTCCACTGCCAGCGTCCTCAGAGTGAAGCTTAAGGGGTAGGGAGTTCTTTTTGTAGACCTTGCTAGCCTAACTGCTTACTCATTGCTCGTGTGATAGGGCCATCCTTCCTGGCTGACCGTAATTGCCTTAATTGTCCCGCCTCCTCTTTTTTGCACTCCAATTCTACACCCTCTCCACCTCCCATCCTTGTCAATCTCTTCCTACACACACACACACACACACACACACACACACACACACACACACACCTTCTTCTTCTTGTGCCATATCCATTATCGGACGTTGGCGATCATGTTAGCGATCCTGTTTTTATCAGCAGCCGCATGAAAAAGTGCTGCTGAGTTTTGTCCAAACCAGTTCCTTAGATTTTGCAGCCACAATGTTCTTCTTCTGCCTGGACATACATACATACATACATACATACATACATACATACATACATACATACATACATACTCTTTGTATTCAGAATTTTTCAGGTCTTTTATGCGGTTGAAAAGGTTGATGAGATGCAAGTGTATCATAGACAAATATATAAAAAGATATTCAACCTTCATTGTCTTCCTGATAAAAATCAGCGTGCAGTATTTGCTTCTTCTTCATTCATGTTGAAGACCCAGCAGTATCATTAGATTCTTGACAGCAAGCGTCTGATTTGAGAAATGGAATAGGAAAAATAAATTAATTGTCTCTACGCAATCTTCACATACTTTGGTTCTGCCAAACTTTTGAAGACAAAAGGCACTGTTGACAGGGTCTAGGCAGCCAAGGAACATGACAACATTCCTTCCAAACTAATCCAAGAGACAGATCTGGGTTATAAACTCAAAACCTGGAAGACCTTTGCCAAGATTCAGTTACAACTACTATATCAATCCTTTTACTTAGGATAAAAAGCAGAGCATTCTTGGAGTCACACTCAATGTCTAGTGATGGTTTTGACCCTATGCGGCTTTGTTGCAGCAGTACTGAAGTGGATTGCTATTGCCATCTTCTGGGATGATTTTTGAATTTGGGCTTTTTCAACATTCAAGTCTAGGTTGTAGCCCTAGTATTTGTGGACGCTCTCCCATCAAGGAACTGATTGACCAGGTACCTAGGAGCAGGGTAATTAACTGCTGAAAACATATGATTTAAAGAGAGATAAGCCAATGAAGGTGTGAAATCAAAATCAGAATCATAGGTACCAGCACTGTGTGTGTGTTCCTTTACAATCCATCTGTTCAGCCTTACCTACATTGTCCAAAAGGTGAAAGCTGCGCAAGAGTCTAGTACTTTAGCCATGCAGATTTCATGAATGCATGATTTTACATAACAGTTTGCCTCAATATAAGGACATCATAAAATATACCAAATTAGTCATGTAGTAAAGATGACTAATCTAGTTTGGTAATATATTGCAAGTAAGCCTACTGTGTGGTTTATTCAAAAAGCAAATGCCCAAGACTGTTATATTTCAGTTTTAAAAGTTTGTTGCAAATTTATTTAATGTAAAATCACAGTTTTGTAATATTTATTAGTTTTAATATAAATTATCAATGAATTCAGTTCTTTTTAAATATACTTTATCCAAGATCTCTGTAAGTGAAAATGTATTATGTTAATGAAATTTTGTCCAAACATAATACTCTTGCCAAAGATTATTCTGAATAAAGGGCTTATTTTTTTGTTTATAACTGCTTCTTGTAAACTGAACTGCAGGAATGTCACTTATTTTAAAATCGTATTAGTCTTTTATTATAAATGTAATTAGCCTTATCTACCTTTCTTGACATAGAATCCATGGAAGAAAATATTTGATATAATCCAATAAATGTGTTTTAGCTATGCTAAGAGCCTTATACAAAGTAAAACAATTTATGTTTATATACTGACCTATATGCATGAATTTGGATTTAAATATGCAAGCGTTCAATCAATTTCAGATGCCAAAGTGTCCTATCCAAAGATACTTTGGATATGCTTCTTTTTGTTACTTGATGCAGATGGAAGTTTGTTTCCTCTTGCAATAGTCAAAAAATGTTTTGTATTAGATGTGATACCACACAGTAGGATTTAAAGCTTAATCTGTTCCAGGCTTCAGTAAGTTCATATATTTCCTAATGTAAATAAACATTTGTGCATACAGATATAGATGCACAATTTACAGTTTCCGTCACTACATTTTGAGCGCCTGTTCAATTTCCCCCAGTACCAAACATACTCACAGACTCATAATCACAAACTCAGGATATGTTTATTTTCAACAAAAGCCAAACTTGCACCAATTATATGATTCTTGGTTTAATTATGAATTCAATTACCCAACCTTTTGAAGCAATTTATAAAAAAGTACTACTGAGAATTATTTATTACAATAATTAACTCCCCCCCCCAAAAAAATTTAGCAGACTACTGAATAATGGTAGCACTTAGAATTTGAAAGGGAAAGGGTTCATAAGAGCCTGCAAATCATGCATGTAGCCCTTATCCGCAAAATCTACTTCTTCAATAAATTTTGAATTGCATTGCAATGATAGAGGGCAACTACACAATCCTGAGAAAGACATAGCTGCTTTAAGAAGTTGCAGATGTGGGTACATAAGCATTCACACTTTTTTCTCCTTCATATCTGAAGCACTGTTGCAGCTCTACTTATGAATGTTCTTTGAATAGGAAAGATGAAAATCAGAACTCACTCTTATCAGGAATTTTGTCAAAAATTCTGTTTTTAAATATAGCTTTATGCAACATTACAGCAGCTAAGAATATTCAGTATTAAGATAGAGGCTGGTTTCATTTCCCTTCATTAGCCAAAACAAATTTAAAAAACATTGAGGAAAATCAAGTTACAATTGTAAACAGGTTGTGGTTGTAAATGGGCATGACTATAAGGGAATCAAGAAAATAATAAGGTAGGATGTAATTTATTTCTTTTCAAAACCACCAGTTAATCCTCCCTTGGTTTTTCTATTACTGTTCGTCTTCCTAGCTAATATATATTCAGGTATAATTTATACTGAACTATTATATCTCAATTAGTTTTACTAGAAATTAGGAAGAATGTACTATACAAAAAATGTTAGGTTCATTTCATAGGTTATGAACATGAAGTTGACATGGATAGCCCAAATTAGTCAGGGGGAGAATCTGAAACTAAAAGAAATGTAAAATATAATCTTAAAATGTTGGCATAATATTGACATTCCTATAAATATAAGAACTATATACTTAGAAATGTTCATTTTTTGAGATCATTAAAAATAATGACTGCTTATGATTGTTTTATAGTTTCTTTTATACTGCATTTTTTGAAAAAAGGTTTTGTATATAATGTTGTATCTAGAAAATTATATAATGTTCCTTTTCATGGACTCTTTTTTTTAAAGAAAAGTAAATGCATACTAAAGCTCTCTAGTTTTTTGTTGAATATTTATTTGTACAACTAATATTCGTTTAAACTTTCTCACAAAATGCCATTCTGTGCCTTTCTGCATTCATTTGAAGAAGAGAGAATGGTGTGGAAGTTAAGATATGTAATATGTCAACTGAAAAGGTTTTACGTTTCAGTATTTCAATAGGTGTTGAGAACACTTCTTAGAAAGCTTGGAAGAGTAAATCTCTGTTCCTGGTGATCGACTCAAATTTGATTTCGCATCATTGTCCTGGGACACACATTCACTGTTACTTCTTTTCATCTGGAAGATCTTCCTATATACAATGATATTCAAAATTGAGGTTTGGGGTGCTTCCGGATAAGGCTTTCCTTGTCTGATCTTTGCCCAGAATTGTATGGGTGGTCCAAGCAATATTTTCCATATATAATTATTCCATATTTCCTCACTTCTTCCATCTAATTCCTTTTCATAAAAATAATTCAGATTGGAACTAGTAAGAATAATTAACGGTGGATAAGTATGAATAGTCATACAGTCATATCCTGTATAATGTATTGATAGAACTGAAGATAACACACTCCCTGGGAATGGGCAAGGCTTGTACACAGAATGTTAACAAAGCAAAATTGTTTGTACTTCCTGAGACGGGGAGATGACTCATGACAGTGAAAACATACCAAGTCAGAATAAGAATTTGATCACATAACAGCATACAGGAGAACCAACCATGTATTCAGAATTAGGGTTCCCCCCCCCAGACTTTTAGTTCAGTGGTAACTGTGATTTCTTTACATTTACTGCTGTTGTTTCAAATACCTGGGAATATACGGATACTTGTGGCTTCCTTCCTCTGAAGAATAAAGCAACAGCCAGTACATAAATCTCAGCACATCTCAATTTATTACTGAGGATTTTATCATTTAAACTTGCATTTGTCTGTCTGTCTGTCTGTCTCTCATACATGAGCTCACAATTCTGGTTATATGCAGTATATATATGATACTCCTGTCATTTCTAACTTGATGAGCTCCCTCTCCTGGATTTCAGCAGATACCACTTTATGTAAGGACAGACTACTTTTCTTGCAAACCAGGCTTGCTTTCACCAAGTTTAAAATCCCCTTCATTATATCCTGTTTACTTTCTCCAGCAATGCAAGTGCTCTTCAACAAGTACATCTTACGTATTCTTGTCAGATGAAGCAGCCTTAGTTAGGTGCATTGCTTCTTAAACTATTTATCCTTATATATAGTTTCTGGATAAGCTGCCCAACAATGCCAGTGGGAGGAATTCTGTAAATTCCAATTCTTCAACATCTGGAACATGACCAGTTTCCCATTTGCGGGGAAGGGTATTCATTTTGATCCGAGCTGAATTTGGAATCTGGAGTCAAACGTTCTTTCTTCATCCACTGCATTCTAACAATCCTTTAGAGTCAAATTATAATATTTATAAGCTAAGATAAGTGTAGGTAAATATTATGCAGATCAATTTGAATTTAGCCTAAAGAGACTTAATTGAAATACTGGAAATCTGGTAAATAAGCAGCTAAATAAGCAGATAAAGTAGCATCAAGATCGTGGAAATTATATCAGATAATTAGATCACGACCTATTAGCCCAGAAGCTTATCACTATTGGATTGGCATTCACTGTGAAAGTCTGCACCAGTATTTTCCTTCTAGGAGAACAGGAATATAATAGCCACAGCATAATTTGCAAAGAAAATTCTTCACGCAGCTAAGAAGATGTCTGCATTTTTTAAAAAATATGCTTGGGGATCCTGTGTTAATACCTACTACATTTCTAATGTAGAATGAATTAGGATTACTCACACATCTTGGATGGTAACAATTGTTAGTTCCTTGAGGTCCTATGATAGTATCGCAGTTTTTTTTCTAAAAAAAAAAAAAAAAAAAGTTCCGGAACTCACACACATCATACAACCTGCCTTGCCTACCCTACAAGGTTCCGTCCAAAAAAGGTGCCGGAACTCTGTTCTGGGCGTTCTATGAGAAAAAAAGCCCTGGTATCGCAAATACTGAAATAACTATTGAATAGACAAACAGTATGTAGCTAACCCGAAAAATATCTGATTTATACTTTGAGACTACAAGGTCTTTGAAGTTCCTTGCCTAGCCTAAGAGTCCTAGGGTTCCCTTGTGTTCTTAAGTCCAAGGGAGACCTCAAGGGAGCCCCAGGGTGCAAGCTAGACCAGTTGTGGTTCAACCTCACCAACTTGAATTTGTATGCTGGCTGCAGAATTCTGAGAGTTGAAGTCCACACAACTTCAACTTGCTGGGGTTGACAAGCAGTGTGCTAGACTGTGAAATTCAGAAAACCAGAAAGACTCCAATGGCACCGTTATTGTCCTGATGCTGTATACTGCTGATACTGATGGTACATGTGTGGGTCCACAGTCCCCAAGAATTAAGCTCAGCTTACGAAAACAACCTTTGCCTTGTGTTCTAGCTGAGAATACTAGAATACTAGAAGCTCCCAAAGGGTGGCATTTTGTACCCAATACTGTCGTCACCATTTCCTCCTCAAAACTCATCTGGAAACATCTGTCGAGCTCCAATAAAGACAGACCTGAATCTTTAAGTAAAAATCAATGCAAAGTAAGAAGTAAGTAAGACCAACAGTGACTTCTTTAATGATTCAACATAATAACTGATGAATTTATGTGGACTCTTAAATAAAACAGAAATACTTTAGATCAGCAGGCAGGTGACATCAGTCCTCTTTAAAACACGCTAATGCTAATATATAGCTATTAAAAGCAACCAATTTATCTCCGCTATTCTGTACGTCTGCAACGCCTTCAACGCCTACGGAATCAAACGGTGCGCAGAGTTAACAGGTTGGTGGTAAAAGATGGGGCAGCACCACACCTTCCAAAGCGACCCCTTCAGAAAGTTGCAGAGCAGAGGAGCATCCTCCGGGCAGCTTCTTCCTTTTGTGACATCTGGAATCAGCAAAGTCGGGGAAACAGGAAGCAACTCTCAAGGTTTTGCTTTTTCTTTTTAAAAATCCAGATTCTTAAAACAAACATATCTGGTCAGAATTGCGCAAAAGGTTAGCTGGAACACTCTATGAAAACTCAAAAAATCTCTCTATGTCATTAAGGATCGAACCGGATGCATTGTGGAAATAGAAATCTGCAGGCTAGTTGACTGGAGGCATCTCATGTAACTGGAAACTTTGGGAGCAATAGCGTTCAGCTTTTGGAGGGAGCAACTACCGGTATAAGGGCATTCCTTGACTTAATGCAGGCCATCTAGCGACCATTGAGAGTTCTGATAGATCTCCCTGGGAGCACTTACGACTCGAGTTAGAACTTCTGATGCTCACTGCCCTCCTGCAGTCATGTGATTGCACCAGGTGCTCATCAACCAGGCTGAATTGTCCCATGGTTATATTACCACATTTACGATAGTTTTACTGAAAAACGGCATTTTCTTCCAGTTTTTGGCAAAACCGTGCCCATTGCAAACTACTGCGTTCCTTAACAACACATCTGGGCTGCAAAAATGAATGATCATTAGATGGCAGCAAAGTGCAATGAAACATTTAATATTATGCTTTCACATAATAGTTTATAAAATATTTGTAGCCAAATTTGCAAAGTTCTGCTTCAATTAAAAGATTTTCCTAATTTTGCTTGCCTTTACGTTTGTTGTTTCTATATAGACATAGACAGTTTATTAATGAGCCTATTAAGATGAACACAAGGAATGTGCCTGTATCTGATAACCCTGTCCATGGATACTGATGTAGCCATGGGCTGTATTTTCCAGTAAATCACCATACAATGGCCTGTAACAGGTTAAATTTCAATTGTGAAAAGTAATAATAAAAAGAAACAATACTGACTCCTTTCAAACTATGGTAGGATATGCTAATAGTTGGCAGTGGGACATGGTCTTAAGCTGTTTCCTCATGAAAACATAAGTCATTTAGGTGAGATGGACAGTGTAGAAATCTGATGAATCAATACAAATATACCTAGAAAGCAACTTTGCTCCACTAAATTGATGTACCAGACTTTGCATAATCTCAAATTGGATAGAGTTGGGCCTCCAAGTAGAGTGAAATGGGTACAAATCTTAAAATGGTTGTGTTATTCCTTCAATTATCCAAAGAATCCTGTAAAATATCAAACAAATGGCCAACATTTTTGGCCTTACCCACTTTGGATCACACTGGAGCAACAAAAAGAATCTGTGGGAAGAAAGCAATGAGGGATGAGATATTATGAAGAGTTAGAGATGATTTGGACAAGGGGATAGATGGGGAACTCATCAAATTTGCAGACGACACCAAGCTGGCAGGAATAGCCAACACTCCAGAAGACAGGCTTAGGATACAGGAGGATCTGGACAGACCTGAGCACTGGGCGCTATCTAACAAAATGAAATTCAATGGTGAAAAAAGTAAGGTTCTACATTTAGGCAAGAAAAACCAAATGTAATCAAGGAGAGAAGCAACCTAGAACTAAGGAGAAACCTCCTGACAGTGAGAACAATTAACCAGTGGAACAACCTGCCTCCAGAAGCGGTGAATGCTCCAACACTGGAAGTTTTTAAGAAGAGATTGGACAGCCATTTGTCCGAAATGGTATAGGGTTACCTACCTGAGCAGGGGGTTGGACTTGATGACCTCCAAAGTCCCTTCCAACATTATTATTATTATTAACAACTAAACAAGAGATTCATAATTGTCAGATTAAGCTAAAATGGCAGTCATTAACAATTTAAAACTTCTGTCAGCCAGGAGGATGAATGAAGCTTGGATGTCCACGCAAAACTGCACTTATTTCCAGTATTGTTGACTGTAGTTCTAAGCATGCATTGCTCACCTTTCTTAGAGAGAAGCTTGCCAATATTTTCGCAGTCATGATATGTTCTTCCAGTAATAACAGGAAGCAACTTCTCTAGTTGTAAGTGTTAGAAAAACCTGGATGACTGAATAGCTATTCTATTACACAGCAATTTAAAGCACAGAAATTCTACCAAGAGGAAAAAGTCACAATTCTGAACTGGAAGGCTGGAAGCCTTTTAAAAAAACACTGTCAAAACCCACACCTAACTGAATATCTGCAATAGGAAACTAATTTTAAAATCCCTATATGGTAGAACACTGCTAATTATTTATTGCCACTGCCTTCTTCTATACCTCTCACATTTCAATGGATGTTTTTTTTATATTATGTGTTATGTTACACACAATTCCTGCTTAAACCAGTTTTTACGTAATTAGACAATTAACATACTTTGCCTCCTCCTTGTGCTCCCCTCCTTTTCTTAAGGCAAAGTTTTGATTGCTAATGAAGCACACAGAAACCCAAACATGGCAAAGTATCTTTCCATGTTTTGTGACAGGCAAGATACAAAGATAGCTCTAAGTTGTAACCCTTCCCTCACATCCATATAATGAAAAAGACATAGTTTAGGTTTGTCCAAGTATTTTAAATACACTTCAGGTATAGGTCTCTGATTCTATTTGATGGATGCAGTGTAGCATTAGCAATGACATTTTAAAGGCCTGCGATTATTGATTCATTGTATTTATGTCTTGTTTTTTTCTCTGAGAAATCAAGTTAGTTTTACATGGGGGCCTCCTCAAATTGTATCCAAACAAGTTATAAGGTGAGTTTGGCTGAGAGAGAATGACTAATAAAAAAATCATCCCACTGAGCCCATTTGGCCTTAAAATTTTACAATGTAACCCCTGTACATTATTGTCTATCCACAGAGTAATGGCATTAAATTTGGGTGCAACTCAACAATCCACCACTTGACCTCCTTTCAAATAAGTCTTCATTTTCTTACAGACCCATCAACTTCTCCACTGTGGATCTGAAATCTCTTTCAGAACAGATCTGATAAGTACGTGAAGGACTGTAGAGGGACGACTCACTATCCCATTCCAGTTCCTCTGAGAGAAACAATTTCAGAAGTGAAAAAAACAATACATTGATAAAAACAATAATACATGTAATACATATATTAATATTAATACATTTATTACATTATCCTAAATATTTATTTAGATCATATGATTACATTTCAGGGTGCATAGATGTTTGACTCTGCTTCAAGCCTAATTGTCTCGGTTATCTGTGATATATAAACAACATGTCATGTTTTTATAATACTTTTCAGCTAAAAGAAGGTTATTTATTTATTTATTTATTTATTTATTTATGAGACTTATATACCGCTTTAAGTGCAAGCACTCTCTAAGCGGTGTACACCAGTAAGCAATGTATATATATATTTACATTGCCCCCAACAATCTGGGTCCTCATTTTGCCTACCCCGGAAGGACGGAAGGCTGAGTCAACCTTGCCAGTCCTTATTTACTGTGAGCATTGTAACTCTGAAAAGATGCACTTTGGGATTTTTAAAATGACAAGCAATATGTAAATATTGTAAATAAATAATAGTTATTCAATAATTAAAAAGAATATTAAATATAGAATTCAACAAACACACCACCACTATATCCATAAATTGTGGAGGCTGTAATTAGTTTGAAGTTATACATATATTATATACTTATAAATGCTGCTCGTAAGTCTCATTGGGGTGGTCCTAGGGTAGGGGTAGGCAATCTTGGCTCTTTTATGACTTGTGGACTTCAATTCCCAGAATTCCTGAGCCAGCATGCTGGCTCAGGAATTCTGGGAGTTGAAGTCCACAAGTCATAAAAGAGGCAAGGTTGCCTACCCGTCCTAGGGGAAAAACTTTAGTGGGGAGGAAGACTATGATTTATTCTGTAGGGAGACAAAGATGATGAATATGGCTGGGATCGTGGCTTAATTTCCCTTCATGTACTGTTTGTAAATGGAAATATTGGCAGTGAGGTCTGCTCCTCCCAATGATGCTACTGGATACTGCCCAGCTGCCAGGGTAGTGTTGACCTGAACACAGACCAAACCAATGTCAGGCCCAACGTCTTGCAACCAATGGATCTACGAATATATCCATCAAAATGCAGCATAACCCCGATGCTGTATTTGATCATGCAAAATGGCATTTGACAATTTGAAAAATGGGCCTTGTATCACCAACCTTAACACAGGATAATGATGATGATGATATGATGATGATGTAAATGGAAATGTTCTTTTCCCCTTCTGTCACATGAAAAGTTACAATTCAGTGAGTCATGGTAATTTGAAGACAATTTTGGAACTTCCTGGCTGAATACAGCCCTGCAATCTCAGATGGGACAACCCTGAAGTATGAGACAGCATTTTTCAGTTTCTTCAGATCTCTATCTGTATTTTCAGACAAGCAGAGGAATCCTTCCGACCAATAACTGAATGTGTGATCTTTTTTTTATAAGTTACCCAATCTCACATGGTGTCACATCTCAATTATACTTTTTGAACTCATCATTTCATATGTCTACATATCAAATGTATAAAGCCTCTGGTGGAAATGTGATAGTACACTGATCAAATTCTGCAGCTTGTCAATTTCTACCTTTATTTGAAATCATCATCACAATGATAACTGGACAGTATTTGACAATAAACACTTGGAAATGCCTTCATGTGAACACTCAATTTTTGGATCAAACGGCATGTTTGTACATGGGAACTGTAATGAAGGTACATGCTTATAAATGTTATAATAAATATTATGTGCTGTTTGTTTCCCTTAAGGCTGTTTGCAGTGCAGCGTATCACACTGTTAATTGCAGAAGAGAATTCTTGGCTGTGATTCCTTTTTATCACATAAACACTTTAATGAGCTGTGTGCAGCCTAAGTTTGAGTTTCTCTTGTGTTCAAAGAGAAAAATCAAGTTCTGTATAATTTATACATAACAAAATGTTTAACTGAAGTTCAGGTCCAATAATGCACCAATAATCTTTGGAAGAAGCTTGGAAAATCAATACCCGGGATTCTGGAAACTATACTTACTCTTGCTTTTTGCACAATGCAGCACTATCCTTTACTGCATCCCTATCTGGGTATTCTGAAACAGATCCTATTAGGTTGAAACCAATGGAACCCTTCTTTTTAAAAAAAAACAAATAACAAAAACAAATACCACTGCAAATACACCAATTGCAGTGAGGCAAATAGCTTTGCAAGAGCTCACTCATCTTGTCCCTATTTAAAAGAGCCTTCTAGTCATCTAATCTAATATTACAATTAGATTTAAAATAAAATGATTTACTGTATACTGAAGATTGGAACTTCAGTTGTCAACTGTAACTGTAACTTGTAACTGCATTTCTCAAAAATACCTCATTTCAGAACCAGAGATTTAGAAAGAATATTCCTCCCTCCACAGGCTGTGGTTGCAGCTTATCCAGGAAATCTAGCTAGGACCTGAACTATCTTGAGTTCAAATGAAACTTCAACTTCTGGACAAACTATAATGCTTACGGCTAGGAATAGGGTGGACACCACAGTGTGGTACAAATAAATACATGAAATCTTAGGAAAGTAAGAGGAACACTCTGGAATGCTCCATAATTATTCCATGACTTCCTAGAATCTGGTGGCATTACATTGGCTCTCCAAAATGTACTGATGAAATTATTGCAGGCTTCTGTTTTTGTGATTTGACATGTTAAAAGCTAGTAAAAGCTGTTTTGTGAGATGGGCAGCTATTTTAATTTGACAAATAAATAAATAAAACACTTACTTGCTATTATAAAATGCTTCTGGATCTCCTTGTACATATCTGCTGTTTCTAGCCAGAGATCCATATTACTCCTTGTTGACTTTCTGAAAATTAATGACCTGGTTGTTCTCCCATATCTTGAGCTAGGCTGAGCCTCTTTGGTTTTTGGTTCTAATCAACTGTAGTCTTAAATATGTAGGTTGATTTCTTACAATTTTTAAATTGTAAGACACCCAGAGTCGCTATGGAGTCAGTCTGCTTCAAAACTGAAATAATTAATTTTTCCAGTACTTGATACTGGCATATAGAGACTAAGAAAGATGAACTCTTTTTGAATTTTGCAGGAGTCGCAAACAAGTAAATGTACACAAGTAAAACAAAAGCCTTTCCTTATAGACTTTGGGAATTGTATGTCTTGCTGTTTCCTGTACACTTCCTTATTCAGCCTGCTGGCTTTTTTATGAGCTCTCTTTATCTTGCCTTTGGATCACAATAGCCTGAAGTTGTTCTTCTGATAACATCTTGTTCTCTAGAGCAACTGTAGATTCATCCTTCATCCACTGTCCCCATGTGTAGATTCCTGAAATCTCGGGGGGGCGGGGGGGGGACTCTGGCACCCTAGCATATATTCCCTTAGTACGATCTGTACTTGCTACTTAGCAAGCAGCAGTAGCAGCAAGGATTTCTACAAATCTACTGTGGACTCAGTAGAAGTTTAATTTTTCTAAAGAAACTTAAGAAAAAAATGCTATGTTTGTGAGTAATAAAGCTATTAGTTGAAAGCTAGCTCCATTTACTCAGAAATAGGTCCACTTTGCTTCTCGAATTCTACTTTTCTACATATGAATTGTCAGTACTTTTTTTGTAATTCTTTGATACTCGATTGTCAAAGTGCTCCATTTGTGCATTCACCAGGGTGAACAAATTCATCGATAAGGATCCCTTGGGACAGTTGAAGACGGGGAGGGGGGGGCGGAAACATGGCCTTCAATTACTACTGCACACGTAGGAGGACGACTTCCGTGTTTGACGGACCTTCTCCCACCTATGCCCTCACGGGGCTATTCTTTTTCTCTTGTTCCCTCAGAGCGAGACCGCGGCTAGCTCCGTCTTCCAGCTCTCAGGAGGAAAGAAAAGCCTTCCCACCGGTGCCCTGAAACCAACTCCCTCCCCCCCAAAAAACGGGGTAACCTCCCTCCGCCTTCCAGGGCGAGACGAAGGCCCCGCCGCGCTGCATTGTGGTCCACGCCGTTGTAGGTTGAAGCCGCAGAGGCTGTCGGGAATCCCAGGAGGCGGCGACCCAGCTCCGAGCGGCGGCCCGGGGCTTGGCTTGGAGCAGGCACCGATCGCCTCCCGGAGCTCCTCTCCTTCCCTACAGCGCTCTCCCGGCAGCGGCTCGCCGCCGCTGCCCCCGCCGCCGGCCGTCGTGGGGAGGCGGAAGAGCCTTCGGGAGCATCTCCGACTCAGCTACCTCGGATGGGGATGTGGAGGCAGGAGGCGGAGCTACCTGGGCAGAGAAGGCCGAAGTTGAGAGCGAGAAGCGGAGCGCAGAACTCCGCATTGGCGCTGCGGGTCCCCTGAGGCCTCCAGAGGAGCAGCCCTCGGCCCTGGAAAGCCGCGCGGCTTCCCGGTGAGGGGGGGGGGGAAACCTCGGAAGAGAGGCTCCCCTCGGGGGCTCTTCAGCCCGGTCTTGCAACTTTTCCCCGCTTTCTGCTCTTTTAACTCTCCTGCCTCGTGAAGGTGGCGGTGCGAAGAGCTCCTGCCTCCCCGGGGAAGAAGGGAAGGATAATGGTTGGCAGCCACATCCCAGGGATGATCTTTGGCTCTTGGCTCTTCTTTTGAAGCTTTCCTTTCGCGGCAACCTCCCCCTCCCACCCCCCGAAAAGAGGAATTCTAAGTGCAGGGGGAAGACGCGGAAACTGAAGAGACGGAAGAGAGGAGTGTCTTCTGGGGCCTCCGGGAGAACTGCAACAGCCTCTGCTACTTTCTTCTTTTTTGTTGTCGAAGTAATGCCGTTGTGACCTTAAGTAAGATTTCTACATCCTGCACAATTTGCCGGCCCAAAGACGCCGAGAAAGCACTCGGCCTTTTTGCACGTTACCTCTCGCCTTTGAAAAAGACTTGTTAGGTTGGATGGTTGCTCTACCATTTCAAATGCTTTTGGAAATGAATGGGCAAACTTGCTGAAAAAAATCTGATATCGTTGGGAAAAAATTGGTCTGTGACAAATCTCTTTTATCAAAGAAGGTAAGTGGATTTTATGATTATGAGGTGTGATGGATTATTGGAATAAAATAATCAAGGAGTCCATCCTCAACGTTAGGTCAGTTAAATTGTTTAATTTAAAATGATTAAACTCATTTGATTATATAGCTTTTAAAATATGAGAACTAAAATTGGAATGGTGAAAATGGTTTATGTTTAGCTCAATAGTTACAAACTTGTAAAGGGTAAAAAAGTTTGAAACGAATTTGGTGGCCTTTAATAAAGAGGAACTGTTTCCGTTATTTATGACTCACTTCAAGAAATTTATTAAAGCTTTTAATAATGCTGTACCAAACTGTTTAAATCCCTATACATCTTAATTCAAGATCTGAAAGTTACAGAATCACAGAAAAGCTTATAACTTATTAATATCCAGCATTTGCTTAGGATGGAAGAATTCAGGTTCAAAGCTATGTTAGTTCATGTCTTAATGATTTATTTGTGATAATACTTATTTGTTCTTTTGAACTTTTTAAATATAGTATTTCCTAAGAAGTTTCTTCTCATTAGTTAATAGCGCCCAATTGCAAAAAGACACCTGTATTATTTCTGTATCAATATATAGTAGTGGCCAAAATTGTGGAAACCTTTTGGGAAAAGTGTATTTTTGAGGTTTAATGGCTAATAACACCACTTTCTTTGGAGTAATACCATAAAATTATATATCATTGGAAAGATAATTTAATCAAGAATGTAATGCAACAAAGTTTGTTCAATTATCTGTACTGTATTCTATGAAACGTTATAGCCAAATAACCAGAAAAAGGAAGCACAACTTGCTTAGGCTGATACCTTTCCTTTCCTTCATCTGATTGCAGCCAATGAGCATGAGTGTTTAGAGAGCCAATCAGGTGTCATCTTGTTTTGGCAATGAGCCAATCAGATCACAGTAAGATTCAGTTATTGATATCATGTATTGAAGCTGAGAGGAGGACATTTGTCAGTGTGTTATGTGATCGCTATCAAGTTGGTTGGGTTTTTATGTGTTCTTTCATTTAGTGAGCTTGTAAAACGTAATAAAATTAAAGTAATGGTGCAAAGAGTTGACTGGTCTCCCAGAAAACGATGCAAAATAGTATTATTAATCTAACAAGGTTACAGTTATAAAGAAAATAAAAGAAAAATTGGTGGAAACTTAACCAAAGGTGGTATTTCTACTGTACACTTTTCCCAAAAGCTTTCCAGAATTTTGGCCACTACTGTATTTCTTTAAAAAGATATTGTGTGACCATTTCCCCACCCCAAACTCAAGAGAAAAGGAAGTAGATAGTAAAAATTTAAAAATTAATTAAAGCAGTTATGTCTTCTAGATCAGGGCTTTTCAACCAGTGGTACGGGTACCACCTGTGGTACACTGGCACCTTGCAGGTGGTACGCGACCACCCTAGAAAAGTGGTAGTGGGGGAGGGGAATGAGTTGAACCAGTGGCAGCACTGCACAAGCCTGAGCGAGAGATGGCTGGAACTGCAGGGCTGTCAGGGCTCAGCGGAAGCGCCAGGATCAGTGACGCTTTCCACCTGATCGGCGCGTCTTCGGTACTGTCAGGGCTCAGTAGAAGCGCCAGGATCGGCGCCAGGCTCCAGCTGGAGCTCAGCGCTGATCCTGGTGCTTCTGCTGAGCCCTGAAGAAGCACCAATCAGCTGGAAAGCAACACTGATCCTGGTGCTTCTGCTGAGCCCAGAAGAAGCGCCGATCAGCTGGAATGTTGCAGCATCTCCAGGGTCTTGTGATTTACATTCAGATGCTTGGCAACCGATTGATATTTATGATGGTCACAGTGTCCCAGGGTCAGATGAAGTGACCAAAACCTGCTGCAACCACCCAACAGACGGGGAATAAAAACCAAACACCCTCCCACCCCACCTCCGCTGCCAATCCTCAACAGAAATGCTCACAACAATGAAAACCTCTGACAGGAGAAAAAGCGCCACCAGGTGGGCAGGCAGGTGTCTTGCTCGGCTGTGGCTTGGGGGGCACTTTTTTCAGTGCCATTTTTTTGTTATCAAGTTTTTGACACCTTGCTAGGCGACTGGTGGTACTCGGATATTGCCATATCCTAAAAATGGTACAATGGGTGAAAAGGTTGAAAAGCCCTGGTCTAGATACCCATTTTGTTCTAATAGACCAAGGTTTTTCAACCTTTTCACAGACTACCACTTTTAGGACATGGCAATATTCGAGTACCACCAATGCTTAGCATGGTGTCAAAAACTTGATGACTTAAAAAAAGGGGGGGGGGATTTTAGGTTTCATTTGTTATAGAAATGGCTAGTTTATACTATTATGGAAAAGGACAAAGTTGAGGTTTGATGTTAATGCTTCATTCTACTGCAACAGAGGAAGTTAGAAGTCAGTGCCTTTTCTTTCCCCTTTCTCCCCCTCACTTTTCTTTCCCCTTTTTCCTCTCCACTGTCCTACTATTTGCTTTTGTATTTTATTCTATAATCTAATAAAACGTTACAAACCGTTAAAAAAAGTACTGGTTTTACTCCTCCTTTTATATCCTCTCTTCTCTCCCTCCTCCTCTTTTTCTGTTCCTGGTGCGCTGGAAGCGTTTATCAGCTGGAGGTATGACCTCTTAGCAGAGCCCCAGTAACACTGCAGTTCCAGCTGATTATCCCTCAAGCTTCCCTGGCGCTGCTTTAGCTCATCCACTTTTACACTTTTTTTTACACTGCTTTTCAACCTGTTGTATGCATACCATCTGCAAGATGCTAAAATACCACCAGTGGGATACGTACCACTGGTTGAAAAGTCCTACAATAGACTATGATAGTTGATTAATAGTCACGTGAACAAATAGGTTTGCTTTATTCCTGTTGTGTCTATTGCTGAATTCATACCTTTCAAATTAATCTATCTGCAATAATGCTACTAATGCATTTTCTGTACTGGCAATTATTAATGCAAATATTAGAATGTTGGTACTTACCCATAAACATAGGCTGGAATCAGATAAAAATCTACCCCTATACTTTTCTTTAGCACCTACTAAGGTAAGTTAGAATTTCAAACTATTATCCATGTCAAGTGAACTTTAGCATGGGCAATTGTATATATATTAGTTTTACCAAGTTATATGTTGCGCACATGTCTAATACATGTCCAATACATGCACAGTCTTGAGAGCAGTCAGCTGGAGGTGCACCAAAGAGAAATGGGGGGAGGGCAGACGATATAAAAGAAGGGGGGAGAGAAGAGAAGATATAAAAGACGGAGGAGGAGAGAAGATAAGATATAAAGGGAGAGAAGAGAGGATATAATAGGAGGAGGGGTAAGAAATTTGTTAAATGAGTTTTGCCCCATTTTATGACTTTTCTTGCCACATTTGATAAGTGAATCACTGTAGTTGTTAAATTAGTAACACGGTTGTTAAGTGAATCTGGTTTCCCCATTGACTTTGCTTGTCAAAAGGTTGCAAAGGGGGATCACATGACCCTGGGACAATGTGACCATCATAAATATGAATCAGTTGCCAAGCATCCGAATGTAAATCACATGACCCTGGGGATGCTGCTACGGTCATAAGTGTAAAACATTATCATAAGTCACTTTTTTCAGTGCCGTTGTAACTTCGAACAGTCACTAAGCAAACTGTTGTAAGTCAAGGATTATCTGCAGTTTATCACTTTTTTCCTTTTTTTTTTTTTGTCATCAAGTTTTTGACACCTTGCTAGGCGACTGGTGGTATTTGAATATTGCCATATCCTAAAAGTGGTACAGTCTGTGAAAAGGTTGAAAAGCCTTGCTGTATACTGCTGAAACAGATGCTACATGTGTGGGTTCACAAAGTCCCCAAGAATTGAGTTCAGCTTAAGCGAACTTCAACCTTCTGACTGAGAATAGTAGAAGCTGTCGCTCTCAAAGGGTGGCATTACTACTATCGTCATCTTAAAACTCATCTGGAATCATCTGTCAAGAGAGATCTGAATCTTTAAGTAAAAATCACTATGAAGTAAAAAGGAAAGATGACTCGGAAATGCCCTTCTTTAAAGATTCATCATAGTATCTGATGAATTAATGTGGGCTCTTTAATAAAACAGAAATACCTTAGATCAGCAGGCAAGTGAAATCAGTCCTTTTTAAAACACATTAATACCAATATATAGGTATTAAAAGCAACCAATTTATCTCCACTGTTCTGTACGTCTGCAACGCCTTCAACACCTATGGAATCAAACAGTGCGTGGATTTAACAGGTTGGTAGTAAAAGCTGGGCAGCACCACACCTTCCAGGGTGAACCCTTCAGAAAGATGCGGGGCAGAGGAGCGTTCTCCAGGCAGCCTCTTCATCTTGTGATGTCTGGAATCGGCAGTCAGGAAAGAGGAAGCAGGTCTCAAAGTTTTGCTTTTTCTTTTTTAAAAATCCAGATTTTTAAATGAGCATATCTCATCAGGATCACGTAAAAGGTTAGCTCAGTGTTTCCCAAACTTGACAATTTTAAGGCATGAGGACTTCAACTCCCAGAATTCCACAGCCAGCGTTGCTGGCTGTGGAATTCTGGGACTTGAAGTCCACATGCCTTAAAATTGTCAAGTTTGGGAAACACTGGGTTAGCTGGAACACTTTTAACAAAAGTAAAAAAAGATCTCTATGTCGTTAAGGATCGAACCGGATGCATTGTGGAAATAGAAATCTGCCGGCTAGTTGGCTGGAGGGAAAGACGCGTTTCGCCTGAAGAAAGAGACGTGCAGACGTTTTTCAAGATCTTGTAGTTTTCATTTTAGGATTCTGCTTGGCCAGGAGTTGTGATAACTAGAAGTTGGCATACTTCGGAAAAGAGGAAATCGGCATTAAAGAGAGGAAGAATGTTTGTTTTTTTTAGCCATGCCTATGCCTCTCAACAAAACCTTCTGAACCTTCCCTGTATTCTTTCTAGGTTTCCGGGAATGGATCCCTTTCTGGATTTGCTGAATTCATTTTCAAGGGCCTTGTCGCCCGCGGAGCTTGAAGATCTTAAATTTCTTTGCCACAGCCACATTGGTAAAAAAAAACTTCAGGAGGTGAGCCGTGGCAATGAGCTCTTTGCGATTCTCCTGGAACAGGAAAAAATTGCCTCCAACGATGTAGGGTTTTTGAGACAGCTGCTCAAAACCCTGAAAAGAGAAGATCTATTAACTCAACTGGAGCAGTATGTCAAAACAGAAGATGGTGATCCAGGTCGTCAGCCAGATGATGAACAGAAATGTAGGTTGCTCTTGTTTCTTTTTGATCTGAAAAAAAAAAGATCCTTTGGTCTTTTGAGGGGCAGGACAGCAATCCTCCACACACTAGTTTATAATGCATCCCACTGGTTATGAGTGGATTTACTTTTTGGTAAATATTCAGGCCAGTAAGGTGGATCTCTAGGTGCTATAAGACACTTTGGGGTTATTTTTGTGAAATAATTAGTTATAGGAATATTCCGTGGAAGTCCAAGGTGACTTGTTCAAAAGGCAAGTTGCTTCTAGCCAGGCAAGCTGCTCCAGATTAACTGTTGGTACTTGGCATCTCATACCACCTTCCTTTGCCCAGAGATCTTTTGCCCCTCAGATAACTGCAGGAGAGAAGAGAGGCATATGAGAAAGAAGATTATTAAGTAACTGCAGCCCTTGCATCTTGCCCAGTCCTATCCAGGAGATTTATATTAAAAAAAATGTAACTGGAAACTCTGGGAGCAGTAGCTTTCAGCTTTTGGAGGGAGCAACTACTGGTATATGAGCATTTCTTTTCTTCTTTTTTTTTTTTGTAAAAATTTTTATTTTCAACTTTACAATACATAACAATCTTACAAATACTTCAGATAAAAAATAAAACAAATTGATACACACCACATTCGGTCTTGCCCGCCCATTTCCCCCCGAACCACATCCCACCTCAAACCAACTTACTTCTTTCCCTCTTTTTCTTCACTCACCCCCTCTCCTCCTTCACCTCCACCTTCCTACTTACTTCTCGCCTTCTTCTTCTCCCTCTTGATGCATTCCAGGGGAAATGCCCGGGCAGTTCCTCTCTCAAAATTAAAACAGTAATATTATATACAATAAGACTATTTCTACTTTATCTGAACTACTTAAACTTCAACCCATCCACTCCCCACCCCCCTCCCCCCCCGACTTCCCAGAGCAAAATACAGGATTATGCAAACATATTAAACATAATCTATTTAAGTTTACTAATTATACAATGAACCAAATCATAAAAACCCTTAACTCTCTTCAAACTTTAACATCATAAGTTTATAAACAAAATCATTACTCATAGAATAAGTGAAACTTTGTAGTTCCATATTTCTTCTGAACATATTCTATCCCTCTTCTCCATACGTTAAAATATCTCTCTTGTGAATGATCGTTTAAATAAGCAGAAATTTTAGCCATTTCTGCTAAATTAGAAACCTTAAATACCCATTATTCTAAAGAAGGCAGAATATCCTTCTTCCAATATTGACCCACCAGTAATCTTGCTGCTGTTATTAAATTCAACATTAAAATAGTTTCTTTAACATTAAAGTCCACGAAAATTCCCAAAAGGAACAGTTGGGGAGTAAACTTAATCTTCCTTTTAAAAACCTTTTGAATGTTCCACCAAATCATAATCCAAAAAGCTTTAATAACTTTACAAGTCCACCAAACATGAAAATAGGTTGCATCCAAGCAACCACATCTCCAACATTTAGGTTGCATGTTCGGGTACATACAGGACAGCTTTTTAGGATCCAGATGCCATCTATAAAACATTTTGTAAATTTTTTCCCACAAATTGTATATGAGCATTCCTTGACTTAATGCAGGCCATCTAGCGACCATTGAGAGTTATGATGGATCTTCCTGGGGCACTTATGACTCGAGTTAGAACTTCTGATGGTCACTGCCCCCCTGCAGTCGTGTGATCGCACCAGGTGCTCATCAACCAGGCTGCATTGTCCCATGGTCATACAACATTTTACGACAGTTTTACTGAAAAACGGCATTTACTTCGCTTTTTGAAAAACTGGGCCCATTGCAAACTATTGCTTTCCTTAACAACTGGCATTTGTTTAATAATTGCCACAGAAAAGGTCATAAAATCAGATGAATCACATGAGTGACCCAACTTATGACTGACATTAATTTTGACTAGTCATAACTCAACGACCATCTGTAATAAATTTAAAATTATTATTAATCTGTGGTAGTTCTTTAATGAATCTCACTTTATTCAATAGGGACTAATCTCCCAGGAGAGTGCCAAGTCAGGAAAGATAATTGAAGGGTGTTAATTAAGAACAGAATTTCTGAGATTCCCAGAAGCTTGTAGAAGAGGACGTGACTAGCCCCATATTAACATTTCTGATATCCACACCCCACCCAAGGGAGCCAGTTTTGTCTTAGGACACTTATATGGTGATGTGGCCATCGTGACTATAGCCAGAGGTACACAGAAT
Source organism: Crotalus tigris (assembly GCF_016545835.1). Classification (NCBI taxonomy): domain Eukaryota; kingdom Metazoa; phylum Chordata; class Lepidosauria; order Squamata; family Viperidae; genus Crotalus; species Crotalus tigris. The sequence goes on from NW_024097221.1 coordinate 230,808, forward strand.
GCTGTTACCACCAAAGTGGTACCTATTTATCTACTTGCATTTGCATGCTTTTGAACTGCAAGGTGGGCAGGAACTGGTGCAAGTAATTTGCTTTATAGCTATTGATATTTACTATATTAGAAATTAAAACTGACAACTTTAAAAGTACGTATTTATTTGACTTCACAAACCCCCTGAAAAGGTGTTAGACTCCTAGGGATCCCCAGAACATACTTTAAGAACTGCTGTCTTAGAATATAACACTGAGACTGTCAAAAATTAAGCAGAATTTGTATATCATACTTCATTTGGATGGTAATGGGTAGAATGGACCTTATTCCAATCTGAGTAAATATTGAAGCCTAAGCAGCAAGAGTTTCAGAGAAAGACAAGGAAGGGATAAAACTGATGCATAATAGTTCATGCATAGGTGTCCCACGTCAATTCATCAGTTTGATTTGCATTATGCTTTTCTTTGTAGATAAACTGAAAAGAGCTTTTGAAATCATATGTGAACATGTTGGAAGGAACTGGAAAATGCTCGCTCGAAAACTTGGAATTTCAGATGCCAAGATGGATAAGATTATAGCTGCTAATCCCTACAATTTGGAAGAACAATTAATGCAGTCGCTTGTAGAATGGCAAAAATCAAAAGGAAAGGATGCGAAGGTGGAGGATATAATAAAAGCTCTCAGGGACTGTCGAATGAACCTAGCAGCAGATTATGTTGAAGAAGCTGTGAAAGAAGCTGAAACTCAGTAGGATCAGTCAGAAGAGACTCTGTTGGCATTGAATTAAACATTCACAAGAGAAAACTAGGGGTGCCACATCTGGGCTGCAGACATGAATGATCATTAGATGGCAGCAAAGTGACACAGAAAATGTTTGACATTTTGCTTTTACGTAATAGTTTACAAAATTTTTGTAGCCAAATTTGCAAAGTTCTGCTTCAATTAAAAGATTTTCCTAATTTTGCTTGCCTTTATGTTTGCTGTTTCTATATAGACATAGACAGTTTATTCATGAACCTATTAAGATGAACACAAGGAATGTGCCTGCATCTGATAACCCAATCCATGGATACTGATGTAGCCATGGGCTGTATTTTCCAGTAAAATTGGCATACAATAGCCTGTATCAGCTTAAATTTCAATTGTGAAAAGTAATAATAAAAAGAAACAATACTGACTCCTTTCAAACTACAGTAGCATATGCTAATAGTTAACAGTGGGACATGGTCTTAAGCTGTTTCCTCATGAAAACATGAGTCATTTAGGTGAGGGACAGTGTAGAAATGTGTTGAATCAATACAAATAAACCTAGAAAGCAACTTTTGCTTCACTAAATTGATGTACCAGACTTTGCATAATCTCAAATTGGATAGAGTTGGGGCCTCCGAGTACAATGAAATGGGTACAAATCTTGAAGTGGTTGTGTTATTCTTTTAATTATCCAAAGAATCCTGTAAAATATCAAACAAATGGCCAACGTTTTTAGCCTTACCCACTTTGGATCACATTGGAGCAACAAAAAGATTCTGTGGGACTTTGACTCATTTTATAAATTCCAACTTGGGACTTTCTCTGTGCAGTTATCAAATGTTCAAGGGCCCTGCTTTATATCTATATAGCTTAGGTCAAACAGCATACTGTATTTTATGTGCAGCATGCTATATTCGGTATCTCAATGTCTTCATTTTATACAAAAGCAATCTTACCACTGCCTCCTCCCAATTAGTAATGTTCTTTCAGTCAGATTAAAAAAAAACACACAGCTGTGTTATAATTACATTTATGATAACCTGTAATTGGACTAAGGAGTGTCTTTGGAGGCGAACCAAAAAAAAGGAAGATAGCAGCCACAATCATGAAATCAAATTCTGCCCCTATTTACATGCACTGCACATAGGTAATAAAAAGGGGTGAATTTTTGATCTCATGCTCATGTTGTCTTGAGTATTTTGACCTTCTCTCACCAGGGACATCCCGGATTGGACTTGGTAATACAAAACCAGCCCCTTGGAATTGTGCTTCCACAGCCAAATATCTCCACTGAAAATGTTAAAACAAACGAAGTTAAGGAGCCTCAGGCAATGTTTGTTTCTTCTGCAAAAGCCACATCCCTCCATGCTAGCACAGACAAGTATAGCCCTTGTCAACTGCTTTGTATTTTTTTTAAAAAGCAACAAAGAATCTTGGAAATTTAGAAATACAGAATAAGCTAGGTAAGAATTTAAAAAAAAAAAACTAATAAAAAAACTTCTTGAATATATGATGTGATTCCATGGAGAAAACTTTTAAAAAATGAAGCAATCATATTCAACATTTTGACCCAAAAGGCACTTGAACAGACAAAAGTAAACTATTAGGATCTACTTAGTATCACTAAAGAAATTATATTTCTATAAAGAAAGTATGGGCTAGAAAGGTCTACAAGGCTGTTCTATTTTAAGTACTAACGTCTTAAAAATTACTTCAGCAAGGTCCAACTCTACATCTGCAGGAAAAGAGAGCTACTTCTGCACTGCTACATAGATAGGGACGTGATTTAGAACTAACCCATTTCCAAATTGCCAAACGCTGAGACATGCCCAACAGTAGCTGCAATGGAACAGATCTGGTGGCTCCATGTTTGGAAAACTAAGTGCTGGCTTTAGGTCCTAGTCCGAATAAAAACATAATAGGAGGTACCTGAAATATAAAATACATCATTTGTATGTGGTTGCCATAGAATCCTCAGACCAAGTTTGGATATTCTGATATTGTTTGATGGGGAAGTAGTTGAAATGGTAGACTAATAATAGGGTGGTTCTGATCTGGAATGACTTTCATCCCTTTGAAGACTGCAGATGGAGGCTGCTCTGTGTCCCTGCTTTGAGCGCCTAGAGAAAAGGTAGCATATAAAGTGAACAAATCGTTATTATTATAATTTATTCAATGTATAGGCTGCCTGATCAGTTACTGGAACCACCTCTTCATACAGCTTCTAAGAACTAAACAAGAGATTCAGAATTGTCAGATTAAGCTAAAAGGGCAGTCATTAACAATTTCAAACTTCTGTCACCCAGGAGGATGAATGAAGCTCGGATGTCCACGCAAAACTGCATTTATTTCCAGTATTGTTGACTGTAGTTCTAAGCATGCATTGCTCACCTTTCTTAGGGAGAAGCTCAGCAATATTTTTGCAGTCGTGATATGTTCTTCCAGTAATAACAGGAAACAATTTCTCCAGTTATACTGTAGCAATTTAAATCACAACAATTCTACCAAGATGAAAAATTCACAGTTCTGAACTGGAAGGCTGGATTCCTTTAAAAAAAAAACACCTCACAACCCACACCTAACTGAATATCTGCAATAGGAAACTAATTTTAAAATCCCTATATGATGGAACACTGCTAATTATTTATTGCCACTGCCTTCTTCTATACCTCTTAGTTCAATGGATGGGGTTTTTTTTATATTACGGTATGTGTTATGTTACACACAATTCCTGCTTAAACCAGTTTTTACGTAATTAGACAATTAACATACTTTGCCTCCTCCTTGTGCTCCCCTCCTTTTCTTAAGGCAAAGCTTTGATTGCTAATGAAGCACACAGAAACCCAAACATGGCAAAGTATCTTTCCATGTTTTGTGACAGGCAAGATACAAAGATAGCTCTAAGTTGTAACTCTTCCCCCACATCCATATAATGAAAAAGACATAGTTTAGGTATGTCCAAGTACTTTAAATACACTTCAGGTATAGGTCTCTGATTCTATTTGATGGATGCAGTGTAGCATTAGCAATGACATTTTAAAGGCCTGGGATTATTGATTCATTGCATTTATGTCTTGTTTTTTCTCTGAGAAATCAAGTCAGTTTTACATGGGGGCCTCCTCAAATTGTATCCAAACAAGGTACAAGGTGAATTTGGCTGAAAGAGAATGACTAATAAAAAATCATCCCACTGAGCTCCACAATTTAATTAGCCTTAAAATTTTGCAATGTGTTAACCCCTGTACATTATTGTCTATCCACAGAGTAATGGCATTAAATTTGGGTGCAACTCAACAATCCACCACTTGACCTCCTTTCAAATAAGTCTTCGTTTTCTTACAGACCCATCAACTTCTCCACTGTGGATCTGAAATCTCTTTCAGAACAGATCTGATAAGTACGTGAAGGACTGTAGACGGAGGACTCACTATCCCATTCCAGTTCCTCTGAGAGAAACAATTTCAGAAGTGAAAAAAACAATACATTGATAAAAACAATAATACATGTAATACATATATTAATATTAATACGTTTATTACATTATCCTAAATATTTATTTAGATCACATGATTACATTTCAGGGTGCATAGATATTTGACTCTGCTTCAAGTCTAATTGTCTCAGTTATCTGTGATATATAAACCACATGCCATAGCTTTTATAACACTTCAGCTAAAGAAGGTAATAACATGCCAGTCCTTGTTTACTGTGACCGTTGCAGCTCTGAAAAGATGCACTTTGGGATTTTCAAAATGACAAGCAATATGTAAATATTGTAAATAAATAAAAAATAGTTATTCAATAATTAAAAAGAATATTAAATATAGAATTCAACAAACACAACACCACTGTATCCATAAATTGTGGAGGCTGTAATTAGTTTAAAAGTTATACATATACTATATACTTATAACTGCTGCTCCTAAGTCTCATTGGGGAGGTCCTAGGGTAGGGGTAGGCAACCTTGGCTCTTTTATGACTCGTGGACTTCAACTCCCAGAATTCCTGAGCCAGCATTAGTGGGGAGGAAGACTATGATTTATTCTGTAGGAAGACAAAGATAATGAATATGGCTTAGATCATGGCTTAATTTCCCTTCATATACTGTATGTAAATGGAAATATTGGCAGTGAGGTCGGCTCCTAATGGTGCCACTGGATACTCCCCAGCCGCCAGGGTGGTGCTGAGTTGAACACAGACCAATGCAGCACTATTCTTTACTGCATCCATGCCTGGGTATTCTGAAAAAGATCCTATTGGGTTGAAACCAATGGTACTCTTCGGTTTTTGAAAAACAATTAACAAAAACAAATACCACTGCAAATACACCAATTGCAGTGAGGCAAATAGCTTTGCAAGAGCTCACTCATCTTGTCCCTACTTAAAGGAGCCTTCTAGTCAGTGGTGGGATTCAAATATGTGAACACCCAGTTCTCTGTGTGGATGCCGCTTCTGGAAGTCCATTCTGTGCCTGGGCAATAAAAAATTAGCTACCGGTTCTGCCGAAGTAGTGCGAACTGGCTGAATCCCATCACTGCTTTTAGTCATCTATCCTAACATTACAATTAGATTTAAAATAAAATGATTTACTGTATACTGAAGATTGGATCTTCACTTTTCAACTGTAACTGTAACTTATAACTGTACTTGTCAAAAATACCTCATTTCAGAACCAGAGATTTAAAAAGAATATTGCTGCCTCCACGTTATCCTAAAAAAGTAAGAGGAACACTCTGTAATGCTCCATAATTATTCCACAACCTGCTAGAGTCTGGTGGCATTAATTTGACTCTCCCAAAGATACTGATCAAAATCAAATTATTGCAGGCTTCCGTCTCTTTTTATGATTTGACATGATAGAAGTTAATAAAAGCTGTTTTGTAAGATGGGCAGCTATTTAAATTTGACAAATAAAACACTTACTTGCTATTATAAAATGCTTCTGGATCCACTTGTACATATGTACTGTTTCTAGCCAGAAATCCATATTGCTCCCTCTTTGTTGACTTTCTGCAAATATTAATGACCTGGTTGTTCTCCCATATCTTGAGCTAGGCTGAGCCTCTTTGGTTTTTGGTTCTGATCAGCTGTATTCTTCCTTAGATATGCAGCTTGATTTCTTTTAAATCCCATTTACATTTTTAAATTGTAAGACGCCCAGAATCCCTACAGAGTCAGGCAGCTTCAAATCTGAAATAATTAATTAATTTCTCCTGTAATTAATAGTGGCATACAGAGTCTAAGAAAAATGAACTCTTTTTGAATTTTGCAGGAGTCACGAACAGGTAAATTTACACAAGTAAAATGTCCAGTAAAATTATAAAAAAAAGCCTTTCCTTATACACTTTGGTAATCGTATCTCCTGCTGTTTCCTGTATACTTCCTTTCTGGTTTTCAGGACATCCGACAGTTCCTTATTCACCCTGCTGGCTTTTTTATGAGCTCTCTTTATCTTGCCTTTGGATCACAATAGCCTGAAGTTCTTCTTCTGATAACATCTTGTTCTGTAGAGCAACTATAGATTCATCCCTTTCATCCACTGTCCCCATCTGTGTAGATTCCTGAAATCTCAGGTAATTTCTTTTTCTCCTGATGCTCTCAGGCCCACTTTCTTTCAGGAGTGCTGTGCTTCTCTGTGGGAAAACAGTTCTCATTTCTTACTGCAAAACTAGAACAGTTGAGTGGGTCTTTTTTCTTCTTCTAAGTTTCCAGTACAAAAATGTTGGCCTTTAAGTATATCAAGTATTTAATATCTTGGCACTGTGATCTCAATCCAAGAACTTTCACCTGCTTCAAAGCACCTTTTTTTACATATCCCCACTAATTATATACAAATAATAGAGGGATACATTCATGCCATTTTTAAAACTACGATCCTCACTGGTTGCACCATAAAAGTTCACTTTTTATTTAACTGATGAAATTAGGATATTGTTATTCTTTTACTCATATTTACTCATATGGCCATCTAGTAGCATTGGGCCATCTCTCCCATTCAGGAGGTTGACTGCCAATTCCAGTTTTCATGGGGTCTTTGAGGAAGATCCGCTATTCTTCACTGTAGTCTCTCATCACCTCTTTATCAGCATTGGCAGCTTCCGCACATCCTTGCTGCATTTTGAGCTGCAAGGATAAGAGCATGTCCAAATAAAAAATACCTGTCAGTATTTGATATGTCTCCGTTTATCAGTTCCCTTTCAGAAAGGAGTGGAAAGCGTGTCTGAGTAAGCAAGCAATGACATCATTACTATAGGCCTGTTGTTGTTTTTCCAAGAGCAGTAATGAGAATTGGATCCTAAGTTCAAACTCCACTATTTTCCAGAGGGCTGGCAGGCAACAACTGAGCAGCTCACAGTTATTCCTGCTATTAGTTCTTATTGCTATCATTTCTTGCTTTCTGACATTTTTTGGCCAGGCTAGCCAACCACAGTGAGGAAAAAGAACAGTATTTCTTGCTAAGGACTAATTCTGGGCTGTGACTAAATAAGTACCTGCTTGTAGCCCTAAAGAATATTGGAAGACAGATCTTACATCACGCCAAGACTTCAGTCTGTTAGGCTAAACATTAGTTGTTCATCATGCGTCTTAGCCTCCAGATCCCTTATCATCTTTGTTGCTCTTCTCTGCACTCTAAGGCCTCAGCATCTTTTTTCTGTCATGGTGACCAGAAATCCATGCGGTGTTCAAAGTGTGGCCTTACTAGTGCAGTATAGAGCGACACTATCATTTATTTATTTATTTATTTATTTATTTATTTATTTATTTATAAAATTTATATGCCGCCCAATCCCTAGGGACTCAGATCATACTGGTCTTCTTTATGCTATCCCTTCTGTTGATGCAGCTTAGGATTGCATTGGCTTTTTTTTGGCAGCTGCAGCACACTACTGGCTCATACTTAAGCAATGTTCCACGAAGACACCTAGATTCCTCTTAAAAACGCTACTGTTCAGCAGCTATTGCCCATTCTGTACATGTGTACATTATCTGGCTTTTCCTGCCTATGTGCAGGATCTTAACTTTTCCTACCACTGAACTGCATCTTGTTGAATAGGACCCAATGCTCAAGTCTTTCGGGCTCCTTTTGAGTTTTGGGTCTATCTTCCGAAGTGTTGCAGTTCCTTCCAGCTTAATGTCATCTGCAAATATGATGAGCTTCCATTCAGACCTGTCAGCTAGGTCATTTATGAAGATCTTCAGGAGTATTGAGGTACCATTGAGGACCATGAGCTGAGCAAGGCTGGTCACCGGCAAAAAATGCACAACATTATTGCAACTGAACTGGTTCTTTTCCATTATCCATGACAGTATTCAAGTAGCAACTGCTATCCAATTTTGCAGTGATTTTTTTTTCTCCTATATTCTAGGTTTTGTACATTTTTTATTAATGAGCTTTGAATATTTAAGGTACAGTAATTACAAATGCCATTTCCCAAATAGTAAGGTTTAAAAAAATTAACATGGTGTTAAATTATATCCTAGTCATGTAGAATTATCCATTTACAAACAGGGTTAAATACTGGATTATTTGTGCCTGGATTATTCTAAAAGGGTGATTATGAATTTGTAGAAGATTGTTCTTTCAACAGGAAGACAGGATAGTAAGCTTGTCAGAGTTCAATTTGTTCTTTAAACAATAATTATCTGTGTTTTCTCAAAAGTAAGGCCTACCCCCAAAATAAAGCCCTAGTTTTGGGGTGAGGTACACACTTACAAATCAAGCTGGGGCATGGATTGGGGTTTGGATCTGCCCCATGTGCCCCGCACTCACTTATCTCGCAGCCAGGCCTCTCCTCACCTGCCCACTTCTTCTGTGGTGTTTTCTGCAGCCAGGCCTGCATTTCTCAGGCATAGGCCTTTCTGGAAGGCCTGTGCAGCCAAGAACCGAGCTATGGATTCAATCCATAGCTCTGTTCTGCAAGACATCTGCAGCCGAGGACTAAGCTATGAATTGAATCCATAGCTTGGTACTCAGCTGCCTAGGCTTTCCGGAATGGCCTGACTATAAAATGCAGGCCAAAACGCATCTGCACAATGCAGATGCTCCTTTGGCCCCAGAAGTGGACCTGCTGGGTGGGGCTGTCAGCACCGGAGGTAAGACATCCCCCCAAAATAAGACCTGGAGTCTCTTTTGGAGGGGAAAAAGACCCAGTCTTATTTTTGAGGAAACACAGTATTAATGTTGGCCAATGTTGAGCTTTAGAGTTAGTGACTATAGTCGAATCTAGACTAGACTCTAGACAGAATTCCTGACATTTTTCCAGGAACAGCAGCTGGCATCTTCAGAGCAAGGTTGTCCATATGCAGATCACAAGCAACTGAATAAGGATTGATTGAGCTCCTGTATTTATAGCCAGGTATCTGACAATTTATTGGTCTTTAGTCAAGCTAGTTTCCAATTGGTACAGGTTGGTGAAAGGTGATCTCTGGTTGGTTGTGCCTGAACCTGACTGAAGCTCAGTAATATCCATCAGATTCTGGTTGTGAAAGCTTCTACTGGTAAATGATGTTCTTTAACAGTGATATAAAATATAGCTATTATTTTGTACATAAGTAAAAAAATATTTTTACAATCTTCTTATACATTTACATTAGCGTGTATTTGCTTCTATTTAGATTTTATAGTCTTGTCTGAATTGTATTCATCAGTTTTATATTAATTTTTATTCTTATTTCTATTCTTCCTAATGACAAGGATATATCCAACTAAAAGAAAAAAACTGTCTACCCGACTTTTAAAATGCTGAAGGTGAATGCAATGTTAAAACATATACTGTATGCAGTTTAATTAATGTGTATCCATTCCTTGGTACTTGGTGCATGAAAGCCATGTGGTAACCGGGAGCTCAAGGGGGGCTAATTTTGCACAAAGCTATGGCCAAAAATGCACTGCATCCACTGAGCCATTTTATTTTACGTCACTCAGTTTTCTGTTCCAGCACTCATTTCTTATTTTTTTTCTCTTGAGAGTCCTGGCCTTCAATGTATTCTCTCATGCTGCTAATGCCTGGGATACTTTCTCCTGGTTTGTTAATTTTTTATTTCTTTAGTAGAAATACTATTCCCCCATTCCTTCATTTTGTCATCTAATCCATACCAAAGCACTCTGGCACCCTAGGAAGTACCTAGCATACAGTAGTGGTCAAAATTGTGGAAACCTTTTGGGAAAAGTGTATTTTTGAGGTTTGATGGCTAATAACACCACTTTTTTTGGAGTAGGACCATAAAATTATATATCAATGGAAAGATAATTTAATCAAGAATGTAATGCAACAAAGTTTGTTCAATTATCTGTACTGTATTCTATGAAACGTTATAGCCAAATAACCAGAAAAAGGAAGCACAACTTGCTTAGGCTGATACCTTTCCTTTCCTTCATCTGATTGTAGCCAATGAGCATGAGTGTTTAGAGAGCCAATCAGGTGTCATCTTGTTTTGGCAATGAGCCAATCAGATCACAGTAAGATTCAGTTATTGGTATCATGTATTGAAGCTGAGAGGAGGACATTTGTCAGTGTGTTATGTGATCGCTATCAAGTTGGTTGGTTTTTTTTTTCTTCATTTAGTGAGCTTGTAAAGTAATAAAATTAAAGTAATGGTGCAAAGAGTTGACTGGTTGCCCAGAAAGCGATATAAAATAGTATTATTAAGTGAACAAAGCTACAGTTATAAAGAAAATAAAAGAAAAATTGGTGGAAACTTAACCAAAGGTGGCATTTCTACTATACACTTTTCCCAAAAGGTTTCCACAATTTTAGCCACTACTGTATAGAATAGAATAGAATCTATACTTGCTACTTAGCAAGCAGCAGTAGCAGCAGAGATTTCTACAAATATCCTGTTGGTGGACTCAATAAAAAATTATTTTCCCAAAGGGCAAAAGTTAAGGAAAAATGCTGTCTTTATGAGTAATAAAACTATTAGTTGAAAGCTAGCTACATTTACTCAAAAATAGGTCCACTTTGCTTCTCTTTTCACTTTTCTACAGAGAAACGCATATGAATTGTCAGTCCTTCTTTCTGGAATTCTTTGACACTTGATTGACGAAGTATATCATCTGTGCATTCACCAGGATGAACAAATTAATCCAAAGGTAACTTTCTAAGGGTCCCGATTTAAGGCTATTTGTTAAGTAACCGAAACAGCCTAACCCTTGCTGACTCTGTAACTCATTAACTGGTGGAGTAATCTCTCCTCCTTGCCCTTCTACAAATTGCCAAACTGCAGTTTTCAGAAAGCGCAGTTCTCTTCGCAGATGCTCCCGAATTTCTGTTCGCACCCTTCGTTTGCGCTCCCCAGTAGCCTTTTACATGGATAGAGGTATTATTTGGAAGCTATTCCCCTTAGAATTGGCAAAAAGCCAAGAGTCAAGCCTCCAGGGGCAGCTTTCGGTAAGGACTCCCTTGGGATCGTTGAAGACCGGGGGGGGGGGGACGACGACGTGGCCTTCAATTACTACTGCACACGTGTTGTTTATTTAGAAGGACGACCTCCGTGTTTCACGGACCTTCTCCCACCTATGCCCTCACGGGGCTATTCTTTTTCTCTTGTTCCCTCAGAGCGAGACCGCGGCCAGCTCCGTCTTCCAGCTCTCAGGAGGAGAGAAAAGCCTTTCCACCGGTGCCCTGAAACCAACTCCCCCCCCCCCAAAAAACTAGTCGGGCTTCGCTGAAGGGGTAACCACCCCTCCGCCTTCCAGGGCGAGACGAAGGCCTCGCCGCGCTGCATTGTGGTCCACGCCGTTGTAGGTTGAAGCCGCAAAGGCTGTCGGGAATCCCAGGAGGCGGCGGCCGAACTCCGAGCGGCGGCCCGGGGCTCGGCTAGAAGCAGGCACTGGTCGCCTCCCGGAGCTCCTCGCCGTCCCTACAGCGCTCTCCCGGCACCGGCTCGCCGCCGCTGCCCCTCCGCCGGCCGTCGTGGGGAGGCGGAAGAGCCTTCGGGAGCATCTCCGAATCAGCTACCTCGGATGGGGATGTGGAGGCAGGAGGCGGAGCTACCTGGGCAGAGAAGGCCGAAGTTGAGAGCGAGAAGCGGAGCGCAGAACTCCGCATTGGCGCTGCGGGTCCCCTGAGGCCTCCAGAGGAGCAGCCCTCGGCCCTGGAAAGCCGCGCGGCTTCCCGGTGAGGGGGGGGGGAACCTCGGAAGAGAGGCTCCCCTCGGGGGCTCTTCAGCCCAGTCCTGCAACTTTTCCCCGCTTTCTGCTCTTTTAACTCTCCTGCCTCGTGAAGGTGGCGGTGCGGAGAGCTCCTGCCTCCCCGTGGAAGAAGGGAAGGATAATGGTTGGCAGCCACATCCCAGGGATGATCTTTGGCTCTTGGCTCTTCTTTTGAAGCTTTCCTTTCGCGGCAACCTCCCCCTCCCACCCCCCGAAAAGAGGAATTCTAAGTGCAGGGGGAAGACGCGGAAACTGAAGAGGCGGAAGAGAGGAGCGTCTTCTGGGGCCTCCGGGAGAACTGCAACAGCCTCTGCTACTTTCTTCTTTTTTGTTGTCGAAGTAATGCCGTTGTGACCTAAAGTAACATTTCTACATCCTGCACAATTTTGCACGTAACCTCTCGCCTTTGAAAAAGACTTGTGGACCAGGCTTTGAATAAGGGAGCTTAGTTCCGTAACAACGTTGCTTTAACCATTTGCTTACTGTGGAAAACTAGATTAATTGACCCTCCTGTTGGCTTAGCGTTTGTTAGGAAGATTACTTATTGCCTTGTGGAACTACCCAAGGTGGGGATTATTTAATGAATGAACATTGTAGTCGGAGTGGATGGCTGCTCTACCATATCAAATGCTTTTGGAAATCATTATGCAAACTTGCTGAAAAAAGCTGATATCGTTGGGAAAAATTGGTCTGTGACAAATCTCTTTTATCAAACAAGGTAAGTGGATCAATTGAAGCTTGCACAATAAACACTTTTTATGATCATGAGGTGTGATGGATTATTAGAATAAAATAACCAAAGTGTCCATTCTGAACATATTAGTTCAGTGCTGTTTACATAGTTTAATTTAAAATGATTAAACTCATTCTCATTTGATTATGTAGCTTTTAAAATATTAGAACTCAAATTGGAATGGAGAAAATTGTTTATGTTTAGCTCAATAGTTACAAACTTGTGAAGGGTAAAAAAGTTTGAAACAAATTTGGTTGCCTTTAATAAAGAGCAATTTCCCTTTTTTATGACTCATTTCCAGAAACTTATTAAAGCTTTTAATAATGCTGTACTAAACTGTTTAAATCCCTATACATCTTAATTCAAGCTCTGAAAGTTATAGAATCACAGAAAAGCTTATAATTTATTAATAACATCCAGCATTTACTTGGGATGGAAGAGTTCAGGTCTTAATGATTTATTTGTGATAATACTTATTTGTTCTTTTGAACTTTTTAAATATAATAAGTTTCTTTTTATTAGTTAATAGCATCCAATTGCAAAAAGGCAGGGCTTTTTTTCTCATAGAATGCCCAGAACAGAGTTCCAGCACCTTTTTTGGATAGAACCTTGTAGGGTAGGCAAGGCGGGTTGTATGATGTGTGTGAGTTCCCGCACCTTTTTTTTTTTTTTTTACAAATAAAGCACTGCAAAAAGGTATCTATACTGTCTCTGTATCAATATATTTCTTTAAAATATATTGATAGAGCATCTCCCCCTCCCAAGTTTAGAGAAATAGAAGTAGATAGTAAAAATTTAAAAATTAATTAAAGTAATTATAAGAGTCTTCTAGATACCCCATTTTGTTCTAGCTAGCAGCCAGGGGTGTCAAACTGCCGGCCCACTGGCCGGTTTCATCATGTGTAGGCCACACCCACCCCAGCTCCACACCCCAGCTCCAGCAATGAGAAAAAAGTCGCGATATGTCACGACATGTCACGTGATGCGATGAGTTTGACACCCGTACAGTAGGCTATGATAGTTGATTAATAGTCACATGAACAAATAAGTTTGCTTTAATCCTGTTATGTCTTTTGCTGAATGCATTTATTTCAAATTAATCTATCTGGAATTATCAATGCAGCTGCTGTATTTTCTGTACTAGCAATTAATGTAAATTAGAATGTCTGTACTTACCCTTTACCATATGCTGGAATCAGATAAAGGTCTACCCCTATACTTTTTCATTAGCACCTAGTAAGGTAAGTTAGAATTTTAAACAATTATTCATGTCAAGTGAACTTTAGCACGGGCAATTATTGGTAAGTTTTATCAAGTTATATGTTACACACAGATGTCTGATACTGTAAATTTGTAAAGAAAGTGTGACAAATTCAGATAAGTATAATTGGATGCTTGTAGCTAGATAACACTGTAGCATCTTAGTTTTGCTACTTGATTTGATCTTTTTATCATTTCATAACTAATCTTTACATTCATTTCAAGATGATGTGTGAAGTGATGCCGACCATCAGTGAGGCAGAGATTCCCTCCGGGGGAAGTGGAAACCGTGGTTCAGGTTCTCCCCTACAGTCGGATGCTGATTCCCATTTTGAGCAATTAATGGTATCCATGTTGGAAGAGCGTGATCGCCTCTTGGACACACTGCGAGAAAATCAAGAGACACTTGCATTGACCCAGGGTAAACTACATGAAGTTGGCCATGAGAGGGATTCTCTACAACGACAGCTTAATACTGCACTTCCTCAGGTATTTATTTAAATGAAAACATATTTAAATTTAAAAATGTTAAAATCAATATTTTAAGTTTAAATTCATTTCCCTAATGATTATTGGCCAGAAATAATAAACCTCCAAGGAGATTGTGTTTTTCAACAATTAACTTAATAAAATAAAACACTGATAGAGATTAGTTCTTCTTTTAATGGGATTTCTAGGAATGATGAAACAAAATATTTAATATGAGTGACAGAGTTTGAAAGGTTGCTTTATTGTCCTTACCCATTTAATTTAAAAAATCTAGATTTTTTTTTTATTCTGAAGTTGTGAGCAACTAAATCATACGAGTTATTAAAGTGAAACATTTCTTGGCCAATACTGTAGTGAAGAGAAAAATGTACTTGCCATGTAAGAATATGTAATAAAGATATCTAATGATCATGTTTATAATGGGGCTTTCTCCTACAGAACCTAACATTAAACCAATGTTTGAAAAGAACTAGCTTTTTTAAAACTAGAGTAGAATGACAATTCTGGCTAGAGGAAAAATAAAAGGTATTTACATAATTAGCAGGTCTAGCATCCTGCTGTTCTTCTGATTGCACTAATGTTTTGTCATCATAATCTGTCCTTTTATCAGGAAAGACATGTAGTTTCAACTTTTAACTTATGGTTGTGGATCTGAAAAATGAAATTATGCAGCATATTGTGACTTAGCCACTATAGTCTTAGCTTTTGTCTCTGAAATTTCATATAAATAGCTTCAATATATTATTTTAATAGTCTGGCTGATTAAAAACTCTTTTTTTTAATTTAAAAGTTTTATAAATTTATTACAATATAAACCCCCCACCCCTATTTCCCAGAGCTGATTACAGGGTAAAAAATAAAATAAACAAACACAATCTAACTAACATAACCCAACTATACTATCAATCAAAACCATAACACACTTTAACTCTTCTCAAAACAAATATTAACAAATTATGTCAAAAATAATATAATTAAAACTAATAATAATTATCTAAAATCTACTCAAAAGCAAGATAATACTTTTCAATTTCATATTTCTTCTGAATGTAATCAATCCATCTTCTCCAAACCATAATGTAATTTTCTTGTGAATGATCCTTCAAGTAGGCGGAGATTTTCGCCATTTCTGCTAAATTAGACATTTTAAGTATCCATTCTTCCAAAGTAGGCAATAAGTTTTTCTTCCAATATTGCCCCACCAATAATCTTGCAGCTGTTATAAGGTTCAACATCAAATTACTTTCTTTAACATCAAAATCTACAATAATACCCAACAAAAATAATTGCGGAGTAAACTTTATCTTTCTCTTAAAAATCTTTTGAATATTCCACCAAATCTTAATCCAAAAAGCTTTAATATCTCTACAAGTCCACCAAATATGAAAATAGGTTGCATCTAAATTTCCACATCTCCAACATTCGGGCTGTAAATTCAGATACATGCGAGACAACTTTTGGGGATCCAAATGCCATCTATAAAACATTTTATAATTTTTTTTCTTAAATTTTGCGCTTGAATAAATTTTACATTTCTAACCCAAATTGTCTCCCATGTATCCAATAAAATCGGCTCTTGAATATTTTGCGCCCATTTGATCATACAGTCTTTAACTAACTCTGTTTCAGAATCCAGTTCTATTAAAACATTATAAATTCTTTTTATATGAGCTCGACTTTGATCCTTAATCTGTTTTACCAAATTCACATCCTCTAAAGTAATACCAACCTTTTGATCTATACTCCATCTCGCTAACAATTGGTTATAATAAAACCAAGAATATACAATATTTTCTTGCTTCAACTCAGTTAAAGACTGTAATTGCCAATGCTGCCCAACCAAACTAAGTAATTCCTTATAAGAAGCTGATTAAAAACTCTTAACAGTAGTGCATACAGTATTTTTTAAGGAAAAGTCTGAGCTTTCTTTAAGAATGATTTGTCCAATGGCACCTATAGAACTTTATATCTGAGTGAAAATTTCATGTTTCCTCCATGGTAATAACAGCAGCACAACATAATTTTTCAGCAATATAACACTTCCTCAATATTTTGGTTGTGGTCATAAATATATTGTGGAAGAGGATCTTCACATATTAAAAGATAGGAAAACCAAGGATCATATGAATAGGATCCTTTATGGTAATAGCCATAGCTTGCTTCCACTGGATAACATATATATGAAGTATTATATTGTAAGCTACCCAGAGTCATTGACTAAGATAGCTGGCCATAGGAATTGAACAAATAAATAAATTATAAAGTTGTTCAGATGAGCATATTTGTGTATGCATACCTGGTATATATTTGTATGTATATATGTATATGCATGCATACATATTTGAATATCATTTAGGAAGTCCAAATCTCTATGCTTCCTGTTGACAATTATTGGAAATTGTAATAAATTGTAACTCATTTTTTTCTCTGCTTCACTAAATTAGATAAACTGTGAATGATTAGAAGTTCCTTATGTGCCATGTGGTAAAGATTCAATTTTTTTAAAAAAAATGGTTTTTATGGTAATTGTATTAAATATTACAATAAGAAAAGACAAGAACGAATACAAACTAAAAATAGAAAGTGCAGGAAAGTAGGAAGAAAAGAATATAGTAAAAGAAATATATAAACAAATGATTTCCCCCTTCATTATAACAAGCATAAACAATTTTAGTAAATCATCACCTTCTCTTTAAAATACAATAGATTATCTCTTCTTCCCATATTTTAATTCTTGTCTATAAATAAATCTTTAAAACTTAATTGTTTAGCTTTGCTTAAGTCCATTAAGGGTCCAGAGATAACTGCGTTTTAACCTTGATCAAATAAACCAACTTGTTAATTTAAATGTTTTTAAATAGTAGTAGTAGTAATAATAATAATAATATGATGATGATGATGATGAAGTTGGAAGGGACCTTGGAGGTCATTTAGTCCAACCCCCTGCTCAGGCAGGAAACCCTATACTATTTTGGACAGATGGCTGTCCAGTCTCTTCTTAAAAACTTCCAGTATTGGAGCATTCACCGCTTCTGGAGGCAGGTTGTTCTACTGGTTAATTGTTCTAACTGTGAGGAAGTTTCTCCTTAGTTCTAGGTTGCTCCTTAGTTTTAGGTTGCTGATAAAAATTATCTTTTTATCATTTTGTAAGCTGCCCAGAGTTGCTTCAACAGCACAATGGGTGGCATTTAAGTTTAATAACTAAAAAAATGGTTGGCATTTAGTTTAATAACTAAAGTAAAAAATTATATTACTTTCTTTTTACAGTGTTGATTTTTAATCTCTTCTAAGACTGTCCTAGAACTTGATTTCTTTTCATTTTTTTTTATCCTTCACACAAAGTCCTTTAAGATTTTAACAAGTCTCTTTTGTAAATCCAAATTAAGAAAATTATCCAGATCACTCTTTTGGTTTGTTATTTGTATACTCTTTTAATTATTAAGACATCAGCCGGTTTTATTTGTATATCTGGTGTAGCATCTTTTTCCATATCAATTTGTAGCCTCTCATTTTTAAAGTCATTTTCAAATCAGGAATGTCTTCTCTGGTAAAACTTGTTCTTCAACCATAACATCTTTTAAACATAGTCTATCTCTAATGGTAGACATGTTTAAAATTAAGTTCTGGGTCCATTGTTCACAAATATCTTTAAATGTGTCCAGTTAATGTATTTTGCTCCATTCTATTAGTGAAATTTAAGTATTTTTCTTCTTTAATTGTAATCTTTAGTTTCTTCTAATTCTCTCTAGTAGTCAACTTTAAAAATCTTTTCCTCTCTTCTTTTTAAAGAATTCAAAACATCATTTTCTCACATTCTTATAAGAATTCTTATAATTATTTTCAAAATCTTATTTTGAATCATATCTAGACCTTAATCCATTTGTAACTTTCCAAAATCAACATTCTAATCATACATTTTCTGTTTATTCCAAAAGAAAAAAATGAGGTCCTTAAACTTGCATTTAAAACTTTTGCTAAAGATTGAAGGAAACTCACCCAGTGCTCTAAAACCTGTCACTGCAACGATTCCTAATACCTGAAAGCACTTAAGCAGTTGCCAAAAGTGATTAAGAAATGAGACTTGGCAAATCTTAGATCCATATAGGCTGCATTATGTCTGTGAGCTGCTTGAAATCGTTGGCTCCCAGCCCCTCAACTTACAAGTTGACCACAAAAACCTCAGTTTCTGCAGTCTGTTCATGAGACACAGCTGTCTGGAGAACAAGTGGTTGATTTCATGATCTCTGCTTTTCCTGGAGAGACTTTGCAGTCTAGCCACTGATCTCTGATGCAATTCTGACCCTGCTCCTTTAGGGATTTCTAGTTCACTATGAATCCTCACTAGAAGTCATCCCAGTTGAAAATTGGTGCCTGTTTTTTTCTTACTCTGGGTGTGGTCCATTTAACACTCCCCCCCCCCATCTAAACATAACCTTTGTGTTTCTTAGTGATTTTGTAGGAAATTTGCAGACAAAAGTATTTCTTCTGAGATTAATATTAATATTAAATCTATTAGATAAATAGATTTAGGATATCTTGTGCTTAAGGGTTCCACCCTCCCCCTTCCAAAGAGCATGTTTATATCCCTTTGTTTTGTTTTAATGGCAATTAATAGGAAAATGAAGGAATTTGTTTACCCTTCAGTCTCTCTGGATTTTTTTTTTTTTTAGAAATTTGTAAGAAAATACATCATTCATAAACACTGAGAAAAACATGTAAAATATCTTAAATGGTGAATTTAGGGGAGGTGTTGTTAAAAATTAATAAACTACTCAGTCATAGTCATAGAAATGAAGGAGTTGAACCTTATAGTTTTTGCCTAATAAGATAGATATAATTTTCTTTTGAAACTGAATCTGTTCTTGAAGTAAATTCATATATTTGGCTAATATTTATATTTAAAGAATTTAAGCTGCAGAGCCACATACTTTTAGAGTATAACACTTAATAATAGCTTATTTTGAATGCAGGCCTAATTAAGCATCTTGGTTTGACAATGTATTGCATTTAATTTGTATTTGAAGCACGTCCAGTTAAAAATTGTCTTGTGAAAATTGAAATTAAGAGAAGAATAGAATACAGACTTAATGAGTCATTTTATTTTGGAATTAGACTTAGAAGATTTAGAAGAAAGAATGCATTTAATCCTACTATGTCAAAAGAATATTAAAGTTAAGGTGGATAGCAACACCAAAGCAAAGTACCGAGTGGATTGACTAAATATAGTCAGAAACTGTTTAAGAGACAATATTTGATAATTTAGATTAAATTTGCAGCATTTGCTTAAAAGGTAGCTACAGCTTTTGAATGCCTAAAAGCATAATGGAGAAGTATATTGGTAACTAAATACATTTATATTATGAAATTAAATATTAACTTTAAGAGAAAGAGAATATAAACCCCAGAGTTGATAATCTGGTGCTTTTAAAAGGTATAGGTAACTTTTTGTGTTTAGAGACAATATTTGAAAGGAGACAATAGATTCTTTCAGAATGGCTGCCATGATGCATATGACCTTTTTAAATCACTTGTTTTTCAGAAGAAACTCTCTAATCTCCTTAAGACAGAATACTTCTTATATTTGCTAGTCAGCTCAGTCATTTGCTAGTCAGTCAGATGCAACAGATTTCTGGTGAGAATTTGAGAAAAAAACATCTTTTGTGTATACCTAATACATAACTAACTTTTAATTAAGCAAGAGCAATATTGTTACATACTGCTTTTGCCTGTAATTTCTTATGGTTTAAGTCTGCTTGAAGTAATATACCATGGTATATTTGCTCTAATTACTGAGTTCATGGTTTAATCCATATCCAGATAAATTGAATTATATAAGATTTAGCCATAAAAAAAGATTTGTAAGTCATTCATGGTAGCTTAAAATGTTAAGCCATAATATGACATGCTAGATTTTGATTTAGTCTGTGGCATGTATCCACCAAATTGTAGTTTTTTTCAAACCTGTACAAACCTAGTTGAGATCAGAACTTAATGAACTAAATTCACAGTTAACCTACATTGTATATTGGAGTTAAAAAAAAATACAGTGAATATCTTTACTGGGAAAGATGGTCTTGGAAATGGCATGGAGGATACTGTTGCAATCTTAAGCAGAGCAGAAACTTATGTACTATGAATATTGAATATTCATATCTATTTGGCTTGTTTTATTAGATGTTATTTATTATTAGTTTTTATTTATTATTAGTGAGGGAAAATAATATTTGATCCCCTGCTGATTTTGTACATTTGCCCACTGACAAATAAATGATCAGTCCATAATTTTAATGGTAGGTTTGTTTTAACAGTGACAGACAGAATAACAACAAAAAAATCCAGAAAAATGCATTTCAAAAAAGTTATAAATTGATTTGCATTTTAATGAGTGAAATAAGTATTTGACCCCTTCGCAAAACATGACTTAGTACTTTGTGGCAAAACCCTTGTTGACAATCACAGAGGTCTGACATTTTTTGTAGTTGGCCATCAGGTTTGCACACATCACAGGAGGGATTTTGTCCCACTCCTCTTTGCAGATCCTCTCCAAGTCATTAAGGTTTCGAGGTTTACGTTTGGCAGCTCGAATCTTCAGCTCCCTCCACATATGTTCTATGGGACTAAGGTCTGGAGACTGGCAAGACCTTAATGTGCTTCTTGAGCCACTCCTTTGTTGCCTTGGCCGTGTGTTTTGGGTCATTGCCATCCTAGAATACCCATCCATGACCCATTTTCAATGCCCTGGCTGAGGGAAGGAGGTTCTCACCCAAGATTTGACAGTACAGAGCCTGTCCATAGTCCCTTTGATATGGTGAAGTTGTCCTGTCCCCTTAGCAGAAAAACATCCCTAAAGCATAATGTTTCCAACTCCATGTTTGACGATGGGGATGGTGTTCTTGGGGTCATAGGCAGCATTCCTTCTCCTCCAAACACGGCAAGTTGAGTTGATGCCAAAGAGCTCGATTTTGGTCTTATCTGACCACAACACTTTCACCCAGTTCTCCTCTGAATCATTCAGATGTTCATTGGCAAACTTCAGGTAGGCTTGTACATGTACTTTCTTGAGCAGGGGGACCTTGCAGGTGCTGCAGGATCCTTCGTGGCGTAGTGTGTTACCAATTGTTTCTTGAAAACTATGGTCCTAGCTGCCTTGAGATCATTGACAAGATCCACCCTTGTAATTCTGGGCTGATTCCTCACCGTTCTCATGATCATTGAAACTCCACGGGGTGAGATCTTACATGGAGCCTCAGACTGAAGGAGATTGACAGTTATTTTGTGTTTCTTCCATTTGCGAATAATCGCATCAACCGTTGTCACCTTGGCAAGATGCTTGGCAATAATCTTGTAGCCCATTCCAGCCTTGTGTAGGTCTACAATCTTGTCTCTGACATCCTTGGACAGCCCTTTGGTCTTGGCTGTCAGTTTGGAATCTGATTGATTGATTGCTTCTGTGGACAGGTGTCTTTTTGTTGTTATTCTGTCTCTCACTGTTAAAATAAACCTACCATTACAATTATAGACTGATCGTTTCTTTGTCAGTGAGCAAATGTACAAAATCAGCAGGGAATCAAATAATTTTTTCCCTCACTGTAGGAACTCATTGTGTTTTGAACATCATATTTTCAGCAATTACACATCCTTTTATTTTTAATATTTATTGATTGCATTTTAATTATGTTTTGTATATTGCTAATGTAAACCAGAGCATATTTTTCAAAACAGAAATACGAATGTGACTGATTCTTGATTAGTTGAAAGCCAGTCTGTTACACAGATTAAAGTGTGGGACTAAGAATGGTGAGATTCATTTGCATGCTAGCTAGGGCTGATAGAAATTGAAGTTCAAAACATTTGGTGACGCTATGCTAATTATATAAAATTTGAATCCTTTTACATATGCAGCAGGATTTATTTGGTTCTTCTCACCCATTCATCTTGATTATACTTCTACTTTCCTCACCAAATGGCAGCACCTGCTGATCTTGTCTAACTGTAGAGGCTAAGCAGGCCTGAACTTGTTTGGTTCTTGACTAGAGAACTAGCAAAGTGTAACAGGGGTGTATATTAGACTAAGACGTCTGAAAATATTCAGGAATGAAGCAATGGCAAGCTCCTTCTATACTGTTGCCAAGAATATTGTCTTATTGTAATCACCATAAATCAGGCTTATGTAACTGGTCTGGAGGATTCCCCCAGATATGTAGAGCACATTTCAGGGGATGGTTAGGGAAGAAGATGCAATTGTTCTACTAGTAGATATATCTTAATCTTTTAATATTAAAACATTTTGAAATAGTAAACTAGCATTTGGATATATAGTATTTGAAATTGTAGCTTTTATGTTGCATCATTTAATTGATCTTTGGGAAAAAATATACAGTACATGATGAGAAGCACATGCAAATACTGAATAAGTTATTAAAAGTTGTAGTTGGAATTGCATGGTGAATTATAGTTATTTAGTTTGTGAAATGTAGTAGAATGCATTTTGCAAGGAAGAACATTGAAATAATAAAATTGTATTCTCAAAATTCTTTCATGGTAACATAAAATAGGCAGTAGTTTTCTCTAATTAATTGTTCAGCTTTACAATAGATTATGTTGTATAATACTAAAAGCAGAGTGTAATAGAAACAGGCAAAATTAAAAATATAGTATAAACATTTTTAGCAACTGATTTGTTTTCCAAGTTGCTGGATTTAAAATTCTGGATTTTGCTATGAATTTTAGTTACTAAAGAGAAGAAAAGAAAGTTAAACCATTTAAAATATTAATGTTCATTTTGTATTGATGGCATAAAACACTTGTTTAATTTTCTTTATTTCTAGTTACATATGTTCTGATGTAAGTAACAGAAAGCTCTTCTCACCACCACGTTTATATCCTCTACACTTCAGTAAATTCTTAAAGCCTCTTAAGTCAAGTCTACCAGTTCTGTCTGCTTGCATTCCAATATGATGACCCAAGTAAGCAGAAAAGCTTAGTTGCTTTGCTGTATAACCTTTTGATTATTGTCGTGAAATATGTTTCTTGATTCTGCTACTGCTAAAAAGCCAAATTAGAAATAGATTTTTTTTTTATTGAAAGTTTTATAAATTTTACAAAAAGACAAAAACAATACAAAACAAAAGGCAACATATACAAAAAAGAAACTAAACATTACATATATATATAACCCCCCCCATCCCCCACCCCTCACAAAAACCCTCCCTTCCCCCCCCCTGAGCTTCCCAGAGCAGAATATAGGCTTAATTAAAAATTAAAAAATAAAAATAAAAAATTAAATTAAAAAATTTATATTTATATATATATATAAAAAAAATATCTATATATATATATATATAAATAAAACTTATAAAAAAGCTATGTGATATTTTTGTATACCCAATCTAAATTGTATAAATTTTATCCATTTGTCCCAAACAGCAAGGAACTTCTCTTGCGTTTGTTGCTTTAAGAAAGCCGAAATCTTTGCCATTTCCGCCAGATAAGCTACTTTAAGAAACCATTCCTGCAATGTAGGCAAAGATTCCTTCTTCCAATATTGTCCTACTAACAGCCTAGCGGCTGTAATCAAATTTAACATCAATACAACCTCCTTTGTATCACAATCTGTAACAATGCCTAACAAAAATAATTGCGGAGTAAATTTTACCCTCCTTCTAAAAATTCTCTGGATATTCCACCATATTTTGATCCAAAATGCTTTTATCTCTCTGCATGACCACCAAATATGATAATAGGAAGCATCCTTATAACCACATCTCCAACATTTGGGTTGCACGTCAGGGTACATAAGAGACATTTTTTGTGGATCAAGGTGCCATCTATAAAACATTTTATAAAAATTCTCCCTAAGGTTCTGTGCTTGTGTAAATTTGACATTTCTCACCCAAATGGTTTCCCAAATGTCCAATGAGACTGGGACACCAAAATTCTGCGCCCATCTAATCATACAATCTTTAATTAATTCCGTTTCTGAGTCCATTTCAACTAATACCCCATAAATTCTCTTGATATGGGTTTGTCTTTGATCCTTGACTTGCTTAATAAGATTTCCATCTTCTCTAAGAAAACCCAATTTACAATCCACCTTCCATTTATCTACTACTTGCCTATATTGAAACCAAGAATAAATAATATTTTCTTGCGCTAAATCTTCCCGTGATTAGAAATTAGAAATAGATTTGAAATAGCGTTTCATACTTTTTTATTCAAGAAATAACTTTTGTAGGCTTTTATTCTTTTATGTTCTTTATTTTAATTAGGATATGTAAGAATAGTAAAATATAAACAGTGGTAAGTGCCATCAGTTAAACATCACAAAAATTTCTTCCTACCTTTTTATCTGTGCAAAATCAGTTTCAAAGTGACAATATAATTAAGTTCATCAGTATGCATACCATTTGTCAAAATAAAAATTTAGTTCTTACGTTTAAGATTCCGATAGTTATCATTGTTCAGTAATATTTTCATTAATTTTTAATATCATTTATCTTTTAATGTGAGCTGTTAGCAAAAATGATCTAAAAATGGTGTAAGACGCAGTTAATACTTTTAAGATTTATTGAAAAAAGGTTCTTTTTCTTGTGTTACAAACTTGTTGAACTAGAATTACTGGATTAGTCAATTATTTTAAAACATTTTTTTATCCTTTGCATTATGCATTAAAAAAGAGGTGATTTAGAGAAATGCTTTTCCTCTCCCTCCTCAAATGCTGCAGATAGATGCATTAAAAAAGGATAACAGAATATTGCCAACTTTAAACACACAAAGACAATTTTCATATAAAATACTGCTAAATTTTCTTTTTAGGTAAATTAAACATAGTAGGTTGCATTAGGAAAACAAAGCTGAGTAGTTATAGTTGCTTAAAACGTAAGCAATTGCCATATACTTCTTTTAGATGTTATTGAATATGGGGCAAAATCCATAAAGGCAATAGGTTCATTATGAAGTTATACAGTACATAGCAAGTTTGATTCTTCAATTCTTGGGCTAAAAGGGGAAAAAAAGAACTATTATTTGCTGTAAGCTTTCCCTTAATTTAAAATGGCAGTAGTTGGATTTCTAAAAATTACCCCTGACTGTCAAAAGATACATGTATCTTTCTGTTGATCAGTTGGTTATTTTTTCCCCATTAGTCAAATAGTCAAGTATTTTAAAGGTATTAACATGATAAAAGCAAAATCATCATAATAAATATCAACTGCTGTCCAGAGCAATCTGTTTTGTTTGTTCAGAATTATTAATCATTGCATAAAACACTTAAAACAATAATGAACTTCATTATATTTATATTCTAAACTGTATTAAAACAGGTTTTCCTGCCTTTCCACACATTTTGTAAGTAGATTAGTGTATTTCATTCCTAAATAAGGATTAGAGATTGAATTTCTGGAGGGAGCTATAACAGAAAGAAGCTAAACAGTTTTTAATCACCTGTTTCTGTATTCCCAGAAAGAGGTGAACATGGAATTGTAATCTATTTTAGTTTCATAGCAATAAAATGTTTTTAAAATTTGCTCTTGTGAGGACTTTTCCTCAAGCAATGTGACAGAATTCACAAACTTAATAAAATTCTCAGGTGTTTGGAAGGACTGTCAGAGGAGTAGTAGAAAACTGACCTTTCACATATCCATGATTTTTTTCTCTATTTTGTTTCTTCAATTCCACACTGTGAATAATACCGAGACATGAAAGATTACATGGCATAAGGAAGAAAAATTTACATTGAGTCTTATATGAAGGGATAAGAGTGAGCCTCTTGATCCTCACCATCACCTGCTTTACTCAGGTCATGAAACAAATCAAGCAGTGCCATGTGGGTGTTTGTGTGCGCATGGGTGCATATTCAGTATATCATAAACTAATGAAGTCTTGCTTGTCTATATTGAAGAAAGGGGAAATGTAGTAGGCAATTTCTGGCCATTCAGGGAGAGGCTTTGGAGAACAATTATATTAGTCCAATACAGTGGTTCTCAATCTGTGGGTCGGGACCCCATTTGGGGTCGAACAACCATTTCACGGGGGTCGCCAAACAAGGCTGTCTGCCATTTTTCCCCCTTTTCTTTGGCCACGCCCCTGGCACCCGGTGATGTATAAGTGGTTGGGGGTCACCACAACATTGGGAACTGTATTATGGGGTCACGGCATTAGAAAGGTTGAGAACCACTGGTCCAATATATTAAGAGGAAAGTAAGAACCTTCAGCAAAAATATCTGTCCTATACTGCTTAAGATGTATCAGAAACTTCAATATCAGATTTTATGGAATTAGGAGATGGGATTGACTATCTTGATATTAACTGAAACACAAATAATTGTTATTGTTTAAATCATCATTGTTGGATTTCCTTTAATAGCTTATTATTTTGCTCAGTTCACCTGACTCCAGATGGTTCATAAAGAACGTAAAAGCAACTGGTAAAAAAGAATACAGTAAAACCAATCCAAGAAGAATTACATTGATGAATACTTTAAGTGCCAGTGTCTTTAAAAATACTGTAATGAAATATTTTGGGCATAATACTATGATAGTGTAAGAATGCATGCCAAAAAGCGACATAAACATCGAACATAAACTGTGTGGCTGGAAAATGTGAGAAAGATTGTTTGAACATATAATATTTTCTGGAGTTATGCAAACTATATTTAATATTCTTATTAATAGCATTACAGTATTTGCTACCCCTTTCTAAAATACTCAAACATGGATATATATAGACATTACAAATTGTATTCCTGTGTTCTGAGAATAGTTTAAGAGAGATGCTTATTTTTGTCTCTAAGGGTAAAGCCAGAAGTTTAATTGAAGAAAAATATGTAAAGCATCTGCAAGTTGTAGACTGATGCATCTGGTGTAAATCTAAGTATTCTCAGACAGATTATTGTCTCCAATATGGCGTCACCAGACAGTGGGAAGTTTATTTAAACTCATTCATGTAGAAGTAGTATAGTACGCCAATAATTTATACCAAGCTTTTGTATTGGGACAATATTTGGATCAAATACTTCATTTGAGTGTCATAATGAATTGATGTCTTGCTGGTTTTTACTGGTTAGCAAGACAGCTTTTGTAAGGGAAATTGTTACTGGATACAGGATCCAAGCTGGTATAATTCTCTGTAGTAAAGGAGAATTCATTGAGATCATCCATGTGACTCCAGATACCTGGTCCTTGTGAGTAGACCACAGAAACTGCGCTTACAGTCAGCTTATATGTGGAATGGCTGGAGACAGGTTTACATCAAGCTCATGTTTGCAAAGCAGGCTTTCAGTTCAACCACGTCTTATATTTTAAACAAATCTTTGATTCTTTTTAAATTTTTTGTATATTGGAGAGATTTAAGATCTTTTAAACTGGCAAGATTTTACTATGTTTATTAAGTGAATTTCCACCTCCTTAAAAGATGATGGAGTAAATTTGATTTAAATAGTTTTAAAAATATATGATTGTTTGGACTATGTAGCAAAATGGTGCCTAGTATGTGGATTTTGGAAAGTTAGCAGATTAAGGAGGCAGAGGGATTTGGAATTATACTTTGAATTATTTAGAAGATAATTTTCTAATGGGAATTATTTAGAAGATAATTTTCTAATGGGAAAAATTACTTTGATTTTGTTTTTGTTTTTATAATGAGACTTTGAAGCTAGACACTAGAGCCAAAGGATAAAGAAAATGGAGCACAAAATCCTTAATGCAAACTTTTGAATACCTCTCAGCCAAGGTTTTGGATAGAATAGATCAAATATTTGATAAAATTGACAAATTATGTTCTAATAAATTGTAACACAAGAATGAGCTATAATGAATGCCTATGAAATTAATTTGATGGAGAATTTAAATGTAATACACATGAACCTTATGGATGACCCTAAGGAGGTAAACTGATATTCAGCCCAGAAATTGATTTGGATATTACACACACACACACACACACACACACACGCACCCCGGATGTACAAAAGAGCTGTGCTAAGATTTGGAGGGACAGTTAGCAGTGACAAACAAAAGGGTAAATTTTACTCATTGATAGAAAAGAAATCTGTTAAAGTTCTGAAGGAATTTTGCTTTGAAACAGATGATCATCAAACTACCTCTGGAACTTTTTTTGAAGTTAAAGAATAATAATTTTTGCCTATGTTGTGGATTCAGATGTTGTTGTTCCCATACCTTAAATGCTTGGTATGCTGGGCAAAGCTCTATATGACGATTGATAGAGTCGCCATCGGAAAGCCAGGCTTCTTTAAGTAGACGGCCCCCCTTAATAGTGTCCCTAGATATGGGCTGTGCACTATTAAGGTCAAATTCATGCCCATGATCGTTCATGTGGGTCCAAATCTGTGACTGCGAGAGTGGGCGAGCAGAAACGGAGAGTGGTTGGATCCAGGAGAAAGGAAACAGCAACCTCGGAGGGCACTAACACAATAAAGGACGTGGGCCCTTTAAGAAACCAGATGGAGAGGACTGATGGACCTGCTCTAGTAGTAGCTAATGATTTGGTTAATATTAAAATGATAGTAGGCTAAAAGCATGTAATATTTTATGGAGAATTTCTTATAAGTGATATCAGACTTAGTTTTGCCAGCTGTTGCCACAAATGGATTGTTAGTTCTGCCTGGGTGCATTTATCATCAAATTTATTTTATCCTGGCTACAATAGCTCATTGTATGAATTTGGGCCAATCAATGATTTTTTTAGGGAAAAAGTTTTCTCATTGACATCCAGTTCCCGTTTCTTCCTGAATTTGTGTGAGATGTTGATACGAACTGTGTAATTTCTGGCACTATTTCTTCTCAGAAGTTATACTCTGTTCTAAACCAGAAAACATAGCTAAGTCTTGTAGAATAGCTAGAGCAAGGAATTCTATCCGAAGATGTAATAATAGTCAAAATTATAATATTTGTGTACGCCAGAATGATCCAACATCATATAATAGAATTCAGTTTACATGCTTAAAATAAGGTGTGGATTTAATATTAGAATTACTATTCTTTAAAAACAAGAACATGCCCTTGAGTTGAGATGGTCTCCAGGTAATAACATAAACAGAACTATGCTGTTTCCTTGACATTAATGCAGAACATCCAACATTGGACATAGAAGGCTTTGGATGAAATAGAATGGCTAGTGTTGAGTATTGCTCTATAAAGAACAATCATGATTGCTAGAAGTGATATTAAGATACCCTGCATAGTGATTTTGTTTTAGTATATATAGCCTATAATTTATAAGCTGTATATAATGCATATTTCTGTAAATGTTCATAATGATTTGCTTATATTTTCAGGAGTTTGCAGCACTTACTAAAGAGCTCAATGTATGCAGAGAGCAACTCCTTGAAAGGGAAGAGGAAATTGCAGAATTGAAAGCAGAAAGAAACAATACAAGAGTCAGTTCATCTTCTGGTATCATTTATTTCTATTTTGTGTTAGGAATTTATCTTGAAATGGAATCTTACATGTAATTTTGTTTTTTTTTATAAGTGAATAAAAATATTAATTTTATTCATCTGCCTTAATTTCAAAAATGGCTATCTCCACTAGTAAGAAAAACATTTCATATATCAAGACTGTATATTTATCTTACATAATAATACTGTAGGATAATTTATTCTCTTGTTATTAAATATGCTTTTCATACACCAAAACTGTTAACTTTCTAACTGTAAATCTCCACGATCCTTTAACTGAGTTTTCTGAAGAGACTAAAAGCTAATCCTTGCAGTCATTAGCTTAAACTATTAATCCAGGATTTTATTACACCATATGTATATCAGAAAGGCAAACTCAACTGGCTGTCATGAACTTACACTTCATTAGATGCATCACTATTTAATGAATGCAAAATCATTCAAAGCAAGTATTGGCAATCCATGATTTTCATGCACTCTTGTGAAACCTGAAATCTGTCAGGCTCAAAATTTGCTGATAAATCTTTTCTGAACAATTTCTACTTCTTTAAAGGGATTAAAGTTAGATATATATTTTTGAAAAAAAAGTGTTCAAGATGGTATATATAGTCAGAGTTTATAACATATTTAAACAGCACTCCTCTTTTGAAATGGCCTA
This sequence comes from Crotalus tigris, assembly GCF_016545835.1. NCBI lineage: Eukaryota > Metazoa > Chordata > Lepidosauria > Squamata > Viperidae > Crotalus > Crotalus tigris. Next base: position 261,259 of record NW_024097221.1, read on the forward strand.
CTTTTAAAAGAGTGTAGGTGAACAAGCTACTTCAAATTAAAACAATGAGAATGTAGAAGTGTGCATGATTATATGCTTCCCTAACAAAGTTTCAGTGTGTTTGTGTAGATTAGTTTTGTAGTAATTTAACCTTTAAAATCTCCTCCCCAATATCATTCACTTTAAAGTGATGCAGCGAAGTTCTTTTGTAACAGGTAAGGCTTATTATGACATGGAGAAATGCCTGCTGAATTTATATGTTCTATAGCAGGGGTCTTCAAACTTGGCCCTTTAATGACGTGTGGACTTCAACTCCCAGAATTCCTCAGCCAGCGTGCCTGGCTGAGGAATTCTGGGAGTTGAAATCCACACATCATAAAAGGGCCAAGTTTGAAGACCCCTGTTCTATAGAGTATTAAAAAAATGTAGATGATATGGACATCTCCTAAATCTATAAAACTAAATAATGCTTATACTATTACACTTATATTCCTAGTTTTAAGGTAACTTACAGGTAGCTCTTGATTTACATCCATGAGTGCACCCACAATTTCGGTCATAAGTAGCGATGGTCATAAAGTGGGTTGCCCCATGACAGACCCAATTTTATGACTTTTTTGTGATCTTTAAGCAAATGCCGCAGTTATTAAGCAGATGCCACAGTCATTAACTGAATGTCACGATTCTGAAACAAACCTCTTGTTTGGTATGGGGTGGTTTTTGTCAGAAATCAGAAGTAAACACTGGTTTCTGGCAAAAACATTGTAAATCACAGATGTGGGGTGCTGCAAATGGCATAAATACAGGCAGTTGCTGAAGGTCCAAAATGTGATCACATACTGTGTGGGATGGACATCAGAACTTCAGAACTGTCATAAATCCCATGCTTGTGGTCTGTCAGAACTTTGAACAGTTGTTAATGGATTGGTCATAAGTCATGTATTACCTGATTAAATCAGAAACATTTAACCTTATAATGTTTTCCATTATATAGCTCAAAAAGATAAACATAAGCATATTATTATTTTCTTTGCATTACTTCGGTTCAGTGTTAGATGAATATTTTTTGTGCACTTAATCTTTAGACACCAATTAATAAGAATTAAGGACTACACTGGGATGATATTGTTTTTAAAAAATATAGAAAAAAATGAAAGCTTAGTTTTTCATAGTTTTGAATAATGAGTAGATTGCTGTGTACATTATGAAAGTGCATTTCTTTTTATAAGTTATGTTCAGCTTCAAAAATGATAATATATAATACCTGGGTATAACTTGCATATCTTTACAGAGAAGCAGAAACAAAGTAATACTTCTGTCTCACTGATAGTGAAATATGTTTGAATATCGTTTTCTTCAGTTCAATATATCTTGCTTTTTTCTCATATAATTGCATTTGATTTTCAGTTACTACTAGAACATTTGGAATGCCTTGTCTCCCGGCATGAAAGATCTTTAAGAATGACCGTAGTAAAAAGACAAGCTCAATCGCCAGCTGGTGTTTCTAGTGAAGTTGAAGTTCTCAAAGCACTAAAGTCTCTATTTGAACATCACAAAGCCCTTGATGAAAAGGTAAATATTTACTGATGTTTTTTCTTTATGAAATGTATTTATTTATTTATTCATTCATTCATTCATTTTATGGAATTCATTAAGGCTGCCCAGTTCCAAGAAAACTCTGGGCAATGTATAGTAACTCCCAATATAAATGTTAAAAACATACAGTAACTATTAATTTATTAGTATAAAAAATAGTTCTCTCATTTTTTTTATTTAAGAGAAATCTGGTATTTTTTTAAAAAATGAAGAATATAGACTAAAAATCTATTGGTGTTGTTTGTACATCAACAGACCAAAATTCAAAATGAGTGTTGTAGATTGGTCTAAATCAGAGGTCCCCAACATTTTGGGCACCAGGGACTGGTGCCATGGAGAGAGGTTTTTCCACAGACTGGAGGGTGCATGGTTTTGTGTGCTGCCTGCATCTTGCAGATGGAGCTTTGCTTGTTTGTGCGGACAGGTTGCTGGCATGCCATGGCCCGATACTGGTCCATGGGGACCCCTAAATCATAAAATGAAGCAAAAATAAATATTGCCTTTCCATCTTTTCAGGTAAAGCTTATTATTACTGTTGCCTCAGCTCTGGTACATGACATAAATCACAACTACTATAGCAGTATTGGTATTAATTTAAATTTCTGCTCTGACAATTCATTTAACTTATGAAGTTTGGGGGAGAGGGTAGTCCAGCACTTCCACGGATGGACTACAGTTTCCATAATACTTCATAGTCATTTCCATAATTATTGGCCATATAACTAGTCTGAAAGGATACCCAATTGTCTACCCCATTCTGCCTTTCTGTTATAGAAACATTTTGCCATTCCCGACAAACCTAGCAGACAACCTTAACTCCCCAAAAGTAGAGAAGGGAACTAGTGGATCAGCCACATTAGACTTAATTGTCACTAACAGATGAAATGTTAGAAGGTGTTGAAACCACAGGAACCTTGGGGGGGAGTGATCAACATTATGCAAGTACAACAATAGAACATAGTCAAACTAGAGTCTTGGAGTTTAAGAGAGCTAATTTCAATAAACTTGGAGAAAGCTTAGGAAGGATCCCATGAATGAGAATCCTCAAGGGGAAAGCAACTTAAGAAGCTTGGGAAATTTTGAAAAGTGAAATTATAAAAGCCCAGTCTAGCACAACACCAACGAAGAAGAAAAATAACAGCTCTCAAAAGAAACCAGCATGGCTGCATAAAGAATTCTCTGATAAATTGAAAGACAAAAAGGACAAGTATAAAAAGTGGAAAGAGGGGCACACATAACTAAGGCAGAATATCAGCAAATAGCCCGAGCCTGGAAAGATGAAATGAGGAAAGCTAAGGCTCAAAAAGAACTAAGGCTTGTGACAAAAGTCAAAAATAATAAAAATAGCTTCTTTTAACATGTAAAAAAACAAGGAAAACATTAAGGAGATGATTGGTCCATTAGTGGGAGAAAGTGGCAAGAAGGTGACAAGCAACAGGGAGAAAGCAGAACTACTTAACTTGTTTTTTGTATCTGTTTTTACACAAAGGGAAAAAAAAGTCCAACCTATCTAAAATAGTACTGTAAAAAAACAGATTAGAAACACAAGTTAAGATAGGCAAGAAAATGGTAAGTGAGTACCTATCCATCCTAGACGAGTTGAAATTACCAGGACCAGATGGATTACACCCCAAGGTTCTGAAGAAACCAGCAGATGTGATCTGAGAACCACTGAACTATATCTTTCAAAGATCCTGGAGAACTGGGGAACTAACCGAGGACAGGAAAAAAGCTGATGTAGTTCCCATTTTCAAAAAAGAAAAAAAAAAGTGGATCCAGGAAACTACAGACCTATCAGCCTGACCTCAATACCTGGGAAGATTCTGAAAAAGATAAGCAATGAATCAGCGAACATCTAGAGCAGGGCTTTTCAACCTTTTTACCCATTGTACCACTTTTACGATATGGCAATATCAGAGTACCACCAGTCACCTAGCAAGGTGTCAAAAACTTGATAACAAAAAAAAATGGCACTGAAAAAAGTGCCCCCCAAGCCACAGCTGAGCAAGACACCTGCCTGCCCACCCGGCGGCGCTCTTCCTCCTGTCCGAGGTTTTCATTGTAGTGAGCATTTCTGGTGAGGATTGGCAGCAGGGGTGGGAGGGTGTTTGGTTTTTATTCCCCCCCCCCGTTTGCTGGGTGGTTGTAGCAGGTTTTGGTCACTTCACATGACCCTGTGACACTGTGACCGTCATAAATATCAATTGGTTGCCAAGCATCTGAATGTAAATCACAAGACCCTGGAGATGCTGCAACGTTCCATCTGATTGGCGCTTCTTCTGGGCTCAGCAGAAGCGCAAGGATCAGTGTTGCTTTCCAGCTGATTGGTGCTTCTTCAGGGCTCAGCAGGAGCACCAGGATCAGCGCCGAGCTCCAGCTGGAGCCTGGTGCTGATCCTGGTGCTTCTATTGAGCCCTGACAGTACCGAAGAAGTGCCGATCAGCTGGAAAGCAGCACTGATCCTGGCGCTTCCGCTGAGCCCTGACAGACCTGCAACTCCAGCCATCTCTCATTCAGACTTGTGTGGTGCTGCCACCGGTTCAGCTCATTCCCCTCCCCCGCTACCACTTTTCTAGGATGGTCGCGTACCACCTGCAAGGTGCCAATGTACCACAGGTGGTACCCATACCACTGGTTGAAAAGCCCTGATCTAGAGGCAAAAAAAGTCATTACCAAAAGCCAACATGGGTTTATCAAAAATAGATTGTGCCAGACAAATCTTATTGCATTCTTTGACCAGGTGACAAAATTAGGGGAGCAGAGAAATGCTGTGGATATAATTTACTTGGACTTTAGAAAGGTATTTGATAACCTACTTCTTGATAAGATAGAAAAATGTGGGTTAGACAGCATCACCACCAGATGGATTCATAGCTGGCTGACCGGCCTTACTCAGGGTGTGATCCTCAATGGAACCGCATCTACATGGAGGGAAGTGAGTAGTGGGGTGCCCCAGGGCTCTGTTCTGGGCCCAGTGTTCTTCAACATCTTCATCAATGATTTGGATGAGGGGATAGATGGAGAACTCATCAAATTTGCAGATGACATCAAGCTGGCAGGAATAGCCAAACACTTCAGAAGATAGGCTTAAAATACAGAAGGATCTTGACAGACTTGAACATTGGGCGCTATCTAATAAAATGAAATTCAATGGTAAAAAAAGTAAGGTTCTATATTTAGGCAAGAAAAACCAAATGCACAGGTACAGTATAGCTGGTACCTTGCTCAATAGTAGTAACTGTGAGAAGGATCTCGGAGTCCTAGTGGACAATCACTTAAATCTGAGCCAGCAGTGTGCTGCAGCTGCCAAAAAAGTCAATACAGTGCTAGGCTGCATTAATAGAAGGATAGAATCAAGATCACGTGAAGTGTTAATACCACTTTGTAATACCTTTGTAAGGCCACACTTGGAGTACCGCATCCAGTTTTGGTCACCGTAGTGTAAAAAAGATGTTGAGACTCTAGAAAGAGTACAGAGAAGAGCAACAAAGCTGATTAGGGACTGGAGGCAAAAGCAATAGGAAATGCATAATGGCATTATTAGATTTCCTTAATCACTTGATGGTTTCAGTCATAGGAAGTATGTTGATAATTTGTGTTGTTTTTAAGATTTATCCCCATTCACCAACATTACTGATATACATTTATTATTGATAGCTACTGAATATTTCAGCATCTAATGCTAGCAGAATTGTTTGGTGTTTATATTTTAACTTTAACCTCCTAGGTAAGAGAAAGGTTACGAGTAGCACTTGAACGATGTAGTTTGTTGGAGGAAGAACTAGGTACTACACATAAAGAGGTAAGTTATTTCCAAAAAACTAAGTCAGACTACTGGTTCTGAAAAATGTCAGATTTACATAGGACCTATCAAGAGAAGGGAAAGCTTTCTTGTAGCCAGTGGCTGTTTGGCAATTTTTTTGGCATTGAGAAATTTGGCTAGTGATATCATAACATAACTGAAATGGGTGGGTCCAAATCTGGGGTTTTGGGGGGGAGTGCATGGAATTAAAATTGAAACTGCAATACAGTTGGAACCACACGTACTTATCTAGGAAGGATATTGCACAGGAATATCAAGGAATGAGTTTTCACTAGCAGATACCTAAAATGTTTTAGCTTACCTTAAAAATCAGTTGACCAATCTTGTTTACTAGTTAAATATAAGACAATTGCTGATTTATTGTTAGAATTTTTTATTGTATTATGTTTTAAAGACAGGCTTGTTACTTGATAAATATCTTCTAAATAGATTATAAGAATTAGTCAAAATTCTTTAAAATCAAGGGCATTGTTATCCATTCATGAATATATTTTGTGAATATTATCACTGCAAATAATTATTATTTGTTAAATGTTCCTTTTTCTATTTGAAATATAGCAGGTCAATTAATATAATATTTTATTTTATTTTATTTTATTCCAGTTAATGATTTTAAAAGAACAAAACAATCAGAAAAGAACACAAGCTGATGGAATGCCTGATATTAATCATGATCAGGAGAATATACCTAGCACTAATGGGAAGGTATGTTTAAAGCATCTTTTCATTTGCCTTTTCATTCAATTTTTTGAGAGGAAAAAATTTGTTTATGATACAGCAATCTCACTTATTTCTCCAAATCATTCCAGTGAAAAAAAGAGCAAGTAAGCTATTTTAATGTATTATTTTCTTGATCATTTGATCCATATACAGGAGATCCTCAACTTGCCAATTGAACCCAAAATTTTTGTTGTTAAGTGAGACAGTTGTTAAGTGACTTTTGCCCCATTTTATGACCTTTCTTGCCACAGTTGTTATGTGAATCACTTAACAATCACTTAATAAATTAGTAACCTGGTTGTTAAGTGAATCTGGTTTCCCTATTGACTTTGCTTGCCACCAGGCTGCAAAAGGTGATCACATGATCTCAGGACACAGTAACAATTATAAATGTGAACCACTTGCCAAGTTTCTGAATTTTGATCACGTGATCATGAGGATTCTGAAGTTTGTAACTGTGGAAAACAGTCATAAGTCACTTTTTTCAATGTCATTGTAATTTTGCATGGTCACTAAGTAAAGTATTGTAAGTCGAAGACTAACTGTACCATTTTTTTATAGGGGATGTTCAAGTAATAAGAGAAATAACATTTTCAGGCAAAAAAATGTTTTGGGCTGGTTCTTGAATTTCTGAGGACCAGAAGTCCACAGTGAAAAAAATCCCGAAAAGTAGTAAGAACAAGCTATTAGTTCTTTTGTTCTCACTTGAATCAGTGGTTTAGTACAGGGGTCCCTACCCCCTGGGCTGTGGCTCACTAACAGAAGGCCAGTTTGAAACCGGGCCACACGAGCAATGTGTGAGGGCGAATGCACACGGAGCTCCACTTGTGTGCGCAGCTCCCCTCACACGAACAGAGCTTCGCAAGTGCCCATCGCTCATATGAGCGGATCTGCGCATGCGAGTAGAGTGCGTGGGCGCATGCAGCTCTACTCTTGAGTGGAGCTCCACAAGCGCTCACTGCTTGCTTGAGTGGAGCTGTGAGTGGCAGGAGCTTGTGCTTGTGCAAATGGAGCTCTGCCACTTGCACGGAACTATCTCCCCTCCCCCCTTGTGCCAGGTCGCCAAGCCAGAAAAATTGGGGACCTCTGGTTTAGTGTGAGAAATTATATGGCACATATTTATGCTTTCATGATGTTGAAGGTTTTTTTAAAATTAACAGTGGCATTTTCCTCCTCTGAATAGAGATCTTCCATTGGCTCTTTGAATCATGATGAAGATCTTGCTAAAGTAATAGAACTTCAAGATATCATAGAAAAGCAAACTAAAGAACAGTCACAAATGAAAGAAAGAATTACTGCCCTTTCTAATAGAGTAGCAGAACTGGAAGAAGATCTTGATACTGCTAGAAAAGATCTAATCAAATCTGAGGAAATGAACACCAAGTTGCAAAGAGACGTACGAGAGGTAAGAATAAATTACTTTTTATTATGATTTAAAAAATTAATTATATTCACTTTTCTGTATATTTGTTTTCCCCGTGAGTTAAAGCATATCTTGTGGTCTGATGTAAGCACTTGGTTTGGGATCATTCCCTTGGGTTTCTATAATAAAAGCTATTAAATTTTGTTTTAAGACAACCTGTTAAACACGTAATGGAGGGAGAATATATATATTTCTGTAATTTTCTGACAATGTTAATTTAGGCAATGGCTCAGAAGGAAGATATGGAAGAAAGAATTACAACTCTTGAAAAACGCTACCTCGCTGCACAACGTGAAGCTACATCTGTGCATGATCTTAATGATAAACTTGAAAATGAAATTGCTAACAAAGATTCATTGCATCGACAGGTAAACTTATTATTTAAATAATACTTTGAGGTTTCCATAAATTAATACTAAAAGTTTGGGGTTGGGAGAGGGGTATCTAATAATTCAAGCTAATTTGACATGGATGAAATTTATGCAAATTTGTTAACCATATTTTTTTTTTTTGAAAATTTAAATTATAAATGAAATCCCCTATGGAAAGGAAAGGAAAGGAAAGACTTTAAATCTGAAAACCCAGAAAAAGTGCGGATTGTCTCAGGTTTTGTAGCTATAAGGAGGTTGTATCCTTTCCATATTTTATATTTTTCCCTCAACAAAAATGCCTCTTCTTTGGGATTTCTGTGGAGATCTTCAGGGAATGGCTATTCTTGGGTTTTTCAGAATGGAATTTGCAGGCCTCCTAAAGCTTTTGAGAGGGAAAAAAAAGTGGGTTGCTTGCCATCAGTTGCAGTGCTGTCACAATCGTAGATGGCTTTGGGATGAAGGAGATAAAGCATCATCACTTTCATAAACAGGAATTTAAATATTTTGCAGTGGCATCTGTAGCACTTTTGCAAAAGTTCAGTTTTACCCAATAAAATTGAATCCCAGTATTCAATTAGGGCAGCCAGGAAGTTTTTTATACAATGTGTAATTCAACTTTGAAATTCACCCTGATGAGATGTGGTGCTGGTTACCAGCTTGATTAGCTTCAAAAAAAGGTTGGACCAGTTCATGGGAATCATGGGGATCAGTAGCTATAGCCTGGATGGTAGTGTGACAGCTTCTGAAAGCCATCTGTTAAGAGACAAGTAAGCTTCTTTGTGCAGTTGTTGGCTGCTGTGAGAACAGACTGCTGAATTAGATGGGCCAGGGGTCTGATCCAACAGAGCACTGCTTATTTTCTTAAAATTCCAAACATATTCACTAAACCAAAAACGTTAGTGAATGAATATGACCTGGGATACCATATCATGTGTTTTGTAAATATTTTAAATTATTTAGCTCAGAAAAGTTATAGTCAGTTCAAAAATTCAGTTTATAGCTAATACTGGATATTTAGTGTACAGCTGGCTGTGGCCTACATGATAATTTCTGTATCCTGAGAATGTATAGTAGAAAGACACCCCTTCTAAAATAAGATCTACCTCCTTGTTGTGGTACCCTCAAATCCATCCAAATTTAGTTCCAGAAACCACAAATTTTAATATGTGTATAGGGAGATAACAAAGGAAGTCTTTTTGTGCTGCATTTTATATGTAACAGTTACTCTAACAGTTTTTAAGATAATCTAGTAATATATCTGGAAAAATATATTAAAAGGAAACTTTAATTTGTTGTGGAATTTTAGTTTTTATTCCCTATTAAATGAGAAATCAAATATTTTTAATAATAAACCTACTTCTGAATGCTGTGTTGCATATAATTTCAGTGATTGCACAGGACCTGTCCTGTATAATTTCCCATCTCAGTTTGCTCACATGTTTCTTTTGCTAATGGAAAACTATTGAAATGTCACACAGTATGTCTGCAGCTGTTGCTACAAGCAACTTTATTTTTGCTTCTAGAGTGAAGACAAGAATAGGCAGTTACAAGAACGATTGGAACTGGCTGAACAAAAATTGCAGCAAACTCTGAGAAAAGCTGAAACTCTGCCAGAAGTAGAGGCTGAATTGGCTCAGAGAGTTGCTGCACTTAGTAAGGTAGGCTGGGTGTTAAGATATATATTTACTAGAAATGGTTGGTTCTTGATCATTTGGATTTTCTTGTATTTACAATTTTTTTTAACCAGGTAATTAAAATTGCCTGATCTACTCTCTATTTTTATCTTGCTTTCTAATCCTTTGGTATAGCAATTCATTGTTTTTAATTGGTTTGAAGATGTTGAAATAGCCTTTTGTGCCTGATTTGAATACTGACTTATAAAATCTTTTTCCAGTTCTTAATAGAATAAATTAAGTACTCCAGCAATTTTGTATCCAATATTTAAAAGTAATTCTTGATGTCTTTTCATTTCATTTTTTTCTTGCTACCATTCTATTCCTTATTTTTGTAGCTTGACTGTTTGCCTTCTCGGAATTCGGCAACTAAAGATGTTAATCTGTTCGAATATACTTCCCAGTCTAGGAAGGTAGAATTTACACAAAGGACTTAAGTCCTTATTTCTGCTTGCTATTGCTTGTTTTTTTTAAAAAAAACTTCACACATTAAAATGAATGTGGGGAAGATAATAGAGATTTTTTTTTCTGAGATGCATAATGCAAATGTATCTCTTTTGTCAAGATTTCCTGTTGCTTCAGTCATCATAGCAAGATGTTATGGAGTGAGAAAATAAATTGCTCATTTGATGCATGAATTCATCCAGCCTTGGCAGTAATATATCTTGAACATCTTGCAGTGTGTGAACAAAAATAGCAGTCTCATACAGCATGATATACTTGTTTGCTAATATTTTTCTTCTGATGCATTCTTAGATTTTAATTACCAGTATTATTTAAAATGGCAGGCTGAAGAAAGACACGGAAACATTGAAGAACGATTGAGACAAATGGAAACACAGCTAGAAGAAAAAAATCAAGAACTATTAAGGGTATGTCATTACAGGGAGGACATTGTGTTTCTTTTCTCTGGCATAAAAAAAAATCAACGATGAATTTCAGGTTGGCATAGAAAAGCTTATATTACTAATCTGCATGAAGTTGAAATAAGATGGGTAAAACTTATTTAGGAGTATACATGAAATACTAGTAAAAAACATTAGGTAGCACTAAAGGGTAAGTTGGAACAGAATTAGCTGCCTATAATTAAATATTAATGTTAAAATCACACAACTGTTTTCAATGGAGTCAGGATTGGCATTTAGTGACTATATGAACAAATGGCCATCATTTCCACCAATCTTCATGTGGCTTTTCAAAATAGTTAATTTAGATGTCATGATATAAAATGTATGAGCTATCATGTTTGGAAAGACAAAGATAAATCCTATTAGAAAAAGATAAAAATCCACGGTTGACAGAGTTTATACATTAAGTATATATAAGTAGGTTTATACATTAAGTATGCAAAAGATAGTGGTGCTCATTCTTGTTATTTATTTTTTACCTTCCTCCTATTCCTCTTATTTAGGCCCGTCAAAGAGAAAAGATGAATGAAGAACATAATAAACGTTTATCTGATACAGTTGATAAACTTTTATCTGAATCTAATGAAAGACTTCAGCTTCACCTTAAAGAAAGAATGGCAGCTCTGGAAGATAAAGTAATTTTAAATATGAATGAATATTACTTCAAGTGCAGTAGATGCTTGATAAATTGATAAAACATATTTGTAAAGACTATAAACATATAAAGTTCTGTCTGCCTGCCTGCCTGCTTGCCTATCTCTCTATATCTATCTATCTATCTATCTATCTATCTATCTATCTATCTATCTATCTATCTATCTATCTATCTATCTATCCAGCTGTTAATAGATATAAGTGATAACAATCTATTATGACAATCTCTCCTTCATTGATAACAAAAAGCAATTATATCTACTTATATAATGCACTGAATTAACTATTATGCAACTTCCTATCCTGAAACTTAGCATCTGGAGATCAAGAAATAAATGTCTATATCATTTTTAAATATGTAGAAAACATAGGATCTTGTTTAGCAGAATGAGTGCAAAGAGTGTGTATATCAACTAGAATGGGTGGCAGAATTAAATATGTTATAATCATAAAAGTAAAATAGTAGAAAGGTATTCTTTAAAAAATGCAGACCCAAATCTTAACAGCTCTTTGTATTAATTAACTTTTGTATTAAATTTAATATCCAGAATTCCCTTCTCCGTGAAATTGAAAGTACCAAGAAACAAGTGGAGGAGCTTCAAAATGAAAAGGTATTAGATGAAAATAAAAATGTTGTCTTAAGTTGTAATGAATAAAATAAAATAAAAATGAGACTCTTACTTTTGTGAAGTTTTAATATATTATGCCTTTTTTGTTGCAATTATTTCTGCACTAACAATAATATTTCATTTTCCATAATTTTAACGGTTTCATACCAAGTATAATGTAGTAGCCCAAAGATAATAGTCATTCTGCACAATTTGTGAATTTTTTTATTTTTTATTATTGTACGTTTTGTTTTTTTAAAAAAAATGATATCAAAACTATAGCTGATTGTGGAACTTAACTGTTTTGCTTCACTAATCTTTTTTTTTCAAAGCCTGTGTTTGATAAACCAGTAGATTATTTACAGCAATAATGAAAGAATGAAGAGTATTTGGGTGATAACACAATATATTTTAATTTTTATTCAAAAGACATTCAAATTTAAAATTTAGAATTATCTAAAATATTTGAATATGTTTGAAAAAGTATACACCTGTAATGTTAAGCTATGTGAATAATCTTTTTTCCCCACAGGATCAGTTGGTAGTAAACGTTGAAGCAATAAGGGCTGAAAATGACCAGTTGAGGATCAGAGGCCCTGCTCTTCATCATAGGTATAATTATTAGTGAAAATCGTTCTGCATTCAAGATGCGCTAAATTAATCCATTTCATTGTCAACAACTAACTGAAACGTATAGGAGAGTAATTATTAATGCTAAATCTGCCTCTGTTTTAATTTCAGTAGGCCACATTTAGGTAGTGTACCAGATTTTAGATATCCACTGGCACCTTCAGTTATAGCAGACAATCAGACAGATTCCTACAGCACCTCAGTTCTACGACGTCCACAGAAAGGACGCTTAGCAGCTCTGCGAGATGAGCCTTCAAGGGTAAGTTGGAATTTAAGCAAATATTTTTTAAAATAGCTTAAGCTAGTGCACCATTTTAAAAATACTTATTTATTAATTTACCTTCAAGTCAGTCTTGATCCATATCAACTACATGTTTTCAGAAGTTATTTTTTGCCATTGTTTATCTTCCTAGGGCTGAGAGAAAGTGACTGGCTCAGGATCACTAAGTTGGTTTCTTTGCCTAAAGCAGTTTCCCTGCTCCCAGTCTATTACATTAACCATTAGACAAAATTGGTTCAGTTTATTGATATAAGTCTTCAAAGATTTGCCTGCTTTTTTATCTAATGTATAGGTGGTTTGGGGCTGTGCTGTTGTTGCTTTTATTGTTTTATTGAGGAGGACTTTTTGCCCTGAAACTTCTTTATTTTATTATTTATTATTTTATTTTATTTTATTGTTTTATTATTTTATTTATTTTATTTTATCATTTTATTATTTTTATATTTTATTTTATTGTTTTATTATTTTTATATTTTATTTTATTATTTTATTTTATTATTGTATTGTATTGTATTGTAAACAACATTCCATGTAGCTTGTCCTGCTACATGATTAAGAACTATGTATTTTAGGTTCAGGTATTTAAAACATGCATTTGAAGCAGCTGTTATTTGAAAGCCTTGATGCATGAGGCAGATAAGAATATGAATTGCAAAATATAACCTTAAGTAATGTTTGAATCTGTGTTTTGGAGGGAGTATAACTCGTTTAATTAAACGTATTTAGATTTGTTTATGATTTAAAATAGATTTTATATTATAGTTATAGATGTTCAAAGAAAGTAGTGTTTAAAATTGTGTTCTGGGAGGAACTTATATAGAATGATGGATAATATTATAAGTATGATTAGAAGATGTTTAGAGTATATTATAATGTGCTTAATGATTATTACTTTCTAGAGATAATCTATTTAATTTAAAATATCTAGACTTGTTTAGGATTTATATGTGTTTTAAGTTTTATATGTGTTTTAAGTTTTTTCTTTTTTTTTTTTCTTCGAAATATTTTGGATAAGCCTGTAATCAACTCTGGGAGGTCCAGGGGAGGGTTAGGGAGGTTTGGGGAGTTGGGGGAGGGTACGGGAGGCTGGGGGGGTTTGGGGAGGGGATTTGTCTTGTAAAATTTCAAAAATTTTCAAAAAAAAAAAAGAAAGGCAAAATTGTGCAGACTTCAGTGCATGTGTATATTTATATTTATAAATCAATAATAAGACTATTCATTACTTAACAATACTTTAATAATTCAAAATGATTTGTACTAAGTATGCAAAATTAATCTTCCCTCAGCCCACCTACAGAAGTAAGATTCGGGTGGAACGTTTGCTTGATAATTTACCATAGATTACTGCAACCAGCTCCCAAAGTTGGGCAGCTGGTTTTAAATGTTTGATTGGCACTCTGTTTGTAGAGCTAAACAGATAAGACAGTTAATTTCAACATTGCTTACAGGGAAACTAGAAACAGAGATATTTTAATGATGGTTCTCTTCCATCTGCTATTTTGATTCTTTCATTTATATCCTGCCTTTTCTCCAGGAGCTCAAGGTGGCTTATATAGCACTTTCCCCTACTGTTATTCTACAAGAACAGCCCAGTAGTGTAGGTTGGGCTTAGACACATAGTGATTGGCCCAAAATCACCCAGTGAGCTTCCATGACTATGGATAGACTTGAATCTGATCTCCTAAGTACTAATCCAACAACTTCACCACTGCATCACAAAGCATTGTGCATAGAGGCTGGATCTAGACCTGTGGGTCGGGACCCCATTTGGGGTCGAATGACCATTTCACTGGGGTCGCCAAACCACGCTGTCTGCCATTTTTTTCCCTTTTCCCTACCTGTCCTACTCCCTCTTATTGGTGGCCACACCCACTTGGGGGTCACCACAACATGGGGAACTGTATTATGGGGTCACGGCATTAGAAAGGTTGAGAACCACTGATCTAGACTTACTATTTCATAACTTAAAACTATTTCCTTTTGTGGAGTCAGATCCAGCCTTGACTCCTGATAGATGAAAGAAAAGGGTTGATACTTGCGGATTCCCTGTTCCCTCCATAGCACCTCCCACATTGTTTTTAGAAGACCAGCCCATTTTCAAGTGTCATAGAAAGCATTGGATGAATTACTAAAAAATGTCCCCTGCTTCTATTGCTCTTAAGTGAAATTTTGATTGGGGAAATCTGGATCCAGCCTATATGCTCTATTCACATAAACTGGGATTCTAATGGATCAAGACCAAGTTGTATGTGTGGTTTATTGAGTAAATTATCTAATCCTGTTTCGTTTCTTCTTTACAAGCCTGGGTTATAAAATAAAGCTTGTGTTGGTTTATGAATTCTGCCTGATAAAGGAGAAAGAAAAAAACAGGATTGGGGCAATGATTGACGCACTAAGTAATGTTGCATTTATATATTTATTTTCTTAATTTTTAATCATAAAGTATGTCCTGTGAATATAATCTAATAATGTTTGTTTTGCTTTTATTGCATTCTAAATACTACTGTTGTGATTGATTTCTGCAGCATGTAAGTGAAGTTATACAGACTTTATATATATATTTTTAAATGGAAGAGATATTTAAAATTACAGCTGAAATCATGTATTTTAAATAGGTTCAGACTCTTAATGAGCAAGATTGGGAACGTGCACAACAAGCAAGTGTATTGGCAAATGTTGCACAAGCCTTTGAGAGTGATGCTGATATCTCAGATGGTGAAGAGGACAGAGAAACTATATTCAGCTCAGTTGATCTCTTGTCACCTAGTGGTCAGGCAGATGCCCAGACCTTAGCCATGATGCTTCAGGAGCAATTGGATGCCATCAATAAAGAAATTAGGTACAAAATTAATTTTTGTCATTGTTTTTCAATATTACATTTGAAGTTCACTAATGTCCTTTTATTCTCGTAACATTAGAAATCTGGCTTCCTTTCAGTGGCTTGACCTGTAGGCGCAGCTAAAAATATTAGTACTTCACTCTATGTCAGCCAGAGTTTAGTTACTTTTGTTAGTGTTAAATAGGGAACAAGAACTTAACATTATTTAAACCTGGAGAATAAACATGACTAAATATAGACAGAAAGATGAAACAGTAAAGGAGAATATTTGTAGCTCATGGTCCTTGGTGTTCTCTGAGCTTGTTTTCTTGTAGCGATGTTACCTAGTTTGCCTAATGAAACATCTGCAAGAAAACAACTAACTCAGAGAGCACCAACAATCCCTCATAATGGAATGTGAAAGTGACTCTGGGTGCCGTACAACACTTAGTTAAAAACTAGTAAATACATAAAAGTTACAATTAAAAAAATAATTAAAAAAGGCACACAAAACAGGAGAGGATGATATTAAATACAGTAAGCAAGGGACCGCCAGGCCAAGTAGTGGCCAAAATTGTGGAAACCTTTTGGGAAAAGTGTACAATAGAAATGCTACCTTTGGTTAAGTTTCCACCAATTTTTCTTCTAATTTCTTTATAATTGTAGCCTTGTTCACTTAATAATACTATTTTACATCACTTTCTGGGCAACCAGTCAACTCTTTGCACCATTACTTTAATTTTATTACGTTTTACAAGCTCACTAAATGAAAGAACACAAAAAGCCCAACTAACTTGATAGCAATCATATAACACACTGACAAATGTCCTCTCAGCTTCAATACATGACATTAATAATTGAATCCCACTGTGATCTGATTGGCTCATTGCCAAAACAAGATGACACCTGATTGGCTGTCAAAGCACTCTTGCTCATTGGCTACAATCAGATGAAGGAAAGCTACCTGATATACACCTAAGCAAGTTGTGCTTCCTTTTTCTGGTTATTTGGCTATAACTTTTCATAGAATACAGTACAGATAATTGAACAAACTTTGTTGCATTGCATTCTTGATTAAATTATCTTTCCATTGATATATAATTTTATGGTCCTACTCAAAAAAAAAGTGGTGTTACTAGCCATCAAACCTCAAAAATACACTTTTCCCAAAAGGTTTTCACAATTTTGGCCACTACTATTGGCAGGTTTTGCAGAATGTTGAAAGGGATGGAGTCATTCTGGATACGAGATGAGTGGCATATAAATATAATAAGTAAAATGGAACTAAACACACTCGTTGCGGGGGAGGGGAGAGAAGATTCCAGAAGGTGCTATGTCAAAGAATGCTTGTGTCTTGGGACTTGCCAAATGTAATTCACTGATGGACAAGACTATAGTGTGCCCTCTTTGCCAGATCTGATGGGGTAAGAGATGTAATTGAGGATAGGGGGGAGGCTCCCTCAGATAACCCAGCCCACACCATGAGTTTTATCAGAAATCTATAAATTAATATTTTAAGGGTTGAAATCCATGAGATGAGTTAGTTATCAATACCTTTTTTTTGTTTTTTGCTTTCCAATTCATTGTACCTAACATATTGAAAAAACAGGAAGATTAAGGCAGTGGTCTGTGTAAAGAAGCTTATTTTCTATTGGGTAGAATTAGCAAGCAAAGTTTTTAGCATCTTTTTCATTTCCCCCAAAATAGCACTGCTCTTACTGTAAGAATCTGAAACTAAATAACCATTTCTTCAGTGATGTGTTATTAAGAAACAGAATATTAGTTGGTTAGCTTTCATTATATAGAGCATATATAAGCAGCTACTACAACTTATTTATCCCAACTAATTGTATTGTCAGTGAATCTTTAAGGAAAGTACTTGTTAAGTTGCAACAATTATAAATTATTTTTGATTGTAATTGATAATTGTATTTATTTATTTAATGTATTGGTCACCTAACTCCAATGGACTGGAGTTTGTACACAATGGAATAATATCAGTGGTTGTTATTTGAAAAGTGTGTTTCCATTTTATTCCTACAACTGTATCAAGCACTTCTACATAGACCCTAAGATTAATCCTGTAATTAAATAATTTAATATTACATGAAAGTATATTTAAAGTAATATAAGAGACATTGATAAACAAATTCATTATGTAGGTTGCAGTTATTTACTTTCGTTCTGCCTGGTGTTTAAATGTGTGTCCTTTCCCAAAGTTGCATTGGGCTGTAGATACATTCTATATATGCCAACTGTTGTATTTGTTGGTTGTAGCGTTGCTTTGGTTTTATGAATTGCATCATTTCTTAATTCTTTAGATTGATCCAAGAAGAAAAGGAAAACACTGAGCAAAGAGCAGAGGAGATAGAAAGTCGTGTTGATAGTGGGAATTTAGACAATCCTGGTCGATTCCGATCAATGAACTCTATCCCACCTCCCTTTCCTAGTGGAAACCTTTCTGGTTCCTCTCCACCAGGAAGTGGGCTTTCTACTCCTCGAAGAATGCCACACAGTCCTGCTCGAGAAGTGGACAGACTAGGAATTATGACATTAGTAAGTATTACCTGTTTCATCTTTTCTCTTTCCTTCCCCTATATGAAAATACATCTCTAATATTTTCCCCACTTTACATGGTGTTTATGGCACTGTTTGTGAATGGAACGCCTTGATTTATGTCTTAGCAATAAATTAAAAAAAAAAAACAGGAATCTCCTAACTATGATTTCTTGTCTTATAAGAAAGTAGTTCTGAAGCTAGTAACCTTAACTCTGGCTTCTTTAATCATATTTTATGCAAAAGAGCAAAGAAATTATGTGCATAAATTAAAACCTGATTGTACATACACAGAGAGACATATCAGTTTATTAGTTAGGTTATGACTATGTGACCTGCCTCTACATCTTGATTATGAAAGTCATTTTTTTTCATTATGAGATATTGATAGGACTTTAACCTGAGATTTAGCTTATGTTTGGAACTGGTAGCAAATTGTATCTAATGAAATGTAGTTTGTTTTCTTTGACATTATTAGCAGCTTTTCCACAATACAGTACATTTGGGTTGGTTTTGTTTTGTTTTATTTTTAAATAATTATTACATCTTTAAGAATTGAATTCAACAGGTAGGGAGTGATGGAACTTGTAACTTAAATGGTCTCATCAACTTCTGAATTGTAGACTTAGCTACAATTTTGTGTTTTGCAAAATGCAACTTGTCCTAAATTCTTTTTCCCTCTTGACTGGGCATAGAAGCTAAGCAAGGTTGGACCTGTTTAGTACAAGCAGTCCTCGCCTTATCACTACAATTGAGCCTAAGAGTTCAGTTGCTAAGCAAGACAGTTGCTAAGCAAGTGAGTTTTGCCCTATTTTACAACCTTTCTGACCACAGCTGTTGAGTGAATCACTGCAGTTGTTAAGTTAGTAACTCGGTTAAATGGAGTGGCATCCCCATTGACTTTGCTGTTCAGAAGATCTCAAAAGGTAATCACATGACCCCGGGACATGCAGCCATCACAAATATAAGTCAGTTGCCAAGCATTTAAATTTTGATCACATGACCTTGGGGATGGTGCAATGGAAGTCTGAAAAACAGTCATGAGTCACTTTTTTCAGTGCCACTGTAATTTCGAGTGGTCACTAAATAAACTGTTATAACTCGAGGTCTACCTGTACTTATATGGAAGGCCTCCAAAATACCAGGAAAATAGGATAGTGATCTTGGAAAGCAATAGGGAACCACTTCCTCTTTGATTTCAAGAAAGTTACATAAATTTCTCTATGAAGTTACCAAGAGTTAAACTTGATTTGATGGAGACTTTGTAACCATGGATTCTGTTGTAAGAGAAATCATAACTCTTCTTTTTTCTGTATATAAGAATTAGAACAATATCTTTGCTTCAGTCTTTTTTCTTGCAAGATCCCCAAGAATCCTCATACTTATAAATATATATTTTTATTGAAATGTTTAGTTATTAAGGATCCAAGTGTTTTTAGGGTAAAAATATACTTTTACTCCTTATAGCTAGTTAAAGATTTCTTTCTATTTTTTACTAGCCCTTAAGACTGACCTCCAAGATTGATTATATTTAAACTGGTCTGCAAAGGGGGGGGGGAAACCCTACAAATCATAGCCATGCTTTTAGGACAAAGATATTTTCTAGTTAATATAACAATTTAGTCAAAAGGCTTACTTGGTATTTTACTTCACTTTCCCCAAATAATCGTAGAATGTTATGTTAGTTCTTTTAAAATTGAAATTATCTACCAATCTGCTTTATTTTACTTTCTCTTCTTTGCATGCATCTGTCAGCCTAGTGATTTAAGGAAACACCATAGAAAGGTAAAGCTTCAATAGCAGACTTATGTTGAATCTAGTATTATACATTGTATGCATGTGTGTGTGTCTGTGTGTGTGAAATGCCTTGGTCAACATGACCACTCCTAATTATGCAAATTATTTCTATATGTCCATCTTTGCTGTTTGCTTATTCTCCAGATACATACATCCCACTAAGCCTTTCTTCATTGAAAAGCAGAGATAGAAACTGGGTAGTGTATTTACATATTTGCTCGTCAAAGAACAAAATAATTTAAAAGGTACAGTGTAGGCCAAAACCCTATATGTAGAGTAAGGATTTTCGTACATCCCGTTTCTCTGCTTTAGATTTTTTTAAAAGAACAATGGCAGCATCATGCTATCTAACCTCTACCCAAATCAGATTTTAGTAAGTATTACTAAAATGAAATGGAAATCACTTTGACTTTTAGATGTAGCTATGTTTGGATTCAATCTAGAGAATGATTGGGTAGTTAAAGGTCTGCATTTCTGATTGTAGTGCATTTCACGTTAACTCTTCTTTTTCTGATTTCTGTGGGCCAGCTTGCTGTAGAAACATGGGATCTAATTTTGTATCCCTTCTTATTGTATACTGCATTGAAAATGTCTTGTCTTTTAGCTGCATAAACCTTCAGATCACTTGCATTCCTAAAAGATTAGAAATAAATGTAGTAGTGATGCTTGTCAATGGTTACTGAAAAACTAAATATACATATTACAACATTATTTCCTTTACAAGACCTTACTTCAAATCTCTACATTTCTGTTTTTTTGGAAAGTTTTAAGAAAAAAAGAAATCCGGTAAAATGCTCTATCGAATTCTACCTATTAATTCAGTGGTTCTCAACCTGTGGGTCAGGACCCCATTTGGGGTCGAACGACCATTTCACGGGGGTCGCCAAACAACGCAGTCCGCCATTTTTCCCCCCTTTTCCTTAGCTGTGCTACTCCCTTTTATTCTATTGGCTTTTGAAAGCCAATAGAATAGACTCTCTTGAATAGAGTCTAATTCTATTGGCTTTCAAAAGCCAATAGGAATTGTCCAGGCTGTCTCTGCCCTGCTGAGCCCGCCAAAAGTCCCATTCTGCAAACGGTGCTGCACCAGTTGAGTAGTCCTCGACTTACGACCGGTTGAGTAGTCCTCAACTTACGACCGGTTGGGGGGTCGCGGCATTAAAAAGGTAGAGAACCACTGTATTAATTTCAGGAAGTCACTTCAGATCTTCCAAAAGTAATTTCAAATTTATATAGTTCAGTTGCAAGGTACATTGTTCCTTGTGTATTATCATACCTACTTATGATAAAAAATTATAAACACCTCTTCTTATTTGTATAGCTTTCTTGAGAGATAATTTATCTTCACTTATGAAAAGAGCAATTTCTAAGACAGAGAAATTTGTAATAGTTAAAATGCTCTGTTTTCATATCTTAATTTAAGATGCAAGACATACTTAAGTTGCATTCATTCTTAGTCTCCAGTTTCTAGAGAAGAAGTTAGAGATGACAAGGCTACAATAAAATGTGAGACCTCACCACCTTCTTCACCTCGATCACTGCATTTGGATAAATCTTATAAAGGAGCTTTGCATACAATGAGCCAGGAAGATATAAGAGATCTTCGAAAGTAAGTCTTTTGAATAAAGATCGAGATTTGTATCACAAACAACTTTGTATGGTTATGTTATTTGTTCCTTTGGCCTCCAAAGACCAGTTTGCATTGCTGCCTGTTTTCTAAATGTTCTCTTTTTTTAACCTCTTTTCCCCATTTGTGGAGACCTTTACTTTTGCTGGCAGTTTGTCTTCTAGACCAGGGGTAGGCAACCCAAAACACTTAAAGAGCCACTTGGACCTGTTTCCCACCAAAAACAAAACACTGGGAGCCGCAAAACCCTTTTGATATCTAAAAGGAAGATAACACTGCATATATCCTTTTTTACCTTTTATGTGTGTGTGTGTGTGTGTGTGTGTGTGTGTGTGTGTGTACGTACATACATACACACACACACACACACATATATGTCATAAAGGTAAAAAAGGATATATGCAGTGTTATCTTCATTTTAGATATCAAAAGGCTCTCTCTCTCTCTCTGTCTCTCCTTCCCTCTCTCTCTCTCTTTTTCTTTCTGCCCTTGGTCTGCCAATCCCCTTCCCCAACACTCTTTCTCTCTCTCTCTCTCTTTCCTCTCTCTCCCTCCTCTCTCTTTCTCTCCCCCCCTCTCTCCCTCTCTCCGATCTTCTGCTCACCTGGCAAGCTGGCTTCAAGCTGTTCTCCAACAAGCTCAGGGGTAGGCAACCTCGGCTCTTTTATGACTCATGGACTTCAATTCCCTGAATTCCTGAGTCAGCATAGCTGGGCTAGCTAGCTCTCTCCTGTGCTTCCTGCTTCCTACAGAGATGCAGCAAAGGGAGGAGCCACGCCCAAAAAGATTTTCAGCTTGTCAGAGAACACAGTGAGTCCACTCTTTTTTACACACAGAGAGAGACAGAGAGAGACAGAGAAGCAGGGAAGCGCAAGTGCCTCTCTCTGTCTCTGTCTCTCTCTGCAAATGGCAGAGGTGGCTGAAAGCCACAGGGGAAGGCACAAAGAGCCGCATGCAGCTCTGGAGCCGCAGGTTGCTACCCTGTGTTCTAGACTATTTGAGATAATTCTTGGAGGCATTATACCCTCTTGCTCCTAGTATCACTGCTCTTCCCTTTTCTGTACTAATACAACGTTTTGTCCTCACATTCTTTGATAAGGTGGCAAACAGGTGCTTTCTACTTGTGGCAAATTTCATAATTTCCATGACTTTCAGATACCAAACTAAAGCTGCAATGCTAAACACAGTTCTAGGGGGAAAAGATCCCATTCGAATTTGTGCTGACTTGGTGCATTTCTGTTTACTTAAAATTAATCATAAGATCTAAATGGATTTTAATTTAAAAAAATTAAATTTATCACCTAAATTTTAAACAGCTTTTGGACTGAATAGTTGCAACACTGCTTCCTTTTGAATTAACTTCCCATTTTTATGGCTTTACCAGTTCAAAAACAATAAAAAATAATTTTAGAACCATATCTGGGAGTACTGAGAAATTGTATCTGAAAGTGGTTATAGTAGTCAAGCTTGCTAGTAGTCTTATTCGATCTGATTTTCAGTTTTGCTTAATTCACATATTGAAGTTGACACCTTGCAACTTCTCTGGGGGTTTTTTGTGTTAATATAATTCTCTTTAATAGTATTTTAGTAAATAGATTGGGTTTGATTACATTATAAATTAATTAGGGGTCTTTGTTAGCACCAAAACAGTCTAGAAATGTTTTAATAATAGCAGTAGTAAACTATAGTGTAATAACAAAATGTGTCAGAAATAATTAATTTCCCATAGTTATTTAAAATACAATTAACTGAAAGAATTCACAGTAGTAATTATAATTATTTATATTGATGGATTCTCTATTTATGTATTTCTATTGGATTTTAAAAGTGATAGAAGTTCAGGTGATGTTATAATTGGTTTCAATTTCAAATTTATGTAGAAATTTCCTTAAAAAATTCTGTTACGATGGTTTTAATAAACATCAAGTCAAAAATTTACTTTAAAATCAACTTAATTAATTAATTAATTAAAAACATGGTCTTCATTTTGCACTTTAGGCTGAATGTGTACTGTGTCATTAAAATATATTTGTATTTATTACTTATTAACTGAATGATCTTGGATTAGAATAGGTATGAGTAATGAATACTTTAGAAATGGCTTAACAATTTTGTGTCCTACAGTTCTACAGGCTCTCAAGATGGACAGATAAGCAATCCCAGTAGCAGTAATAGCAGTCAAGATTCTCTCCACAAAGCTCCTAAAAAGAAGGGGATCAAATCCTCAATTGGCCGCCTATTTGGTAAGAAAGAAAAAGGTCGATCTGGACAGATGAATAAAGAGATCCTGGGACAAGGTTGGTATATTACTAATCCAAAATATAAAAGTTGAATAAATGCTAGGATAACTATTATGCAAATTACTTACTTGTAATATTTGAAGTAAAAACTATAGTCAATTTCTGGCAAAAGACAGTTGTCTTTTGTATTATTTAGGTTCTGCTAATTTGAATAATATAGACTCTATGTCTACGTTATTCAAATTAGCAGAACCTAACTTAAATAATACAGTTAACTCTACTACACATACTGATAATTATAAAAATATACATATTTCTCAGATATGTACCAAAGTCATGGGTCACAGGAACTTAATAACTATATAATTTTGTGTGAAAGTGCTAATTTTTGTATTTTTTGGATCTAGATCTTTTATGGTCTGGATGTTCGTAAACATTTTATACTTGAGCTGCTACAATTCAAGACTCCTCTCATATAAGCAGTACTCCCAGCAAAGCTGTCTCCTATATTTGCACATATTAACAAGGATGATTAGGGAAGTCCCTTGCAAGTGGCCATGCTAGAGAGGACACAATTACTTTAGTTTCAAGGGCTGCATTTCATTTAGGGTTCCTAAAATAATAATAATAAAGTTGGAAGGGACGTTGGAGGTTATCTAGTCCAGCCCCTTGCTCAGGCAGGAAATCCTACACCATTTCAGACAAACGGCTGTCCAGTCTCCTCCCAAAAACCTCCAGTATTGGAGCATTCACCATCTCTGGAGGCAGGCTGTTCCACTGGTTAATTGTTCTCACTGTCAGGAAGTTTCTCCTTAGTTCTAGGTTGCTTCTCTCCTTGATTAGTTTCCATCCGTTGCTTCTTGTCTTGCCTTTAGGCGCCTTGGAGAATAGCTTGACTCCCTCTTCTTTGTGGCAGCTCCTGAGATATGAATTATGACTTTGAATTTAATTACCCCCCAACAATATACATAGCATCAATAGTTAACATACGAATTAAATTCATTAATAATATGAATTTAAAGTCACTAAGTAATTAAGATAGCAGTGCATTGATTGCTGGACAGCAGACAAAATGATAGGAGATGTGCCTTCTCCTTTTTATGCATATCTAACACTAATTCAGAAACATTAGAGAAGATATTTATCACTATAATTACTGTTTCTTACAGTTAGTGTATTAGAAGCAGAAAGTTCAACTCAAGATGGTTTGGGGCTTGGAAAACTTGGAGGACAAGCAGAAAAGAATAGAAAACTGCAAAAAAAGTAAGTCCCAATATATTAAGAAAACTTTTAGGTTAGAAACTTCTCCTTCATGACTTATTTGGCTTTTAAAGGGACAAACAGTTCTACTCAACTTGGGAGGAATTTGCAGCTTCCGATAATGTGTAATAAAATTAATGAAGGAAGAAAGATTATAGCGGGCAGTAGTGAAGCAAATATATTAATGTACGTTGCTGATTTTCTTAGGCATGAACTTCTTGAAGAAGCTCGGAGGCAGGGTCTGCCTTTTGCTCAATGGGATGGCCCCACAGTGGTTGTCTGGCTAGAGGTAAGAAATCTTTTCAATTTCAAATAATAATTCCTTTAATTTGAAACTTTTAAGTAATTATATACCTTTCTGTATTTTTTTTTCCAGTTATGGGTTGGGATGCCAGCTTGGTATGTGGCTGCTTGCCGTGCAAATGTGAAAAGTGGTGCTATAATGTCAGCCTTATCGGATACTGAAATACAGCGTGAAATTGGAATCAGTAATCCTTTACATAGGTTAAAACTGAGACTTGCCATACAAGAAATTATGTCACTAACGAGTCCATCGGCTCCTCCTACATCAAGAACGGTAAGAGAACTTGGATAATGACATGAAGAGACTAATGAGAAAATCAGATTTTCTACTCATTCACATTTGTTATGGGCATAAGCTATTCTCTTCAATAAGATGATGCTCTTGAAAGAAAAAATAGTGTTGTGAGAACATTAAGAAAATGGCAAGAAATAAACTACTTAAATAAGTCTGTAATAACTTGTTACTTTTTTTCTTAAGCTACTTATAATGTAAAAGCTGACATATGATTTCTCTGGTGAGCAAGGCCATTGAAATACTTTGAAAGTGAAGTAGCAGATAGTCCTCCTACTTAGCTCTAAAGAAAGGATTGCAGCCTGGTTTGTCTTACTACAATGTGTAGAGTATGTTGCAGGGAAGAGAGGTTTGTTTTAAAAACATGATAATACAGTAAAGGAATGAAGCTTATTTTTTGGCTACTGAGACCAACAAGTGTTTATGGACCTTAACTTTAAATTTGTACTGACTGGAATCCAGAAGAGACTGGATTCAGTGGAATTGTGCCCATAGTTTTTCGGTCACGTGTTCACCTTTGCCACAAATCTGTTCCTGAGGATCAGTAGGCTTTCTACAGTGATGCAGGATGAGATATGCAGGACAGAAAAAAGTGAGAGAAATTTAGCAGGCTTTCTTAGGAAATTAAAAGTTCCGTTCCTGCTCATGCAAGACATGTGTTGTGGTTCCGGCTAATGAAACATTCCAAAGAACTTCCAGGCATTTGTTTTCATAAAAGTCTTTTATTGTTACAAAATGTCGGCACAGGCACAGCGGAGGGATGCTAGGATCTAAGTTCTCTTCCTCTGAGCAGTTAAATTATCAGCATGTTCCCTCCCTAAATTAGCCGTCATATCTCACACTATCCAATTAGTGTGAAGGTCAAATGTTTTCTTCCTCTTTCTTTCCCGGGCTTTATCCCCAATGCCCCTTCTGCTCTTTATTAACCCCATATTTACCAGACAATTCTGCATATTATCAAAAGCAAGAATATACAATATTTGCAGCGTTGACAACATGTGGATTAGCCAGAACCACCTAGATGCCAAATACTTTACATATGGGAACTTAGATAAAGTAAATAGTACTATGGTTCTGTCCAAGTAATGTTCTAGTAAGTGAGGGGCCACACTGGTAAATTTCAATTAGATACATTTCATAGTGCATTTAGTCTAGTATATTGTGTCCAGTACATTTTAATTTCATTTTATTTGTAGTGATCACTGTGTGATTAGTATCAGCAAATTAAATGGGAACTAGATGAAAACTGTAATATGGCTATGCATCCAGATCTGAATTAAAATTTATTCTGGCTGCGTATATACATCTCCCAGCAATTAAGGATTAGCATAGCTTTCCCTAATCTTTTTTCTTCCAAAACTGTTGGACTACAATTTCTTCATTTCCCAGCTAACATTGCCAACAGTTAGACTGACTGGATATTTTGTGAACTGCAATTTTAAAACATTTGGATGACAGGCTTTCCTCTTATGAAAATAACTGTGGAAAAAATACTGATTTGACAGAAAATTGGGGCAATTAAAGAATAATTGGATCTTAGAAAACAACTTCTAAATTCCCTTGGGTGGTTAATGTAAAGTGCCAAATAATGGCTTACTGGTACATAATTAAATCTTGAGCTTGCATGTTATACTTACTATCTAATTTGTAATAAAATATATTCTGCTTGTGTTCTATTAGTAAAATGTGGTTTGTACTTGTTCTTAAATCCAGGATCACAAATCAGTTTGAAAATGGTTTGCAATCCTAGGCTAGAGAAGTGCAAACCACAATTTTGTTGTTAATTACCATAAGCTAGAAAATGTGGGATGAATGTGCACAAGAGGACCTGATTTGCTAAAGTACTGTATATTATATTTTCGGAACAGAAAATAGATATTTGGCAAATAACTTAAAAGCAACTGAAGCACTCTCAAAATATAATTGGAATACTCAGTGTAAATATTATGTCTGGAAGCCATAATGTAGCAATTTTATTTATTACCCTTTTTTAAAAATATAGTTTTGCATTTAATAGAGATAAATGTATTTACCTGTGGGGCTTGCTTTTCACATCAGCTTATACTTAATGGTCTTGAAACTTGCTTTTGCCCATGCCTGCTCCTTAAACACATCTGTTGCTTATATATTCTGCAACCTTTCCTCTTTGTTACTGCTTTCCTTTCATTGGATGTGATTGTTTCACTATGGGGTCATTTTAGACTACAGGAAATGTCTGGGTAACGCACGAAGAAATGGAAAATCTTACATCTACACCACAAACGGTTAGTTGTGGAAGTGCTTCTACTTCTTGATTGCTTGAATCATATACATCTGGAAAAATAGAAATATTAATGTAGCTAGATTCTTAATTATGATTGATTTTAATGACTAACCCATTTGAAATTTATCAGCCATACTGTAAAATGTTTTTCCACCAAGATCATTGTGTAGCTTAGAGGAGAATAGAACATTTGCCTGTGTATATTTCAAAGAAGATCAATGCATTAATTGTACGAGATGCCACTCCTTAAAATTTTTCCTTGAGTTTTTATATAGAGGTTGCTTCTTGTGTGGAAAAATAAAGCAGTATGTGGTATCTCAGTCTTCCTGAAGATATAAATATATTCAGAAAAATGCATATATGCACAATTTTGGATGCATGGTTCTTTTATCTTGAAATAGCATGTTGCTTTTTTCACTATTGAAATATGACCACAATCCAGGAGAATAATTTTACGCTCTAAAATATTTACTGTTTGGGGATAGATAAGTACAATTAATAAATCATGCAGAGATAAAATGTCTATTGAGAAAAACTTAATACAGATTTACAAGGTTATTTATCTCCCTGGATTGTAGCCATTAGCTTGAATTTACTTAAATTACTAAACTTATAATACTAACATTGTATGTCCTTTTACTTTTTCTAACTACCTAACGTCAGGAAGATGAGGAAGGAAGCTGGGCTCAGGTTGGAGACTTTTCTTTTACGTGTTTAAGCGTTAGCTAAAATTTATTAAATCATAAAATCCAATTTTCAGTGCTTATTTATATATTTAACAGAAACACATCAATTAGTTTTTCTTCAGAATAATTCTTATTTAAATATTCATATTCTGAATAATTTTTGAAATATTAAAAGACTTTAGAAATTGACATGTATTTATTAAATTTGTTTGCCACCCATCTTGCTGCAAGGTGATT
This sequence comes from Crotalus tigris, assembly GCF_016545835.1. Taxonomy (NCBI): domain Eukaryota; kingdom Metazoa; phylum Chordata; class Lepidosauria; order Squamata; family Viperidae; genus Crotalus; species Crotalus tigris. Next base: position 290,003 of record NW_024097221.1, read on the forward strand.
CTGGTCGGCTTCCCATATTAAAAACAATAAATTTAAATGTTTAAATATGTATTTATATTTTATAGCCTTATTGTTTAATGTTGTGAGCCACCCAGAGTGACCTCGCAGCGAGACATTCTCCCGATGGTTTACTGACAGGATGCTAGGAGCGATAGGTGATTAAAAACTAGAACAGTTAACATCTTTTATTCTGTCAGAAAAACAAGTCTCTGCTTAGAGCAGTTCCTATCAGTAGAGAAAAATGCTGGATTCAGTCCCCAATTTATATGTAAAAGTTCCTTATTTCAAATAATCCCTTGCTGTATTTTTTTTATAGACTTTAGCCTATGGTGATATGAACCACGAATGGATTGGCAATGAATGGCTTCCTAGTTTGGGGCTTCCTCAGTATCGCAGTTATTTTATGGAATGTTTAGTTGATGCTAGAATGTTGGACCATTTAACTAAAAAAGATCTTCGTGGTCAACTTAAAATGGTAGACAGTTTTCACAGGTAAATATATTTAAAATAGTAATTAATAATAAACATTTCAATTGCAGTGCTTAATCTCTTATATTTTTTTTAAACACTTTTAAAGAAATAGCTTCCAGTGTGGCATTATGTCTCTCCGAAGATTAAATTATGACCGAAAAGAACTTGAAAGAAGAAGAGAAGGAAGCCTGAATGAAATTAAAGGTAGACTTTTGCTTTTCTGGTTTTGATGCTGTTAATAATTTATTAAATTTAATACAACTTCAGGACCAAGCCAGTTTGGCATAGCAGTTAAGGCACTGCACTAGAGAACAAGAGACTGAATTCTAAGCTTCTCTTAGGCATAGACACCGGTTAAGTGACCCTGGACTAGTGCCCAACTCATCTCACTGAATGGTTGTTGTGGGGATAGCACTATGTATGCTGTCCTGAGTCGTTTAAAAAAAAAGGATAGGAAATAAATGTGATAAATATAATAAATAATAAAGTTATCTTAATACAGTGGTTTTCCATTGATTAAAAGACTGCATAGTTGTAAATATTCTCAAAGATGCTTCTTAGGTTTTATGCAGGATTACCATAAAATGCCCAACTTCTTATTATTGATCCTATGTTCAGTTTGTTTAACCAAGCAATAGCATTATATAATTTCTTTGTTCTTAAGATGTTTATATTAAGCATATTGAGAGACAATAAACTATAAAGTAAATAAAACTATTCAGGCTTATTAATTGTGTATAATACATCCTGAACAATGAAACTTGTCTTCCTTAACTCTGTGCCAGCTTTCAGAAAGCTTTTTATGGACTAATCAGTGCAGCTCAGGTATACAGCTAGAAAGGGGAATTAATAAGTCCATGGAGTTTCTATCTTTTAAATATCCTTCCCTTCCCTTCCCTTATGCTTTATTTAGTGGCTACATTCATATACTCTACAAAGCTAGGATTTTATTTATACGCATCATAATAATAATCCACAATAGCTGGCTTCACACATTATGCTAAGCCCAAACTAGGCTTAGCATGATTGATAAAACAGGCTCTAATGTATGTTAAATGAGCATAAACTTAATTCTTTTAAAAAATGTAGTCTATGAAAACTTTATTAGCAATATTATAGTGCAGTTTTATTTATTTTATTTTATTTATTTTATTTTTATGAGACTTATATACCGCTTTAAGTGCAAGCACTCTCTAAGCGGTGTACACCAGTAAGCAATGTGTGTGTGTGTGTGTGTGTGTGTGTGTGTGTGTATCATTTTACCTACCTCGGAAGGATGGAAGGCTGAGTCAACCTTGAGCCGGTGAGATTTGAACCGCTGACCTGCTGAACACAGTCAGCTAAAGTGGCCTGCAGTACTGCACTCTAACTGCTGCGCCACCTCGGTTAATGAAACTTGGAGAATTTATCAGTTATAACTGTTTTTGTCATCTATTGTTAAAATGCAAGTCTAATAAATACTGGGAAAAAATAAAATAGCTATAATGTACTAACACCAAAATATGACTTCATTCCTTAAGTACTTTCACTCCTATTTGAACTACAAATTGTGGTTCATATGAAAATACTTCATCAAATAAATTGTACATCTTGTGAGCACAAAGTCCAAATGTGTAAAACTATTTTTTTCTGAACTTTGATGTTCAGTAGGACAGTAGCCCAACGATCTATCAGCCCCCCCTCTCCCTCCTCCCAGTAAATGTTGGGCTTTCATTCAGATTACTGGTGAAACTATTAAGACTGTTCCACTGAAAGAAATAGAACTAGTTTTGCCATTTCTTCCTTCTATGTGCTTTTATAGATTTGTTTTGAAGGTTGAGGGAAGTTTCTGCAACAGTGTGGGAGGTACTGGAAGGGGAAATCAGTGAGAGCAGTTGGAGATTCCACTGAATCTTATATCATTGAATAGTATAGAAATCTGAACTCATCCTTTAATCTTTGGCAAGTACACATGATCAATTATTTGATGACTTAAATATTTATTTTTCCTTATATAGATGTCCTTGTTTGGAGCAATGACAGGATGATTCACTGGGTGGTATCAATTGGCCTTAAAGAATATGCAAATAATCTTATAGAAAGTGGAGTTCATGGTGCACTTCTGGCCTTAGATGAAACTTTTGATCACAATGCATTAGCTCTGTCTTTACAAATACCCACTCAGAATACACAGGTAATTATAATAATATCACTTGATGGGCGTTTTTATTCACAAGGTATATTTGGAACTTTATGATATTTAATACTGAAGCAATGAGAATTTTTTTGATTAACTATTTCAAGAAGACTTTTCACACTTCAATCTGACATGCCTGAATTTTATTTTTGTTACTGTGTTTTATCTGAGAGCTGTGACAGTCAAAAATCAAAGCAGATTCACTGATGATAATTAGAATCATAGAGGTGCAAGCAGACATTTTAATTGTCATGGTGAATACCTGCTCAATGCAAAACCCCCAATTAAATAGTCTAGTTAGACGGCTGGCTAGTTTCTGCCCTGTATCCAGTGAAGGGAAGCTTACTAACTTTTGACTAATTGGTTGCACTTGTCAAAAGTAATTGTTAGGTATTTTTGCAGTCTGCAATTTAAACCCATTATTCTGAGTTTGGCATTCTGAAAAGGGAGAATACTAGTTTTGACTTTTTATATGACATTCTTTGAAGTATTCAAAGAATGGTATCATAAACCCAGGAAAATACTATTTTGTTTGAACATTTAAATTATATAAATTTTGTAAATCTAAATTCTCAAAGTGTAGCTCAAATGTTTGAAATATTTTTAAGTTTTGTAATTATTTTTAATTTAGGCTCGTGCTGTCTTGGAAAGGGAATTTAATAATCTTCTTGTGATGGGTACAGACAGAAAGTTTGAAGAGGTAAGTTTAATTTTATGAATTATTATTTATATGGGCAGCCAAAATAATCTGCATCAAATATTTCTTTACAGAAAAATTTTGAAGTATGTGATACCACATTCACTGCAGAAAGATATATTAATAAGGTTTTCATATAACTAATGGCCCATCTTTGTTCTTTCTGCTATTATAGAACCCAGAATTAATAGTACTTACTAATGCAGACAAAATGACTCACTGTGTTCAAAGATAGTTTAGATAACTTGTTTCCTTAATTTTAATGTAATATATAATTTAATATATAATGTCCTTTCTCCACTACATGTTCAGTATCACTTTATCTTCAAGATTTTTCATTGTTCTGTTCTTTCTATACATGAGAGAAGAAAACAAGCAGCAGTAGTTCCTGTTGTAAATTGTATCAAGATTTCATATGGTATATCTCATACTGTTTTGATTAAGTGTTACTGATCAAAATCTGGTGTCATGCTTTGGATTCAGCCATAAGAGTGTATCAGTTCTATAATATTCTAAGAAAGTGAGACCACTGGGAAAAAGTCACACAAGTGGCATAAAATAAAAATGAATATGAAGAACTAAGTAAAACTCCTCTTCAAACTTAATCTGTGGTGATCCTGGTAGCAAAATTTACTTTGTTTTTTTAACCACCATAATGTCCACATCTTCCTTAATTGAGCTATTTACAAATGTTGAGGAACCTATTGAATCTGAGTAGAAATCTCAAACAATTGCAGTAACTAGTTTTACAGATAAAATGAATCATAACATCAACATCATGATTGTTGATAATTTTTAAAAGAAGCAGATGCAGAACACTTCATTATTCCCACTTCATTATGAGAATGTAAGTGCTGGTATACCACCCATAGAGATCAAGTTTGGTAGTAAAAACCAGAAAACTGATTTACCATGTAAATCTATTACCATGTAATTCTATTGTTGGTAACAGCTTATGAGACTTTATAAGAAAAATGTATTTACTTTAAGTACTAAGATATAGGGGAGTAAAGTATTATTTTTATAAAAAGAAGGGGATATTAGGATTTGGGGGGGGAATTCTGACCGTAAATTCTTGTAAAAAGGCCAGTAAAATGTAAATTTATACTTAAAGGATACAGCTATGGTACCTGTCATAATCTTCTGTAACATATCACAAATATAGAAATTTTGTAGTGTCTTGTTGATTTTCTAGTATGATTTCTCAGCACGCTTGTTAATTTGACAGGATGATGATAAAAGCTTTAGACGTGCACCGTCATGGAGGAAGAAGTTCAGACCAAAGGACATAAGGGGTTTAGCTGCTGGATCAGCAGAGACCCTCCCTGCAAATTTTAGAGTTACCACTTCAATGTCTTCACCTTCTATGCAACCAAAGAAGATGCAGATTGATGGTAAAACGTTAATTATTTAAGCATGATATTTATTTCTGAATTAATTTGTAAGTGAACTGAAAAGCATTTGTTTTGTGTAGAAAACTCACTCTGCATGACTTACTGGATTGCTTTAATTTCTAGTGAATGATTGTAGTATTTGTATTTTGTGCTCCTGTAGTATTAATAACTGGCTATCCATGTACTCTGTTTAATGAAATCTTCAGTTGTCTTTATCATTTAAAAATCCCTTTTACAAAAGAAAAAGTAAAAAAAAAAATGGAAATGTTTATTAGCTTATTGTTGTATTAAGATAATGTCAATTCATCTTTTCAGGGAAATGCTAAAATATAATTGGGTATTTATTTATTGAAAGTATTTATAGTCCACCATTATTCAAAATATCTTGTGTCATTTATTAAACAGTAAGATAATATGGTACAGGCAGTCCTTGACTTATGACCACAGTTGGCACTGGAATTTCAAGTGCTAAGTGATGTGGTTGTCAAGACAGTCATCACATGATCAGATCCAATTTTACGACCATTTTTATCGTTAAGTGACTCACAATGGTCATTAAGCAAATCACACAATTGTTAAGCAAATTACACAATTGTTAAGTGAATTCAGCTTTTCCAATTGACTGAAGCTGGCTGGGAAGGTTGCAAATCACAATCACAGGATCCCAAGATGCTGCATCTGTTGTAAATGTGATCTGGTTGTCAAGCAACAAATTGTGATCACATGACTATGGAAGTGGTGTGACAGTCATAACTTCATGGATCAGTTGTAATTCACTTTTTTTAAAGCCATCATAACTTTGAACCATGGTTAAAACTGTTATAAGTTGAGGATTACTGTACAAATAAGTATTTTTTAAAAAAATACTAAGACACAATAATGATCATAGTAATATTAACAGGAGAAATTTAAGGGATAGAAGACACTATATCTTCAGTGAGGGAGTAAAAAGCAAGGTCCTTATCTGACACTGAAAGATAGATATCAGTGTCCAGGGATGAGTTATTCAACTAGGAGCCATGACAAAGAAAAATCCTTCTAGCATAACATTCTTCTCACAGTCTTGAGATGCTAAAGATGCCCTCATGCCTCTTCAAAATTTGGACAGGTACATAATCCTTCAGGAATCAGAGTCTAAACTATGGAGGGCCTTAACATTACAACAACCTTGAACTTCAACCAGCAAAATAAAAGTACTCAGTGCAATTCTTGTAAGACCAGTATTATATAGCCTCTGAAGGGTCTTCTGGATAACATCCTTGTTACTTCACTCTACACTAACTTCAACATCTGAATTATATGCAAGGACAGGTCAACAGAGAGCACATTGTAATAATCCAAATGGGAGAATACCAGAGTACGGGCTACGTGTTCCTAGCATTCAGCAGCATGTTAAAATGTTATTTTAAAATTCTGATCTTTTAGTTTTCTCTTGTTGATAGCTCTATTTTGTTCATCTTTATTTTACTTTTGTTATCTTGCTTCTTGATTCCAATCTTGATAATTTTGCAGTTGTTTTCATTCCCCCCCCCCCCCCAACTACCTGAGGTCATTCAGGCCCAAATAAAAAAGTTTTATCTTTCAGTCAGTCATTAATTTTTAAAGAGTGAAAATTTCAAAATATATTTGATTATTTTCTATATATCTTGATCTCCATTTTATCAGGGCAAAGCATTAAATGAAGGTTATAAACACACACATTGATACTGCCCTCAAGTTTTCTAATGCCAAAAAAATCAAAAAATTTTTAAGATCAAAAAGTTTATATGAAATAAAAATGAATAGTAAATGATTTAAAAACTATAGTATGTATCACCTTAATCAGTGCATTGTTAACAGCCTAGAGACTGCTTTTTGCAGGTAGTGATTAAATGTCTATTGGTTGATGAGGGGCTACACAATGTGTGGCTGGCAATTTGAACTTTTAAGACCTGTCTTCAGTTTTTGTCTACTAGGATCAGAATTGTAAGCTTTATTTTTTATATATAAAAATATATAAAAAATAAATACTATATATTATAGTGTATTAGTATTAAATATTAGCATTAGTGGGCAAATTTGGCTGATTCAGAATTATGGTTAATGTTTTAACTACTCTCTGCACCAGAATAATTTTATTAATTATATTTCATGTTATCTTAGTGAATATATTTAGAGAATACAGATAAAAGATAAAATAATAGAAAGGTCTCTTGTGCCTTAACAAAGTGATGGTTCTCCTTCTCTGAATGTTGTTAAAAAGCTACTGCTTATTATAGGGACTTAAATAATTGTCTTGAACTAGAACTACAGGATTTCAAATAGGAGTCTTTCCCAGCCTGGAGATTTCCAGGATCATACTCAAAACCATGTGTTCTCCCTTTTAGTTTTGGCTTTTTATACTGTGATGAGAAACTAAGTTATTTTAGCTTGCTCAAATGAATGGGGATGATGTATAACTCAATCAGTAAAACCCATTTAATAGTCATGCATTCATGATTATTAAGTATGTTCAAAATCTACCTGTTATATTAAGAAGTGATTTGAAATATATACTGAAGCTTGCAAAAACGAAGATATAACCAGGAATGCTACATTCTGTGTAGCTAACATTTTGTAACTTTCTTGTGCAATACTAACTGCATGCTGTATTCTGCATGTCTTCTTGATTGTTGTTGAAATAGGCAATGTATCAGCAACACAAAGATTGGATTCTGCTACAGTAAGAACTTATTCATGTTAAAGACTTTCGTTGGTAAGTAAAAGTGATAACACTGATGAACAATATGCATTTATTGTATTCAAGGTTTTACTCTAGTGACTATGGCATATTGAAGATTAGGGCAATTGGAATTCATTGTGTAAAATTCAGAGTTATGAATTTATAAATTAGTTTGCAGATTACATGAACTAGTAATCCTGTCATAGAATCATAAGACTGAAAGGGACTTTGAAGGTCCATCCCACATAAATGGCTGTTCCAGTCTTTTCTTGAAAACTTCAGTGCCGGTGTACTCATGACTTAGGAGGCAAGACGTCCCATAACTTAATAGCTCTCACAGTCAGGAATTGCCTCCTTATTTCAAGTTTGGATCTCTCTCTATCAAGCTTCCATCCTCCTTGGCCTTATCTTACCCTCTGGTGCTACGGAGAAGAAATCCAGACCCTCTACCTCGTCACACTCCTTCATGCCCAGCCTTGTCTAGGCCTGGACTATGGAAATTAAATATTTTGCTTACTCATATTGTGTGCAATGTAACTAACTTACATTATGTTTAATATAAATGCATTGGGCAAAATTTAGCTTTTGAAAGAGACAAGATGAGGTGATGGCTTTCACCAGTTTTGTTTCCCAAAGTATTCTGGATAACTACTCCAGTGAAGGAGTTAGAGGATCTGTGGCAGAAAGAAGGGGGAAGAATAGAAACCATTCCCTGACCCCTACATAGAAAGCTTCTCCCGTTCCATGAGCTGAAGTGGTTTGTCATTCTCAGAACAAACCTGGTTCAGTCCATTCTATTTATATGTAAAATACAAGAAATATATATTTGTTGCATATTTTATTGTTAAGCTAATGAGCAAAGGGCTATAAATTGTATTGTTTATTAAAATTTTTGGTTTAGACAAATATTACTGTCTAAGTAGATCACGTTCAGTAAATAAAACATCTTTTTGGTACAGCTAAATATACTATATTTGCTAGTTCTAAATATATTTTAGTAGTGGAAGCAAGTCTAGGAAGGTAGCCACATACACAGTTTATATTGTATATGCTTTTGTTATTAAGATATTCTAATCCAAGCAATATATTGTCAAACTTCCATGGAATATGCCCCGATCATCCTAAAAGAGGCATTACATCTAATTCTTTCTGTGTCATATTTACAGTTGATTTTGAGAGGTTGAAGGAAGTTATACAATGTGTAGCCATTCTTGTAACTTGCAAGTGTTGTCACACATAAGTGAAGCCTTTCACATTGCTAGTTATCATGGGAATGGGTGTGAGGATTAAACTTGGTCATCTTATTTCCCACTTTCCTTTGGCAAGTAATCAGATTGTGGGAGCATTTTATTCCTCTCTTGATTGAAATTTGGTAGATGAAGGTTATTATCTTCTTTCATACTTGCTGTTACTTGTTTCATTATACTGATGGCAGTTTCTGAAATTAATATGTTTATTTTACTTTCAGTTTATCCCCACTATTTCTACAGATGAACTGAACCATTTTGAACCCAATGACCACATTTTGGAAACAGCTGAAATCTTTAATCTGTTAATACTTGTTAAATCAACACTTTGAAATATTTTATTACAGAGTTTTTAATTAGCAGGTGAATTTGTGAGTACTATAAAAAGTATTTTAGATTAAATGTTTCTTATGTGGGTGTATGTGTGTCCCATTACTTAATTTTCTATTAAAATTGTCAATCAAGTTATTACTTTATGTTAATTTTAGTATTTTCATCTGAATGTACTGTAATGCTTGTATGTATCTGTCCCTGTAAGCAATATAGGGCTTTATTGTAAATTATGCAGTTATTGTAATTACCAATAATGAATTTAATAAAGTGAAGGTGAATTTTTTTTTACAATCTTTGTAAAGACATCATGACACCAAGCAATATCAATATATATATATTGCTGTTTGAAAAATGCTAGCTAGCTCTAAAAATTGAAATAATTCCTTTTTTTCAGAGAGGCATATGTTTATTAACAAAACAGGCATGGTACCTGATTCCATTTCCGTTAGAAACTGTACCTTTTAAACTTTTAACATTTGATTATTTAGTGTGTATTCTTATTTAAGGCTTTTGTTTAGTATAATTTGCTTTATATTCATAAATGTGGGAATTTGTAGAACATTATGAAACATATGAGACCTAATGAGGTCATTTATAACTACTTTTTGTGGCTGTATTTGTACAGTCTATGTTCATTGATTGAGCATAAGCAAGCCATAAGCGGAAATATTTTCTGTTAAGCAAGAATAGTTACTACATATTTTCTGTTAAGCAAGAATAGTTACTACATAAGAGTACTTGACAGGCAACATGGAGTGCTCCCTTTCTGGGTTTTGATGTGAAAATGTTTGTGAAAAGATATCAATGCAGTTCTTTTAATGGACCAATCATGATGCACTGCTGCCTCATGACAAAGATGTTAAGAGCATAACATATGGAGGCATGTGGTAGTGCAACTATTAAAAAGGCCTTACTTTTCTTATGTCATCTTTTAGATATATTTATAAGCTTGTTTTTAAATCCAGGCAGATTTTTTAGTTGTTAATAGTTTGAGTCATTGCAAACAGTATAAGTAGAAAATGCATCATTCATTTTTAAATAGCATCTTATGAAGCCAGCAAGGAGGAGATTCAGATCATGGTGCATTATTTATTATACAATAATATACATGGCATGTCTTTTTTCTGTATTTGGTTTTGGCTCTTTTTAAATTGTACAACTTGAATTCATTGTTACTATTTTTTCTATTAACCTTATGTGTACTTTGAATAATGTAACAAATTATGTACAGTCTAAGTACTTTGAACTATTTTTATCACAGTATTATTTATTGCTTTCAATAAATTTCTGAAGCATTTTTCCACTGCCAATAAAATGTTACTATCTTGTGATGAGGCTTGAGATGTTTTAAAATGGTAATTCAGATATTAATGCAAATGAAATATCTTGTGACGTATTAATGCTTCCTTTGGCAAAGACAGTTTTATAAGATCCTTTTCACTTTAGAAATCACACTCTGTATATTATATGTAAGATATACTATTACTATATAAACTTATCAAAATGATTTGTGCAAAAAATTTAAATTCTGAATGTTAATACATTCAAAGAAGATATATTCCAAGGAATGATTGTATGCATTAAATCTACCAGATCTCAGGTCCATAAATCCAGATAAGACTATCAGATAGCAGCAAAGAAATGTGGAAGACTCAATTTTTTTTACTGCTCAGTATTGATTATATGCATGCATATCTTAATCTGAATTTTAGATACTAAGACTAAGGAATTTAATCTTCATTGTGATTATACTGAAGCTATATATAAAATGATCAAACAGATTCCCTTTATGGTAACATCTTTTCTGTCATCATTGAAGGTGGAATTTTGCTTCATCTCTAATCTGTCTTTATGGCATAGCAGGATACTCATTCTGAGCAAAATGGTTTGTGAGCTACATAAAATATTATTTTACTTTTATGCTGCCTTTCCTCCTGACCTAAAGCGATGAACAGAAGTAAAATAAACAATATTCAATAAAACAGTTCAGTAAAATGGCCTACTATAAAATAAATCAGTAAAACAATAAAAATAATTGTGCAGCAGTTTAAAATGTAGTACATTGTAAATGCCAATATAACTATTCACATTTACTCAGTCAGTATAAGCCACAATGATGTTAACAGAGATGAAGGCTTATATGGATTTTAGAGAATAGCTTTTAGTTTATTAGTTTCACCTGAACTGTAAAGATTTGTGCTAACTTTAAACCTATCTAGCTGTGCAAATCAAGACTTGGGGAATTATTTTTAGTTTCTTTTGATATCCAATCAGATAGCAAATAAGAAATGGTTATGCCTGGAACAAATTCTAAATAGGCAGGCAGCCTGCCTGCCTGCCTGTGAATTTTGTGAAATTCATCAGAGAAGATGTCATTTTTCATTACACTACAAAGGAATACCCCGACATTTAATTTGTTAACAGGAGAGGGAGTCATAAGATCATGAAATCCCTGTATGCCCAGGGTGAAGCCAATTGTAATTCATGTAATTAGTAATAAATGCATACCAGCTATCTTTAAAATTATTTCTATATCACTTCCCATTGCATAGAATCCAGGAGCAATTTACAATTCCTGAAAGTATTTTAAAATAAAAATGAAATCAAATGTAGTGTAAAAGTGAAGAATATGTTAAAGAAACATTTATAGCAAAATAAATGGCTGAGAAGTTTATTTAAAAAATTCCGCATTAAGTGTAGGAAAATTTTTCCATATGAGGCCTTTTTCCTGCCCAGAATTATTTCAGCTACTAGCTTTTTCTTCATAGATAGAATTTTGGATTCACTACAGTTCATTTGTTCTGGTATGTGGGTATGCAGTTTGGCAATGTCTGCTACTTTTAATATTGTTGAGACTTCAAGTTCGATTTCTAGCCACAAAATATATGCTGTATCACAGGTTAGACTGCTTACAGTTTAGCTGTAAATCAGTTCCTCCTACTGTATTACAAACCTGATAAGTAGTTGCTAATTTCATTAACTTTCCTTATTGATGTCTTCGGCAGCAATACTTGAACTACTGTGTTATAAGTTGGCAGTTTGGGAGTTAATGGTGCTTTGCCCAGTGGAAACAGGAAATTCCTAGTACCCCATGAGTCTTTGCACCACAAGAATACTGGCAATGCTACACAATATGTGACTCATTAAGCAGGCAGCAATGGATGGGGAGAGGGAGAGGATAAAAAAGTCCAGCATGTAGGACATTTTCCCTTGGGATCCTTATTCTGCTAGCAAACCCTTATATTAATCCATGTAGCTTAGTCTCAAATTGAGGGCAACTAGGAGAGTATGTACACAAGGAGAAAGGTAGTTGGAAATTTCATGTGTGGCCATGACATCTTATACTCCTAGAAACTGAATGGTCATAATGGGAACCCATTCTCAGATGATTAGCTATGGTGTGTTCCTCATGTGCAACATCACAGACCTTTCAAAGACAGTGTGTTGATGTCACTCCTGACCACCCTCTCTAGGTGGTGGTTTCATCAGCTAGGCATTTTCCAATCACCTTGTGCTTCGAGCAAGTGCCAACAATTTAGTTATTCTCAGATCATAGGCACCTTCTGAATCATATGGACCCAGCATTAAGTTTATGCTCCTGTACTGGGTTGGTAGGGGCAGGAAACAATCTAAAGATGTGAGGTAGACCAAAAATAACTCTATTCCCATTGTTAGCCTTGTGAGGTAGTCCAGACAAGAAGCATACCCAGAGGTACTAGCTCTATTTTATTGTAAAATTATATTAACAATATAGTCTGAAGTCTGAAAGTACATCTCTCTCCACTCAGTTTTACAGTCTAAAAAAACTAGGAAAGGTCCCTAGTTTGTCATGTTCCTATTCCTTCTGTGGAATCAACCACCTCTTATCTGATCATTGTTAGGTCCGCGTGTCTCACAAACTCATTCCTACATACCATTACACCCTTCAGCTATCACAATTTCCTTGTTATACCTATGTATTTGTTGCTCCTAGTGAACAATGCCTATCGGGATTAATTGGTTGATAAGAATGAAAGTCAGAGACTGATTTCTCAGCTGTGGGCTTGGAGATAGCTCGGTCAGTGATGCCCAAGTATCAACTGGGTACAGGTTGTAAGTCACTTTTTCCAGGGCTGTTGTAACCTTGAATCATTGTTAAATGAATGGTTGTAAGTTGAGGACTACATATATATTTATGAATACTTAAATTTGTAATCTAGTATGTCTTGCGTTTTATTTAATTTTTAACAGTCTTTTTAATATAGTTGCATGATGTGTTTATATTTTTATAGTTTTAGTCATTTGAATGGCCTAGAGTCACACTTCATAGGCAGTATCATCATCATCATCATCATCGAGATAGCAGAATAGAGGAGAAAGAACTGGAGAAGATAACAAAATACAAAGACCTACAAATAGAAATAGAAAAACTGTGGCAAAAGCAAGCAAGGGTAGTACCAATAGTAATAGGCGCCTTGGGTGCAATCCCAAAACAACTGGAGCACCACTTGAATACCATTGTCATTGACAAATTCGCCACTAGTCAATTGCAAAAGGCGGCCTTACTAGGAACTGCTTCCATCCTGCGACGATATCGTGGACGATACCATCAAACATCCACATCTGCCTATCCCAGGTCCTTGGTAAGACTTGATAGGTAGGAAAAATGCCAAATCCAGTCTGAACATACTGGCTGACTGTGCGATGATCAATGATAATAATAATAATTACAATAATAATAATAAAGTCGGAAGGAACCTTGGAGATCTTCTAGTCCAGGGGTAGGCAACCTTGGCTCTTTTATGACTCGTGAAGTCCACGAGTCATAAAAGAGCCAAGGTTGCCTACCCCTGTTCTAGTCCAACCCCCTGCTCAGGCAGGAAACCCTATACTATTTCAGACAAATGGCTATCCAGTCTCTTCTTAAAAATTTTCTGTGTTGGAGCATTCACAGCTTCTGGAGGCAGGTTGTTCCACTGATATAACTGTGATAAATATACACATATATCACTCTTCCTTAGCCCACCTCAACTCACAGGATTGTTGTGGGCAAAATAAGAGAAGGAATGAATATTATGTGCACTGCCTTGAGTGATTTATAAAAACGATAAATGCAGGATAAAAATAAATGCCACATGCCAAATCCTATCAATCCTAGAATAAAATCAGATGGCTTTTCAGCATATTTTTTTTGCTGAAATCATGTTTCATGAGTCCTAATTGCTTAATATTGTAAATTAAGGCTAACTAAATTAACATTTGGCAAATCTAACCATTTTATTCATGATTTTCTTTAACACCAGTGACTTCTAGTAGGGGAGCATGGTGCCTAAGGTGACCAACTTTTTTACAATGAAAAGGAGGACACAAATAAATTGAAGAAAAAAATATTGTAAATAAAAGAAACATTTTATTCATTGCAACAATATTACAGAATACACTATAATATGATAAATGCATAATAAAAACATTTGTAGCAATAACATTTTATATTGAAATTATGCTTACATGCCTATTATTATTTAAATGAGTACTTTTCCATTGAATATTTTTTGTCAATGTATCATCTTCTAACAATATATTGGAAATATCTGAACAAGAAATATCCTTCATATTGAATTTTACGGCAAGTGCTGCAGCTAGAGTACCAACATTCAATCTCGATTTCTCACTTTTCCAAAAATCATTAGCAATTGAAAAAACCCTTTCAACTGCTGCATTAGTTCCAGGGCAGCACAATGTAAATTGAACAAGAATAAATAAATTTTCACATGGAATAGGTTCATTTTTGAAATGGCTGAATATTTCCACCCATCTTATCAATTTCAACGTGTTTATTTTCCTATTGTATTAATTTTTCATAATTTAAAAATACATTCAGCCTTCTAATTTCTTCAAAGAGACAATTGTTGTCTATTTTAATATCTGGCATTTCTTTAGATAAAAACTCAACACAAGATTTAATATCTGTCCAATATACTTGAGATGAAGTCAAAAAACACCATTGAAACTGTTATTTCCTGTGATATTTGTTTCAGACCGTTCTTCAATATATTGAAAACATGTTTGGTAAAAATTCTGCACTTCTTTGATAAACTTTTCCGTTATGCCCGGATTTGATTCCTCTAAGTCTGACAATTTTCTTTTTATAACTAAAGGAAGACATTTTAATTCAAATTGAGTTTTATATTGAAGGATAAAGTCATTCAAAATAAGACTAAACTTCTGTAGCTGAAATGTGTTCACCTTCAATCTCTTGAATCGTTCTGTGAAAAATAGATGCTTGATTATGTACAAAATACATAATATCTCAGATATTTCATTATTGAAAAATGATTCCAGGATTTTAGGACATTTGTCTAAACTTAAAAAATATGAACGAGAGGGTCAAATAATTGTAGAACATGCTCTATACAGCGAAGGTGAATTGGCAGGAACTTTGCACCCCTCCCTGCTACCCAACTACACCATCTCCTAGTTAGTCCCAAAGATACTTGGAGGAGACTAATTTCCATTTAGGGATGGAAAAATTAAAAAGGAGGAAATGCCATTTCAACGATAAATTGAATAAGGAATTTCCATTCATCACATCAAAGAAGGATAACATTGTTTTCTGCAATATTTGCAGCGGAGAATTTTGTATTGCAGGGGGTCACATGACCCTGGAACACTGTGACCATTATAAATATGAATCAGTTGCCAAGCGTCCAAATGGGCATGCTGCAATGGTCATAAATGTGAAAAATGGTCATAAGTCATTTCAGTGCAATTGCAACTTTGAACAGGGTTTTTTTTTTTTTTTTGGTCATCAAGTTTTTGACACATTGCTAGGTGGTACGTGAATATCGCCATATCCTAAAAGCGGTACAATCGGTAAAAAGGTTGAAAAGCCCTGCTGTAGACAACTTGCATGTGCAAAGTTTGCCGGCAATTCCTATTGGCTTTCAAAAGCCAATGGGGGAGTAGCACAGCTCATGCAAAAGTTGAAAAAAAACCATCAAAAAAGGTGCCAGAACGCTGTTCTGAGTGTTCTATGAGGGGAAAAAAAGCCCTGCAGATTAGTCTTCAAATATGGAAAAGGAGGACATGTAGGAGGACACTTTCGAGGGAGGACAGAACTTACAAAAGGAGGACTGTCCTCCCTAAAGGAGGACGGTTGGTCACCTTAGCAGGTGCCCCTTAATTATTTCTAATGTTTAAACAGTCATTGTCAAGGCGCAATTTCAAACACATTTTACTTTTTCAAATATGAGATGAATGCACGTTACTTTTAAATAAAAACTACATTTATCCAAAACGGCGCCCCTTTCCCCCCCCCAGGATCTGAAACATTTCTGCGCATGCTCGGCATAATCCATAGCAGCGCTTCACTCTTCCAGAAACTTGGCGCAGAAAGCGGGAGATTCGCAGGAGGGCACTAACTAAAGTAGTAGCTCTCCTGCTTCGGCCTTATCCTGCTGAAGTTAACTCTTTGCTCAAGACGGAGTCTCCCGAGCCGCTGCGCCTGCGGATAAGCAGAAATGCGCCGGCAAGAAGCCCCTACTGATAGGGCGACCTTTCTCCCTTCCCCCCAGCCCCCTCCTCAGCTCTTGCTTTGCATGCCTCCCCACGAACACACGCGAGCGCAATCCCCGCCTTCGTCGGGTTTCACGCAGCGCGCGTGCTCCGCCAAGCCAACCCGACGTTGACGGTTGGGAGACGAGTTGAAGGGAATTTTTGACCTTCGTGGGTTGCGTTCTTTTGGGCTACTTTTAAAGTGTTGGACTGCAAAACTTTTGGGCATCTGGCAACACGGTTGCTCGTTCGTAAAGGCCTTGCTCGATGAGTGCACAGATGGGCTCGCAACTCTCCGGCCGGAGGTGCGCCTTGGGGGGGAGGTAGACAACCGGTGGAAGAGTCGCAAGGGTCATCGGAAGTCAAAGCCAATCACCCCTCCCCCGTGCCATTTATAGTATTGGGGGCGCAGGCGCTCTGCTTCTTTCGAGGCAAAGGCTTCTTTAAATTGCGCGGGAGGGCAAAAATCAGACGCTCCGCTGGGCGAGCCGGCAGACAAGCCGCCGTGTTGCAGACGGGAGCAGGCACGCCGAAGAACTCCGGGATCTTTCTTTTTTTTTTTTTTTTTCCCCGCCCCAAGGAAACGGACGGATGCGGAGGCCGCGTCTTTTTGCCTCCTGCAAGCCCACACCGAAGGCCAAGCACCGACGGGTCGCCGTGGCCATATCCCACCTGATGACGCGCCATGCTGAAAAACAGGAAACGGGATCTTGGGAAAGGCGGAAATTGCAGTGCTAGCAGATCTCGGAAGGGCCAGCAGGCTAACGAGGAGCGGGCGTTGCGTCGGGAAGGAAAGCGCCTGGGCATCGGAGAAGTGGGCTGGCCGCAAAGTAAGTAGTGACAGGAACCCGGGTCCTTTGCCGAGGGTTTCACGGTCCCTCCGCAGGGGGAGAGAGCAGCGTGGACCGGCCGGCTCTTTCGTTTTTCTTCGCCGGCGGAATAGATGGCGCGGCCGGGAATCGGTGCTGTTTGAAAGGAAGAATAAAAGAATAATTTTTTTAAAAAAAAGGGAAGGGGAAAGAATAAGCTCGACCTGGCGTTATTCTGGTGCGGAGCTCATTTGCGACTCCGTGATCAGAATCTGGGCAGAGGCGGCGCTGATGCGGAGCCCAAGGTGGGGCCGCTCCTGCGATTTTGGCTGGAGGCAGCACTGTCCTCTTGTGAGCAAGCCTGATGGGGCGGCGGGGGCGCCGCTTGGCATCCTAGTGGGCTGCCTGGCTTCCTTGCTTCGAGGGCTCTTTGTTCTCCAGCACCTAGGCCGCTGATCAAAGGGGGTGGTGGTGGTGGTGGTTTTGTCGAATTTTTCTTCCCTCCCTGCCCGA
The DNA here is from genome assembly GCF_016545835.1 of Crotalus tigris. Classification (NCBI taxonomy): domain Eukaryota; kingdom Metazoa; phylum Chordata; class Lepidosauria; order Squamata; family Viperidae; genus Crotalus; species Crotalus tigris. The sequence goes on from NW_024097221.1 coordinate 307,877, forward strand.
TCAGGAGGATGCGATTTGGCCGATTCCTGGCTCGCTCCCCGCACCTCCCTGCTTCGTTAATGCAGGACGAGAGGACGGTGGCGGTTCCTCTTTCGCCCGTCTTGATCAGCACGAGGTAGGGTGGGCATGGCAGGAGAAGCCGGGTCGGGTCTGCAGGCTCGTGACTAATGCTTCCTGGGCTGGATCTGCGGTGTAGGGGAATTGGCTGGCTTCCTTCCTAAAAATCCCTTTGGAAGTACAGTTAGGCAGGACACCCTTTTAAAAGCTGCAAATTGTTAAAAGTGGGAACCCTTTTTTTTTCTCTTGAAAGTAAAAATCAGTTTTAAAAAGGATCCAAGTTCTAGGGTAAGGGCAATAATTTTATTAGGACAACTCAAAATTGCAAGAAGTGGGCTGGTAAATCATGGAGCCAGCCATTCAATTAAATGAGATCACTATTGATTAGTATGCATATTTGCATATGTCAAGTCTACATGGATAGTTGGGGATGTTTTGTTGCTTCTGGGGACAAAAATGCAGAAGTAGATTTGGTATCAGACCTGATTTTTGGAATGGGATTGGAATGGAATTTTGGGGATGGAATGTTCATTGTGATTCAGCAAGTCACACAAAATCTTACTCATGGGCTACTGGCAAGGAGATATTTGATTCATCCAGGCTGAGAACAATATAACAGTAGGTTAGCCATGCTTTAAATATCTATGGGGTGTTCATTTAATTATCTGTACATTGATTTCTTTTCAAGATCAAAGTAATATTAAACTTAGTGTCTTGGGATTTTAATGCAAAGTGTACATTAATTTCTTTTCAAGATCAAAGTAATCTTGGTTTCTTAGGGTTTTAGTGCAAAGTATGTATCTGCAAAAATTGAATTCAAATTTCTGTGTTTCATTTAAGATATACTGCCTAATATTTTGGTTGCTTTTAACAGTTTTTTCCTCCCATGGTTCCTTTTTACTCTTTTAGCAGTAATTGCACCTAGACTAGAGGGTTGTGACCTTCATGTACATTTTCTTGGTTTGTCATTTGCTTTCTCCACACTGACCTCATGACCAAATTGAATTTGCAAAAGTCCTGCAGGAATGTACATTCTTTGTACTTGCCTTGGTGCTCCCCCTGTTTTTCAGTTTTGAAGATGATGTTACATTCTTGCTAAACAATTATGGAAGGCAGAGTACATTTCAAAACTATGATAAGAAAAAGAGATTGTGAAATGTACGTTTTTGAAGGGAAAAGGAGGCTAAGCTAGAAGGCTGGGTTAATAAGAAAAATAACAACAGAGTTGGAAGGGACCTTGGAAGTCTTCTAGTCCAACACCCTGTGCAAGCAAGAAACCCTATACCATTTCAGACAAATTGTTGCCTAATGTCTTCTTAAAAGCCTCCAATTTTGGAGAACCCACAATTTCTGGAGACAATCAATCCACTGATTAATTGTTCTAACTGTCAGAAAATTTCTCCTTAATTCTAGATTGGTTCTGTCCTTGATTAGTTTCTATCCATTGCTTCTTGTTCTGCCTTCAGGTGCTTTGGCGGGGCTTTGTGGCAATCTCTTAGATATTGGAACACTGCTATCATGTCACTCCTGGTCCTTTTTATTAAACATGTCATCAGTTTGGAGTCCTTGTGTTGTTGCCACAAGAGACCCAAGTCCAGCCCCCCCCCCAATTCTGTGGAGGCTCATCTAACGCCAATTTAGCTTTCACTGTTGGTTGACTAGATTCTTCTGTGAAGGTAGCAATAATAAACTCTTCTGTGTTTTGAATTTAATAAATGTGCCTGGTTATTTGTGCTGGACAGTTTGGGTTGTTAGAAATACTGGCCAAACTGGGAAAGGATTGAGAGAAAGTGTTTGTAAGAGAGGAGGAGGGGGCAGCAAGATTTTGAGTTTGGACAATTTTTTGTTCAATTTGTATCTGGCCTTTTGTTTAGGAGCTGAAGCTCACAACAGTGTAGGCTCCTGTCCTTGCATTCTTCCCTTTCATGATCCCTCTGAGGTGGGTTGGTTAAGAGAGAATAGCTGGTCTAATATTACCCAGTGAACGTCTGTGGCTGAACATAGAATCCCTGGTTTTAGTTCCACACTATTAACCGTTACCAATTAGCACACATTCAAGTTAATTGTAGTTAAGACTGCTTTACTTCTGAAATTTTCACACTGCCTAGATCTTAAGAAATTACTCTTAATAAGTAATTTATGTCAGTATACAGTATTTAGTTTTATCTGCTTCAGTTTGCATGCCAGGCTGCTTTAAAAGCACAGAACCAGTGGCAGCTTAGCCATAAAATCAGTGCATACCTCAGTCTCAAATGATTAACTCAAATGATAAAGGAGAGATTTCCTGTAATACCTGCAGCAACATGTCACGCTGACCATTACCAAGGTGAATTTACTAAGAAAGATTAAATTTCTCTTGGAATCCCTTCCTTAAATATGGGGATTCCTGTACAAATGCAGTGACTTCTTCTTTTATATTACGGATCTTTTAGGAATTATAACTGCTAGATAATTTGGATTAATTTGCCTACGCTATTTATTTCCCCAAATATAACTCTACAAATCACAGTGCTATTCTCCTTTCTTTGCGAGAGTTCTTGGTGCTTTCTGAGCTTGGTTCAGTGCTCTGCCCTGTCAGTGTTTTGTTCCTCTTGGTAGTTCCTTAATGAGGCTGTTGTTTACTGTTTGATTGTCTGAGTTGATAATTTCTTGATTGGGATATTTACTGCTTGATTGTTGGACTAGTATTAGTCCCTGTGTATAAACAGAGAGCAAACCCCATTCCCTTCTGGCACTGAAGAAATTACCTGGTTGAGTAATGAAATAGTGTAAACGAAGAGAGCACTAAGGACTCCATAGTTCAACCCCGAGCTACAAAGAATCTCTTCTATTGGCCTTCTTTCTTTGCTATGGTATGAATAGAATCTAAATTTCTTTGGCTGTTAGCAGTCAGAGTAGTACCAGTAGTAGCAGCTCTTGGGTTGTCTGAGCTTTCCATTCTGCCCCCCCCACCTCCCCCAAATTGCTATGTCATTGCTGACTTGTATGACATGGTTAGGCTCTGTCCAGCCTACTGTATAGTAATTGTAAAGAAATTTACAATTTATAATGGAAAAGCAAAGGGTACAGTAAAGGAAATGTAAGCCTTTGCACTGCTAACCACATCTGGTGTCGAACATTGGAAGAGCTATCGTTGGAGCACAACCTTCAGCCTTCCTTCGGTATGAAACTGAAACCTAGAACGGAAGAGAAGTGGAAAATACTTGCTCCAGTTCAGCATCTCTGATTTTGGTTGAATCGCTGAAGGTTACATTTTAATTTGCTGCAGTTTAATCCAATGATTTTTTTTCTTTGAAATAAACTGCAGAGAATTCACTGGGGTTTTCTCTTGGGTAAATATAGGAAAGGCCACAACCTTATTTTGGTTGATTATATTTGTGAGATGTCATAAATCAACTTTATGGGATTTTGGCCGGCATCTTCAGTTATCATGAGTAGAATGATTGTATTAGTGTACTTGTTAAAGCTTTGCTTAATAGTATGATAGCAGTGGAAGTTCATTACTATAAAATATACAGACTATCTGACCTAATCACTTTTTTAGACTTGTAATGGTAAAAATGAAAAGTTGTCCAGCGGTAAATATTCAGAAATGAATTAGCTAAACAAGAAGGCCTATAAAGTGTTTATTTGGATAAATATCTTTTTATATTCACAATGTGTTTTTAAAAAGTGAGTGAATTGCACAAGTATTGATATTCCTTGAAGAGCTGGCAGGGATTATGCTTAGAAGTTGAATAATAGCTAAAGGAAACTATTTCCTCTTTCCAAACTTAGTCTGAGAATTTTCTTGCAATAATTTGGCATCAGTTAAATCTATCAAAGCTAACCTTATTGGTTGCATTTAATCAATGAAAAACATTGTGATTCTATGGAGCTAAAAGCCATTTTATATGGTGGTAAATAGATGATTTTTTTTAAAAAAATTGAACCTTTATTTAATATTGTTCATGCATGTTCTGATATTACAGATGTGGAAAGCATCGGCAGGCCACAGCATCACTCTGAGCCAGGATGATGGTGCTGATGATTGGGAGACAGATCCTGACTTTGTGGTACAATTTTGAACTAAATTTAAGAATTATCTTTAAAAGTTTATTTTTACAGTTAAAAGTGGGAAAATCTAAGGAGCTTATTAATTCTGAATTTAAGAGCTGTTGGGAGGATGTGTGTGTGTCCCAGGCTATCGGATTTCTGCTGTAAGTTTTCTTAAATATGGATGTGGCTACAACATGAAGTACTTAGTCTAATTAACTGACCAAATTTAGTAATGGCAGGGAAATATAATGATGGAGCTTGCTTAAAGCCTGGGGTCAACTGTTGTAATAAAACCTTTTTTCAATGTACTTTACAGAATGATGTAAGTGAAAAAGAACAGCGCTGGGGTGCTAAAACTGTCCAAGGATCTGGTCACCAGGAACATATCAAGTAAAATATACTTTTTTAATATATACTGTGATATTTTGCTGATCTCCAGTGGTAGTTTTAGGTATAATTTCTAGAGCAATTGGTGGGCAAGGATGGCTATGAGTTTGTGGAGTGGCAGTCCCAGTGCATTTCAAAGGTCTGGTTAGGGAATATTATTCTAGAGCAATAGAATTTGGGCTTGATGATGGTCAAGAATTGTTGAGTATAGAGTTAGCAATAACTATAGGACTGTCATGTCTTGGCTTTGAATAAGGCATGAAAGAAAACCTGTTTTATCTACTGAAGAAATACATGTCTTGAAACCTATTCATGACGGATGGTTCATGACTGAACTTGATTACATGAACACCAGCTCAGCCTGCCCCTATATTTGCCATAGATATTGCTCAACTGTTATTATAATTATCCTATTTATACTGTAATTGTTACAATTATTATTGAGTTGTGAGCTCTTCTTGGATGAGAGAAAAAGCACTTCCATGAGGGGTGTGCAAAATAATCCATTCCAGAAATGAAATTTTATTGGGAGCTGTAGAATCTTTGGCTCCTCTGAATGATGCCAACCTAGCTGTTCCCTGGGTGGTTTTGCAGGTTTTTTTTGGGGGGGGGGTACATAAAGCCAGCCCCACAATATTGATACATCACTTCAGGAATGACTGAACTGCAGTTATCCAAAGCAGTGTTTCTTAACCTCAGCAATTTTAAGATGTGTGTCTTGGAATTCTGGGAGGGGAAGTCCACGCATTTTAAAGTTTCTGAGGTTGAGAAACTTGGCCCTTTCCAGATGTGTAGACTTCAAATCCCAGAATACTGCCATCAGCACAGCCATTGATGAAAATTCTGGGAGTTTGAGTCAGCACACCTAGAAGTGGTCAAGCTTAGGAAACACTTCTAGAGGAAGAATTGAATACCAACATAGCTAAGCTGGTAAAAGTTGAAGGGGTTTTCAAATAATTAACCACTTTTGAATGTCAGTCTAAAAATTATGAAAGCATTCGTAATTGTTTCTTGAACTTTTAACATAAAGTTCAGGAATGCGACAGGTTAACCCTGTTTTCCACACTGTACTTACTTCAAAACATATTTTGGAAAATTTTGTAGCAGTTACCTGATTCTAACAATATATGAAAAGCACAGTTTTTAAAATGTTTTAATTGTCATGGTATCTCTATTCTAGTTAAGAAAAACTTCTTGGAATAATACAGCTGCATTTCATATTCTTGGGAGTTGGAAGAAAACCAAACTGCTTGTGGATTTTTTAAAATCAGTAGTTTGAAATTCTTTTCTGAGCATCTATGTCCTCATTGACAAATGTGATGCGTCTGCAAAGCAAGTCATTTATTATTAGATTTATTAGATATGAATAGTAGAACAGAGGTCTCCTTTACATATTTCAGATTAATAAGATATCTAGAATTGTCAGCCTTTAAATCATCCTGCTTGAACATGAATGATCTAAATTCGTGTTCAGGCAGGATAATTTGAAGATTGAATTAAAGTTAAAAATAAAACTAAAAAACCTAAGAGAAACACAATAAAATTAGAGACAGGAGAAATCTCATCAAATACAAGTCTACTTGAAAGAATATAAGTTTCAATTAAGCTATGAAATATTACTTTTCCTGTGGTATATTATCTTTATTGCTTTTCCTTTATGGATTGTTCAATTATTGTAACCAGGAATGGGATATTGGAACAAAGCAAAACTACACCCAGTTACATTTTTCTTCTGGTTGTGAAGTGGCAACTGTGTGTGCTTGCTTTCTTCAGAGTCCCATGGATTTCTGGGGAACATATAGGATAAATATAGAGACCAGATAATTGTGTGTAATAGCACTTGTCATCATGAGGATGCCTCATTATGACAGAGAAAACTTCCAAATTTGCCTAAGCATGACCACATTACAGTGGTGTTTAAAAGTTTGGGAACCCTTTTGAATGTTCAATATGTATGCATTTCTATGACTTAAAACGTGATCTGTTTTTCACACAAGTCCCAAAATTTGATAAAAAGAACTCAAACAATCTCCTCTTGAAATGAACCAATAATCTTAGAGAGTCATATACTTTTGTAACACACAGTATGTAGTTTTGGATTATTTATCTCAATAAATAAATGAACAAATATGTTTTTGACTAATGTATTTGAGTTCTAGTTACCTAGTTTTAGGACTTGTGTGAAAACCTATCATGTTGTAGATCAGTGATGGCGAACCTTTTAGAGACTGAGTGCCCAAACTGCAACCCAAAACCCACTTATTTATTGCCTGATGCCAGGTGGGCGTGGCCCAATGGGTGGGTGTGGCTGTGGTGGTCATGGCAGATTGGGTGGGTGTGGCCAAGGTGGGCATGATCACCTCCATGTTGCTCATGGGGAGGGACGCCTGTGGGGGCTGGGCAGGGTTGGAGGAGATCCAGGGGGTCTCTGGCAGGTGGGGTGATGGGCAGGAGGCTCATCCTGCCGGGTGAGGCAAGGCAAGGCAGTGCGGGGGTGCCATTGTCACAGGGCAAGGTGAGGCAGGGGCCGGGGCGGCTGCTGCCTGACACCATCAGCCCCTGCACACAGAGGCCAGCGAGCGCATGGGTGCTGGGATGCATCCAGCCATGTGGGACCTTGGTGAGTTACCAGGTGGCTGGTTGAAGAGGGATGGTTGCCATCTTCGGGGCATGGCGCACGTGCCCACAGAGAGGGCTCTGAGTGCCGCCTCTGGCACACGTGCCGTAGGTTCGCCACCACTGTTGTAGATCATATTAATGCAGCAGTATTTAAAATTCAAATGGGTTCACAAATTTTTAAGCACCATTGTAGTTATAGTAGTACAGTTCAAGGTTAAAGCCATGGATGTAAGCTAGGATGTAAATTAGGAAAAAGCATTTAAACGTATTGGTTTGTACGCATCATAAATTACAGTAGTCAGATTTGGGAGAAAAATTAATATGGAAACTCTCAATAGTAGAAACGTTAATAGAAAAGGGCCCAGATGGATTACAGTATTAAGTCAGTAACTGAATAACTTTTATATGGTTGGGAATTGTTTTGAGAAATAAATACAGAAGGGTTGTAGAACACATCTCTGGAGGGTCCATATCTCTTGATCCTCTTACCTTCTTTCTCCTCCCTGTATAGGAGCATTAAGACTCTGATAGATTATTTTATTTCCCACTGATACTTGTTCTGCTTTCCCTTTGGAGTTTGCTATTGAATTTTGGGACAGAGTTATTTTCTTTCCTTCAGGAAAATATCCAAATTTTCCATTTTATTTCTAAAGAACTTTAGCCCAGTGTTTCAACAGTTTGAAGTAACTGTGGTAAGACTTCAAATTATAGTAAATTAATATGTGAAATTGATTTATCTTTACTAAAGCTAATTCATATTCACCACAATTTAGAGTTTGGAAAGATGTAAAGCTCTAGTTAATTTAGAGATTAAAAAAAAGTTTCTGGAGGTGAGAATAAGGATTATTCTTGTGATGCTATTTGTTTGCTTTCCTTCCAAAGCATTCATCAGCTTCGAGAAAACGTGTCCCAAGAGCATCGGTCCCTCAAGGAGAAAGAGCTTGAATCGGGACCCCAAGCTTCCCATGGCTATGGAGGGAAGTTTGGTGTGGAACAGGACCGCATGGACAAAGTAAAATTTCAAGGAATTGGCTTGGTTGCTACTCTTAGGGATCGGATATGTTGAATTCAGTTATTTTCTTGCATTTTTGAGACTTACTACATGTGCTTTCTTTTCATTCAGATTTTAATGGAGAAAGTTGGCCCAATTTCACTTGACCCTAATCTCGCCGTCTCAAGATTATCGTTAAATATTAGAAGGGGGGAGTGTATTTGTTTCTTCTCATGCTTATTTTCGCAGATTCCTGGGAGCCTTTTGCAGTACAGAGTTCACTCTGTCTTTTAAAGCGATGACTCATTTAACAAAACATTATAATCTTGTTAGTATAAAAATGCTGAACTGTAAGAAGTGAATCCACCCTAAATGAAAATGAAACAATTCGCATTGTGGCTTAGTGCCACAGTGTAAACACAGAGTTTGAGTAAATGCTATAATGATTTTTCTCTTGATGTAATGCATTCTCCTCAAACAAGTTTTGAGAAATGAAGGCTACGGGAATTTATTTTCTTATGTTTCTGCTTTTTTTAAATATAGATTTTTATCCCACTGCTTCCTCCTATTTTCCCCACAACAGCCATCTTGTGAGGAGAATTGGGCTGAGAGACAGTGACTGGCACAAAGTCCCCAAGCTGGTTCTTCATGCCAATTTATACTTTTTTCTATAACGGTTCATGACATGGCTGGCGACAATACAGTGAGGGGGGAAAAATATTTGATCCCCTGCTGATTTTGTATGTTTGCCCACTGACAAAGAAATGATCAGTCTATAATTTTAATGGTAGGTGTATTTTAACAGTGAGAGACAGAATAACAAACAAACAAAACAAAAAAATTCCAGAAAAAAACATTTCAAAAAAGTTATAAATTGATTTGCATTTTAATGAGTGAAATAAGTATTTGATCCCCTATCAATCAGCAAGATTTCTGGCTGCCAGGTGTCTTTTATATAGGTAATGAGCTAAGAATAGGAACATCTCTTAAAGGGAGTGCTCCTAATTACACTTGTATAAAAGACACCTGTCCACAGAAGCAATCAATTAGATTCCAAACTCTCCACCATGACCAAGACCAAAGGATCCTATCCAAGGATGTCAGAGACAAGATTGTAGACCTACATAAGGCTGGAATGGGCTACAAGACTATCACCAAGCAGCTTGGTGAGAAGGTGACAACAGTTGGTGTGATTATTTGCAAATGGAAGAAACACAAAATGACTCAGTCTCCCTCGGACTGGGGCTCCATGCAAGATCTCACTTTATGGAGTTTCAAAGATCATGAGAATGGTGAGGAATCAGCCCAGAGCTACACAAGAGGATCTTGTCAATGATCTCAAGGCAGCTGGGACGATAGTCACCAAGAAAACAATTGGTAACACACAACGCCGTGAAGGACTGAAATCCTGCAGCACCCACAAGGTCCCCCTGCTCAAGAAAGCATATATACAGGCCCGCCTGAAGTTTGCCAATGAACATCTGAATGATTCAGAGGAGATCTGGGTGAAAGTGTTGTAATCAGATGAGACCAAAATTGAGCTCTTTGGCATCAACTCAACTTGCTGTGTCAGGAGGAGGTGGACGAATTCTGCCTGTGACCACATGTCAAACATGGAGGTGGAAACATTATACTTTGGGGTTTTTTTTTCTGCAAAGGGGACAGGACAACTTCATTGCATTAAAGGGACAATGGATGGGGCCATGTACTGTCAAATATTGGGTGAGACCCTCCTTCCCTCAGCCAAGGCATTGAAAATGGGTTGTGGATGTGTATTCCAGCATGACACGGCCAAGACAACAAAGAAGTGGCTCAAGAAGAAAGCACATTAAGATCCTGAAGTGGCCTAGAAAATCTGTGCAGGGAGCTGAAGGTTCAAGCTGCCAAACGTCAGCCTCGAAACCTTAATGACTTGGAGAGGATCTGCAAAGAGGAGTGGGATAAAATCCCTCCTGAGATGTGGGCAAACCTGGGCCAACTACAAGAAACGTCTGACCCCTGTGATTGCCAACAAAGGTTTTGCCACCAAGTACTAAGTCATGTTTTGTGAAATATTTATTTCACTCATTAAAATGCAAATCAATTTATAACTTTTTTGAAATGTGTTTTTCTGGATTTTTTTCTTGTTACTCTGTCACTGTTAAAATAAACTTGCCATTAAAATTATAGATTGATCATTTCTTTGTCAGTGGGCAAACGTACAAAATCAGGGGATAAAATACTCTTTTCCTTCACTGTACATAAACAATAGAATTCAACAATAAAAAGATGAGAGCCAGTTTGGTAAAGGGATTAAGGCACCAAGCTAGAAACTGGGTCACCATGAGTTCTAGTCCCACCTTGAACACAAAGCCAACCGGGGACCTTGGGCTGGTCACTCATGCTCATCTCTTGGAAGAAGAAGGCTATGACAAATCACTTCTGAAAATCTTGCCAAGAAAACTGTGTAGGGACTTGTCAAGGAAGTTGCTAGAAGGTAGCATTGGCTGAAAGGCAGACAAAAAATGCAGAACACTAAGGCTTATTTATACATAATAACTGAAATAAAATACATTTTGGCTTTTGCTTTATGTGATGAGTGAATTCAGCTAACTCAGCAGCGAACAAGGCCACTTTAGCCTCCCAGAAACCAGTCAGAGAAGCTCCTTACATGCATTAGTTATCTGCTAAATAGATACATGTGCCAGATCATACTCACTAGGGCAGATACTTTGCGAGATTGCCCATGATATGCTATCAAAATTCCACATGTACCATCAGGCCAAAAATATACCTTGGCTTCTGTGCTAGATATTAATATTATTGGAGATAAAATTCTGCATGATACTAGAGTCAAACAGAAACAGATTTTCGGGATTCATTCAATTCAAGTCATTCAAGTCAAGTGAATGAAATAACTGGAACACAGTACCAGTTAGGAAGATACAGGAAGATACAGTGATCAAAAGCTGCTGGAAGTTTAGAATTCTATATAATGTCTTAAATAAAGTCCAGAATAAAGTTGCAAAAGGCGGGTTTCAAATTCATTTGGAAGCATGCTGCCTCCGCTAGAGTTGGGCAGCCAAGAGATTTTAAATATTTTTTTTAAGAAATTGTGTTACTTAGATGTTTTCAATTTGGATTCTGTGCACAGCAATGCACATACCTTGTGGCCTGCACTGAATGGTCACTATCTCCTTAATAATTATATTACTGCTATTTAATATTAATTCAGCATAGTTTGCCTACCCCGGTCTAAGTCAAATTCACTTTTCCCCAGCTGTGCTGGGAATAGAATTCCAAAAAATGTCCATGGTGGTTGAGAATTCTGTGAGATACCTTTGACATAGCTGAAGGGCACCCACTTCCATAGATTATATATTCTGTTGTACTGAAAAATAAAGATGGAAAATCATAAAACATACGCTTCAGAAATTGCTGCATCATAAGAAATATACTATTTCTTATGATGCAGCAATTTCTGAAGCGTATGTTTTATGATTTCATATATATATATATATATAGCCTTGCTTTGTCTCTTTTTCTGCCCCATAGCAATAGGAATATGCAGGCCAAATGTGTAGGAAGTTGTTAAAAGTTTGATAGAGGAAATGAAGTGGGCGTGCTGTGGCTTTCTGTAAATAAGAGCGTTCATAGCTGGCATAATCGGCTGGCTGCATTTGCAATTTCTCAGATGCTTGTTGGTAAAATGATGTCCCAGCAAACTTAGTACCTTCGGTGATGTTGGTGACAGTTAAGGAATACTCCTTTCTCCCAACCTCCATCCTTAGCTAATCTGTGCAGGTAGGTGGAGATTTGAAGATCCTCCGCTCTATCCAACTTTAAAAAATCATTAAAACCTGGCTTTGGATTAGTGTGTGGTCAGACCCCTGTAAGAAAGGAGATGGAGTGAATAATGTTGTTTGGGTTTGCACATTCTAGGTGACTGCTCTTTTTTTTTTAATACGGTATTTTTTTATTGCGAAGTTACTCTGAGTTAGTTTTGTGTGGTTGATGTGGCTTAGAAATTTGATAGCAAATGAACAAATGCTCAAACTGCTTTGTTACTTTAAATGAAGCATTGACCCTAAAAGCTGGAGGGCATTGTAGCTAAAGGAGACTATGGCTGTTGTTTATTACCTTAATATGCTGCTTTGCTACAGTTTCTTTCAATTGCATATTTAAAAAGTCAATAAAACTTCCATGGTAAGAAAGTAACATGATCCATAGCAAAGAAAAAAAAAATTATAATCAGTAATAACAGAAAATGTACCTCCTTGACAGTGGCTTGCTTCTAGTCATTCCAAATGTGCATCTGACTTGTGGGAGAAAGGGGTAAAATTTAAAGTGCTTAGATCAAGTGCTGGTATGAAGGGCTTAATGAACCCCGAAATGTAGATACTGAGATAGTTAACAAAAAGAATCCTAATTTGTGTATGGCCAGCATGTGGTCTGGATGGCAGGCTGTCTGCAGTCTCAATCAACTGAGTAGAGCAGTGCATGTGAGGATTTTTTTGTAAACAGCTATGCTCAGTGTGCAGCTGCCAGATGCCCGAAACATGGCATTTGAGTGGAACTGAAAGGAAGGTTTCAGCCTGCTCCAACACATTCATATGTACTAGTAATATGTGCAGTGGTGGGATTCAAATAGCTGAACAACCGGTTCTCTTATTGGATGCAGGCCTGGGCCTCCGAGGCCTAGAACGAACTTCCGGAAGTGGCATCCATGCGCTTCTGGCAGGCCATTCTAGGCCTGGGAGGCCTCCTCCAGGCCTAGAACAGACTTCTGGAAGCAGTGATCATTCAGCCGGTTCTCCAAACTCAGCAAAATTTAGCTACCGGTTCTGCTGAACCGTTGTGAACCGGCTGAATCCCACCACTGAATATGTGGCTATGGCTAGTTTAGGATGACTGTTTGAGTCCAGTCATTAGGAATAACATAATAAATGATGTCTTCTATTTTCCCCTTTCAGTCAGCTGTTGGTCATGAATATCAATCCAAGCTTTCTAAGCATTGTTCCCAGGTGGATTCGGTTAAAGGCTTTGGTGGCAAGTTTGGTGTACAAGTTGACAGGGTTGACCAGGTAACAGACCTTCCGTGCTTTTAGCATTGTGCACTGTGTTCTTGTGGGCTATTATATTTTTATGCTGCATGTTTCTCAGCTTTGCTTGAATAATTTTTACAGCCGTTCCCTTTCTGAAAAATTGGTCTGATACTTTACTCCAGTTGCTTGGGTTTATGTTTGCACAAAATAAAGGAAAGAGAGCAGCGATAAATTTATTAACTAATCATCTTAAAGCATATTATAAAATATACTGAATTGTATATGAAAGAGTGATTTGTGACAGTTGTATTGCAAGCTGAACCAAGAATGTGTAAATATTTTGTTTTATTTATTTCTCCATTATAACTATATGCCACCATGATCAGAATCCGCTCTCTATATAGTATAGTGAAATTTGGGAGGGGGGAGACTTCCATTAGAAGATTTAAATTTGTAACATATGTTATACTTACACAGGGAATCTGATATCCTGACAAAGAGATTTTTCATAAATCTTTAATGCTTATATATTGATTAGAAACAATAGCTATCACTTTTTAAAAGGTTTGAAGAACTGGAGTTGGCAACAGGGTCTATAGGTACCAGGGCATGGACTGGGGTCCCAAACAATGTCCTCTGATCTAAGCTATAATAATATGATGAGGTAAAAATGGCAGAAAACGCATGTGAATGCTGGGCGCATTTGAAAATGGGGAAGGCCTCAACCATTGTGTACGTTAGCCCCAAATTATAGCTATCTCCTGAAAAGATGTCAGTTCTAGCTTTTATAAATGTGAACTTTTTGTTGAATTATTTTTCTCTGCAGTCTGCAGTGGGATTTGAATATCAAGGAAAAACGGAGAAACATGCTTCTCAGAAAGGTAATTCTCACTGAGAAATAATTTGTTCAAAGCATATAAAAGACTTGACAAAATCTGCTCTGAAAATTATTTTATTTAAACACATGTACATATTCATTCCACATGTAGAATAAAAAATTACAACAACACACTGAATAAGATACTTTATCATTATTTGCTTACCAGTTAATTACTGCATTAATAAAGCCTAGTAAAACACATCCCAATTTTCAGCAAAATAACCTGGAATTAAGGAGAAACTTCCTATCAATGAGGACAATTAACCAGTGGAATAGCTTGCTTTCAGAAGTTGTAGGTGCTTCATTACTGGAGGCTTTTAAAAAAAAGACTGGACAGCCACTTATGTGAAATGGTATAGGGTCTCCTGCTTGAGAGGGGGTTGGACTAGAAGACCTCCAAGGTCCCTGCCAGCTTTATTCTGATTGATTGATGACACTTACATGGATGCTTAGTGTGTGAGCCTATAGAGTGATAGAGCAACAGCAGTTACATGGCTTAAAAAGTAAGCATTCCTGAATGATATCCTTTTGGAATTAATGTTTGGATTGATCACAGTGATACTTAGAATAATAAATTACTGCTTCCTGCATTTTGAAAAGTAGAGCATTGAGGCAGAAAGTGATAAAATAAGCAGAAATTGTGTTGACTTGTTAAGAGTTTATTTGTTATTGGCAATGTAGGTCACAATCCAGACTGGTGATACAAATGCTATCAAATAACGGGATTCAATGGGGATATGGAGCATTTATTGGTGAACTTGATCATAACTCTAGTTTATCAGTAGTGATACCCGTTCTTTTGTTCTGCTGCTCCTACAGTAATTTCTGATACATGGTGTATTTTGTTCTCTTCTCAGACTATTCAAGTGGATTTGGTGGGAAGTATGGTGTGCAGGCTGACAGAGTAGACAAGAGTGCCATGGGATTTGATTACCAAGGAAAAACAGAGAAACATGAATCCCAGAAAGGTTTGTTACTAAGATGATATCTTAGCAAGGTCTTAAATAATTCCTTCTCTTTACAAGACTACAAAGATTCTTCTTGTTTTTATATCTTCATTATCACTTCATTTCTGAGAAGTTAGTTGATGTGCAAATTATTTCTAGCTCTATGTTTTCTGCCTTTGTGGATGCTTATGGAATAGAAGATATTAAAACAGAGTGAGTTCAGTGCATACGCAAATATAATCACTCCAAAGTCCACTTGACTCTTAACAACATATCATAAGATATAATCCTGATGTAAAACTAACCTGAGAAATAATCAGCCCAACCCAGTGGGTTTAGGGATACTCCTTTCTAATGTATTCTGCTCTTGTTTGACAAAAATAATGGTAATTAACACTGTTGTGGACGCTATCTATGATATTTATTGGAAGAGTCAAATGAGAAAAAGCTATGCAGTTAAAAATATCGCTGTTCTGCCTCTGAAGGAAGTATATTTCAAATTTCATCTTTATCCTAGAGAGAGCATTGAGTCATAAAAATTTCATTGAATCCAGTGATACTTGATGTCTTAAGTAAACATTTTCAGATTTGCACTGAAAAAATCCTCTCTTCTCTAAATGAAGTAAGATTTTTCTAACAGATATGAATCTAGTTTTCTGTTTCCTTCCAAATTTTGTCTTCATTTCTATCAAAAAAGTGGGAGTTCCACAGGAATTTGAATCATTTTTGCAATCATCTCTTTCACTTTCTGTTCTTGTGTGTGGGGAAAGTTGTGATTCAAAGTACATTTATACAACTTAGATTGTGGCATATGGTTTACTGCATTCCATTTAAGCAGTTGTCTCCAGAGCATAGATAGTATGCATTTATTGAAGTCTGGTTCTCAATTTTTCTGCCCAAAATGATTTTCATTGCTTTATTAAATATTGTTATACTAGTTTTGAATTAAGCTAAATAGGTAGCTCATATGCACTCATGTATTTTCTGCATGGTTTTTTTAAAACATTTTTTAAGGCAAACTTCGAAAAAATGCATCTTAAGACCACTTTTCAAAGACCAAGAATATTGTGTTCCAGCCTTTCTATTTTCCTTTAGTTATTTGTTAGGTAAGTTAAATGTTAAAGGAAGCATAACTTCATTCCTGTGAGGTAGTTTTGGCTGAAAGATAGTGACTTTCCTGAAGTCACTCAAAAAATTTTTATGACTGAGGGTAGGCTGGCTCAGGAATTCTGGGAGTTGAAGTCCACGAGTCATAAAAGAGCCAAGGTTGCCTACCCCTGTCCTAGGCACATCACTACCCTCCCTTATATGACAGCCAGTTTACAAGACTGTATTCACAGGTCACAAAAACATGTTCATACCCCCTCTTTAGTTCTAGTTTTACTGCATGTATTTCCTTGTTGGACAAGTGCATTTACTGCTACATTGAAAGCATAGTTAGCCATAGTTAAGGGGAAACCAAATTCTGGGTTAATCAGTCTTTAAAATGAGCTTCCCCTATCTTCCTCCAACTGATCCTCAGTCTCATCTCTTGATGACTCACAGCTGAACCTTTTCTCTTTCCATTAAAAATGCAGTTGGATAAATGATTGTGATGTTTTTATGGTAATTTTTTTTATCCATTGCCAAGAGTCAGTAAAAGTGAACTGAATCAAGTAGCTATAAATGATAAAAAGTCCAGTGTCTTTAGTCTGTACTATTATGAATAACTATATTTTTTTTATTCCCATCTCCAGATTATTCTAGAGGTTTTGGTGGTAAATACGGTGTAGACAAAGAGAAAGTGGATAAAAGTGCTGTTGGCTTTGAATACCAGGGCAAAACTGAAAAACATGAATCACAAAAAGGTTTTTACTTTATTTTATTCCATGAAATTGTTTATGAGTTGACCTTCTTTAAACCTAAATCTACAGACTATTTTATGAAAATCTTTTCCTTCCTTTTTTCTGTCGTAAAAATGTATTTAAGAGATTGTTTGTTACTATCTGCCTCTCCATTTAAAAAAGTCTCCAAGATGACTTAGAACAAGAAAGTCTAGTCAGTTTCTTAAGTAGGGATTGTAGGATAATAAAAATAATGCTAAACAGAGAACCTTTCAGCTAACTTCATGATGGATCAGAGCCTTCATTTATTGTACTGTACATAATTCAGACTGATATTTTGCTGTCTAGAAAAGAGGTCCCCAATCCTTTGGGCACCAGGGACTGGTTCCGTGGAGAGAGGTTTTTCTGTGGACCTGAGGGTGCATGGTTTTGTGTGCTGCCTGCATCCTGCGGATGGGGCTTTGCTTGTTTGTGCGGACTGGTTGCTAGCATGCCATGGCCAGGTACTGGTCCACGGACCGGGGGTTGGAGACGCCTGGTCTAGAATGGATGGGGAACCTTGGCTCTTTTATGACTTGTGGACTTCGACTCCCAGAATTCCTGAGCCAACAAATCATAAAAGAACCCAAGTTCCCCATCCTGGTCTAAAAGAACATTGAGACTATATGTTTCATAATTCAATGTAGCAAATGCCTGGTGGTCTTTGACATCCAGCATAAACATCAGCTACTAATAAGTTTGGTTGCTTTGATTTACAAGAATCTGCCTTTATGGATTACTGATTTAAGTTAAACAATTAACCGTATTTAGACATCTTACTAAGTCATAGTTAGTTAAATAAGCCAGAGTCAGTCTTGCAAAGTCACCATGGTTTGTTTAGATAATTCTTGGGGGGGGGGTGTTGGTCTCCCTCCCTTTTTTAGCTGTATCTGCCTTGAGCTTCTGTAATTGGACAGACTTGAACAGGACCCAAAAGTCAACTGAGCCAGGAAATCAAAAGCAAACCAAGTGCCAGGGCTTGCATATTATTTCAATCTCTATTGAAGTTATTAGGCTATTAATGGACCGTAGTTTCATATTATAGTTTTCTTTCTAAAACATCCTGTGGTTTATTCATTGATTCCATTCACTTATCCTATTCATACCAAACTACTGTACATGTGGTTTAGCTTTATATGTAAACCAAACAATTACCTGGTAAATATGCTCTAAATATACTTTTGAATACGTGGGCTTTTGTTATTTAACATGTATTAATAACCTTGACCACCATTGGTTGAAAAACAAATTAGGATTGATTATATGATCTAATTCAGGCGTAGGCAACCTTGGCTCTTTTATGACTCGTGGACTTCAACTCCCAGAATTCCTGAGCCAGCCAAGGTTGCTTACCCCTGATCTAATCACTCATAACCTTTCAAAGGCAACATTGTAGATAGAAATTGCAAAATTGCTAGGGGTGTATATTCAATAGTTAAGTCTGAATCCAGTGAATGCTTAGGATTACAACCTTAGCATATAACTTTTTTTTTAGTATTTTCTTTCTTTCTCTCTTGTTTCTAGATGTTATCCACATATTTATTTTTTTTTACTTTTATCCTGCCTTTATTACTTTATAAGTAACTCGAGGTGGCAAACATATATAATATTCCTTTCCACAACAACAATCTTGTGAGTTGGGTTTGGCTGAGAGTTAGTGACTGGTCCAAAGGCTTTGGATTTCTTGCTGTTTTCTTTTGGGTTAAAAACAACAGCAAAAAAACAAACACTTAAAATGACTTCTTAGACAAAAATCAGATCCAAATAACATCTTTTCTTTACATAGACTATACAAAAGGTTTTGGTGGAAAGTTTGGCATACAGACTGACAGACAGGATAAATGTGCCCTTGGCTGGGACCACCAGGAGAAAGTGCAGTTGCACGAATCTCAAAAAGGTACATTTATATATAAGCTTTGCATGCATCTTTGGGCATAACATTCTATAGTTAAAACAGAAATAAGTAAATAAATATGGCTAATTGGTACTGCATGCAGTTGCTTGTGCATAGCTGCTCATTTTAATCTTCCTGGAATTCTAGAAGGGGCGGGGGAGGGGGGAGTAGGATTGTAATCAGAAAGGGGAAATTTAATCTTAATTTGTTTAAAACAGAAGGGGAGAGCTATTCAGTTGTTAAATTATCTTTCCCAGCCTTTATTTAAAGATTTGAAAATAGGGCTTCCCTACTCATTTGGCAATAGAGTAGTATCAGCGGTAAGAATTTAGTAAGCATATTTTACATAAAACGCAGCTTGTTCATGAGCAGCTATTTACAGGCAATCTTCAACTTATGATTATTCATTTAATAACTGTTGGAAGTTATGATCATCCTGAAAAAAAGTGATTTAATGATTGGTCCTTGCACTTACAATTGCCGCAGCGTCCCTGTGTGGTCACATGATCCAAATTCAGGTATTTGGCAACCAATATGCATTTATGTCCTGAGGTCATGTGATCACCACTTGCAGTCTTCCTAGCTGGTTTCTGACCAGCGAAATCAATGGGAGAAGCTGCATTCACTTAATGACTGTGCAGTGATTCATTTAACAACCACAACAAAAAAGATCATACATTAGTTGCAACTCACTTAATGGCTGCCTCACGTAGCGACAGAATTTCCAGTACCTTTACAGTCCAGACAATTTATTCTGACAGGGATTGTGTGTATTTTAAATTTGCACTGAACCATGATTAAAAGTGAGTAGTCTGAAATAAACTGTAATTTGTTTAGTGTATCTGGCATATTATACATTGATTAAATGTGTGTTTGTGTCTGTGTGTTATATTCCATGCCTGAATATAAATGCAGAATTTATATTCAGGTTTGTAACTACTATATATTGTGTGTGAAGATAACCATTTCGTGTCAGATTGCATGATACTTAATGTTTTGAGAGACTGTTAAACTTCAGGTGATGGTAAAGTGGAATGGGGAGTAATTGCATGTCTGAATGCTTTCCTCTTTCACAATGTACCTGTGGGAAATGAGCATATGAGAGAAAGTTCAAAAAACATCTGCTATGCTGGATTGTGAATGTTATATGTATACTTAATAGAAAGAAACACTTCAATTTGCAATTACTGTAAGCTCCGACATGAAATTATACAATCTAAAAAAAGTCTATACTTGAGGATATTTTTCAAAATTTAACATCTAGAGGTAATAACCTCTTTTCAGACAAACCTTTTCCTACATCTTTCCACAACTGTTTTTAACAAGTTTTTTAGCTCATGTATTTTGCGTCTAAACATGTTCCTCTTTTCCCGTCCCCTTTCTTCCTTTGGCTTCCCCCCGCCCCTTATCCTCATATACTGAATTTCTCAGATTATAAGAGTGGTTTCGGAGGGAAATTTGGTGTTCAAACCGAAAGGCAGGACCCATCAGCTGTGGGGTTTGACTACAAGGAGAAACTAGCGAAGCACGAGTCACAACAAGGCAGAGTTTCCACTTCTAACTCTTATCCAGTACAGTCATTTCTAACCCAGACCTAAGCTGCTCATTGCAAAGCCCTATACAATGCATGGCAACTTTAATTTCTTCTTCCTTTGCAAATACAGCAGGAAATAATTAAGTGACCTTTAGTTACCTTAATCCTCTATATCATGAATGACAGTGCATCATCCCATCTAATTGTGCTGCTTGGTGTACATTCCAGCAAACTTTGGGGGTGCTCAACACTGTGTATATTTTTAATCACAACACTTACTTCCTTTCCATATTCTGGCCAGTAAATCCTTTGGCTCCTATTTCTTTAGCACACAAGTCCAGATTTCTTTACTAGTTACAGAAAATTATTATAAAAATGGTTTCAAAATGAAAATACAAAATCCCCTTGCCAAGGTTAGTTCTGAGGTTGATGATATAGCTGTACGTAATATGATAATGATTATAGAATGATTTTAACTTTTTTCCATTAGAAATATACCTGAGGTGGCAGCTAGATAAGAACTTTCTGTTTGAGTAATAACTTGCTTCATGCAGTGTATTCGTTAACATGAACGCCTCTGGAATTATTATAACATTAACATTTTAGGTAAATACACTTAATTCCAGTTTTTCACATTTCTCTCACAAAAACGTGTATCTGTGTAATATATGTGTGCATTGCATCTGTCTGTAAAATTAGCCAAAATAAGCAAGAGATAAAAAAAAACTTCTAATACTTGATTCATCCTTGTGTTTTTTCTGTTGTATGTCCAGCACAAACATGTTTGTCCAGCATTTAAATGAATTCCTGTTGGCAATCTTTAAAAACATAACATGGCCATTATTTTTAAATCCTTAAGACAGTCACAAATACTTGTTCTTTTTAAGTAAGCAGCATGTAATACCTTGACATAGTGGCCTTCATGAAGATGCCAGAATGTCTGACTTAAATCTCTCCTCTAACAATGTGACGATCTGCACTGCGGGTGTGGCTTGAGGGAGGGAGAGCACCTCCTCCTTTGCTCGGATCTGATTTCATTTGAGCCAGTGGATGCGGAAGCATGTTTTATCCTGCTGTCACTTGCATACTTGCCAATGCTTTGGGACCCTCGGAATATATACTCTTTTTTTTTTTTTTTTTGCATCTACTTATTTTGTATTTTGGCTTGGCTGCAATCGCTGTGTACTTTGTGCATGAACCCCTTTATGATAACCACTGAGAGAGCAGCATTTACAATAAATCATTTTTGTTCTGTTTTTAGATTATTCTAAAGGATTTGGTGGAAAGTATGGTGTGCAGAAAGATCGGATGGACAAGGTATTGAATTAAATGAGTTACGGGATTAGAATTCTCCACTAACACTAAACATCATTCCGGTATCGTAAAGCTTACTTTCTCTGAAGACATTCTTGTCTTGTTGAAGAGGACTGTGCAGTCCACAGAAAAGATTGCAAATAAGTGCTTCAGACCTCACATAGGGCCAGTTCCTCTCTACTGTTCAATAAATCATGCAGGGTTTTTTTTTTAAAGTTCCTGTGTTCAAAAGTAAAAAAAAAAAAAGACACAGCTGCTTTAATGAACCAAATGAGTATAGCAGCCTATTTAATACAGACCACAAAGCAGCAAACCCTTTAGGTACATGTGCAAGAATGAAGAAAGATGGGCTGCTTTAACGAGTAGCAGGAAGTTGCTCTGGTTCTGAACCCTTGCATGTCATTTTTCAAGTGTGCACAGCCCTTTTACACAGTTTATTAAGATTTTTGTTTTATAGCAGAAACCTGGACAGTTCAATGCAAGTGTGAAAAGAAAAGGAACAATTGGCTAGCAGGAATAATAGAATAATAGAGTTGGAATAGGCCATGGAATCCTGCTCCTATTCAAGCACAGATGTAGTTAAAACATTTCCAATAGCATGTGGGATGTAGGTGTGGTTATATGTGTGTATGTATATATGTGTAGGGCGAGAGAATATGTGGATGGAAATTTAATCAAGGAGAGAAGCAACCTAGAACTAAGGAGAAATTTCCTGACAGTGAGAATAATTAACCAGTGGGTACAGCTTGCCTTCAGAAGTTGTGGTTTCTACTTTATTGGTGGCTTTTAATAAGAGACTAGACAGCCACTTATCCGGAATGGTATAGGCCGGGTCTCCTGCTTGAGCAGAGGGTTGGACTAGCAAACCTCCAACTCTGTTATTCTGTTATGTGTCTGTATATATACAATATATACATATTACAGTTTTAGTGCAGCTTTCCCAGTTAAGAGGAAGATTGGAATATGCACCTCTTTCTGTCTTGTATTAATTCATTTCAGAATGTCTTGAGAATAACTTGTGTATCTGAGTTACCTATGATGTAGAAGTAAATGTGGTTTGTCTAAGGAATTTATTTTTGTTCCTTTATGTCAGTGTTTCTCACCCTTAGTAAGTTTAAGATGTGTGAACTTCGAATTCCAAAACTCTCCAACCAGCAAGTTGGAGGTCCACGCATCTTAAAGTTGCCAATGTCAAGGAACGCTGCTTTATATGAATTGGGTTCCCTTTTCTTGTATTGATAGAATGCATCATCTTTTGAAGATATTGAGAAGTTGTCTTCAACATACCAGAAGACCAAACCA
Source organism: Crotalus tigris (assembly GCF_016545835.1). Taxonomy (NCBI): domain Eukaryota; kingdom Metazoa; phylum Chordata; class Lepidosauria; order Squamata; family Viperidae; genus Crotalus; species Crotalus tigris. The sequence goes on from NW_024097221.1 coordinate 330,726, forward strand.
GTGGAAGCTGGTAAGACCCCCCCCCCTTCATGTTTTATTTTATTATATAATTGAGTTTCCTTTAAATTTTAAAAATCTCAGGACTGTCATTATATCAGCAAGGAGCTGAAATATCTAGCTTTTAAAGTTTAGGTGGAAAAAACAAGTCAAGTAGCTATCTAATATAATTGTTTTCTGCCTACAATCCCTAAAGTGAAGGGCTGTTATTTAAATCAAATGTGTCAGCCTATCTTTAGTCATATATTTGGAGCTATCTTTCATTTTCTAATTTAAATCAGTAACTAGGCAACCCATGGCCCTTTGGCTCATCATTTCAGAGATACTTCCTTACCTAAACAAAGAAACAAAATGACCATGGGCAAAAAATCAGTGGGATGGTGGGAGTAACTTTGGCTTCCTGTTTGGCTTCCCCATTGAATTTCCTCATGAGAAACTGGCAGTGAGCCTCAGAAATCTCTCTCCTCTCCCCTCACCTTCCTAGTAGGCAAGGCAGGGGGGAAGTGAGAGGTTGGCCAGGAAGCTGTCATTGAAAATGAGCATCACGTGACTGCAAAAGCGCAGTGGCGGCACTGAAGCACCCTGACCCCTCCGAAGCAGCCACATTTTCTCCAAATTTGAGAATAATAGGTCCCAGCGGTCTATAAGATAGCCTTTTTGAGTTACCTTTGTTGACAAAGTTTCCCCCAATTGAAGGTTGCAGATAAAGCGCTTTAGTAATATATAGATGGACTCAGTTTAAGCTTTCAGCTGATCATATTTTGTGGCAGATGTTTCTGTCAGGAGGTTGAATGAGTTACTTTCCTTAGCAACTTGTGATCTTTTATAAACACAAATAGTTCGTAGTCTGACCAGTACACTAAATAATTAGTCTAGATTTTGAGAGTAAGCGATTGGGAATCGTTTCTGAAGATTTGTGGGGGGAAAAATGGCTTGTCGGGTAATCCTTTTCATATTGTGATCCATTACAGCAAATGCCAAAACAAGCAACATCAGAGCTAACTTTGAAAATCTAGCTAAGGACAAAGAACAAGAGGATAGGAGAAAGGCGGAAATTGAAAGAGCTCAAAGGATGGCCCAGGACAAGGAGGAACAAGAAGAGGCTAGGAGGGCAATCGAAGTTGGTGAAATTCATACTTTTGTTTTTCTATCTCACCATCTCTTCCCCCCCCCTTCCCACCTTCATTGGTTGCACCATTGCAAGCGTCGATTCTGAGAGAATAAAATCAAGATTAAGTACACGTGTATGGTTCATGTCAGCTTTCTTTAAAAGTTCCCTTATGTAACCAAGTAGTAATTATTCTCTTAAATTATGGATTGTAGAAGAGTTACGAGAATATAGTAGTCCTTGACTTACAAAAGGTGGTTTAGTGACCTTTTGAAGTTACAATGGCATCGAAAAAAGTGATTTATGATCAGTTTTTCACTCTTACAATCATTGCAGCATCCCCAGGGTCACATTATCAAATTCAGCTGCTAATTAGTCTGGATTTTGAGAGTAAATGATTGGGAATCATATCTGAAGATTTGTGAAAATCTGATGTGTGGCCAGCCAGTGGCCAGGTCTCCGAACATAACATTCAGGGTAGATTCAATCAGAGATGCTGTTTCATGTTAGATAAATGAACCTTTTTTTTTTTTTTTGCTTGAGTCTTGTATACATGCTATAAATATGCTTTGTTCAATTCCACTTTTATATGAAGGAGAATTTTACAGTAACATCTTGAGGAGAGGGAAGCCTTTGCAGTACAAGCAGTAGATCTGTTTTCTTTCAACAAATGTCTGCCTTCAACATTGCCCTTCCTGTTATGAACAAAAAAAAGCAGTTGTACTGCCTATGTGGATAGCGTGATCTGTCATAGAGACAGATCTGTAGCCTGCGGGAAAGACAGCTCTAGTGGCATTTATTTGTTTGAATCCTGCCTTTGTTATTATAAATAATTCAAGGCGGCAAATGTGTCCAATACACCTTCCTCCTATTTTCCCCACAACAACATGTGAGATGGACTGGGTGAGAAAGAGTGACTGGCCCAAAGTCACTCAACTGGCTTTCATGCCTGCAGTGAGACTCGAACTCATGGTCTCTGGTTTCTAATCTGGTATCTTAACCCCCTAGACCAGGGGTAGGCAACCTCGGCTCTTTTATGAGTCAGCTATGGAGTTGAAATCCATGAGTCATAAAAGAGCCGAGGGTGCCTACCCCTGCCCTAGACCAGTGGTTCTCAACCTGTGGGTCGGGACCCCATTTGGGGTCGAATGACCATTTCACGGGGGTCACCAAACCATGCTGTCCGCCATTTTTTTCCCTTTTCCCTAGGTGTCCTACTCCCTCTTATTGGTGGCCACACCCACTTGGGGGTCACCACAACATGGGGAACTCTATTATGGGGTCACGGCATTAGAAAGGTTGAGAATCACTGCCCTAGACCAAACTGGCTATTATATATAATATTATATTTGTTACATTATTGTCATTAAGATATATACAAATATATTATGTATAGGATCTTTAGCCAGGACGTTTATATTATTGTACCCCTGTTGGATTCTGTTAAATTGTTGACCCCCAGAAAGTGTCATAAGACTAGTCCTCACAGGTAAAGGTAGGGGAAGTATTAGCTGCACTCCGGTAGAATATGGTGAGCTTTGATATTTTGAATTACATGCCTGGTAACCTTCTGAGGTAGGTTTACTGTAAAATATGTGGAGTCTGCTGGAAAAGATGTACTAAATTTGTTGAAGGGAGATGAATGCTATCTTCTCTATAGTAATTTTGCTTCGTGAAAAATAACATAGCTTTGTCCTTCCCCCAAATTGGCACTTTTATTTATTTTACATGCTGAGCTGCAGGAAAAAAGTCCTTTCAGTCAAAAAAAAAGAGAAAAGCAACCTGTTAGTTCCATGTATAGTTTTAATTAAGAAATATTTTAAATTATTGCTCCTCAATGGCTACCTCTTTAGAATGTATTTAAGACACGAAAGGCATCCTAAAGATAATCTGGAGGAAATTGCAGGCAGTCTTTTGCAGCATGGACTGTCTTGTGCCACCCACACCGTCTTTTTGAGACATTAATGTAAAAATAAATTCCTTGTCTGCTGTATATTATATGCACTCTGTGTAACACAATGCGTAAGTACTCTAATGGCTTAATTTACCTCACACATTCCCTGATAAAGGTGGAAAATAACAATCCTCAACTCTGATGTCAACAAGACAGGAGGAAGATTTATAGACTTGATTCATAAAATGTTTCCATGAGCTTATATGTCATGTTTATAGTCTGCCTTCTCTTCCAAGAGGTTGGGTCCGTGGGCAGTTTATCAGTACTTAAATGTGTGATGTTCCATGAACATATGTTAAAAATACAGGTAGTCCTTGACTTATGACCATAACTGGGACTGCAGTTTCAATTGCTAAATGATATGCTCCTTTGACAAGTGATCAGACCTGATTTTACTACAATTTTTTACCACATTAAATGAAACACTGCTGTTAAGTAACTGACCTGGTCATTAAGTGAATCACATGGTCATTAAGTAAATCCAGCTTCCCCAATTGACTTTGTCAGAAGCCAGCTGGGAAGGTAGCAAATCACAATCACAGCGCAAGATGCGCAGCTCTCGTAAATGCGAGCCAGTCGCCAAGCACCTGAATTGCAATCCCAGGAGTGAGGCAGTGGTTGTAACTTTGAGGCCATCATAAGTTCGAATCGTCATTTAATGAACAGTTGTAAGTTGAGGACTACTTGTATGAGCTTGAAGTTTGATTTTTGATTTCTAGCTAAGAGTACAACATCCTTGGTTTCAGAAAAATGAATAAGAAAGGAAATACTCCCAGTGCAATTACATGTTATGGAGTCCTCAGAGAAAGGCCGTGGCGGAGGAAGAAACGCATGAGCCATCTCATTCCAAGTGACAGAATTGGGATGGGAAACCCAATAATGGCATCTCATGAGCAACCTAGGCACCTGTAAGAAGCCATGATGATGTCATTGTACAAATAACATAAATTACAATTACCCTCATTCCCAGCTTGATGATTGTAGCTCTTGAGGTGGTATCCCTGCCTCAGATATTTCTGCTCACCATTGTAGTCCTATCATGAAGAACTAAAACAACTTGCAGTAGTAACCTGGGTAATCATAATCCAAGGTAATACTTCCTGCACATTTGGTTACCTTCAATTTTAATCTTCTGCACCATGAATGCATATCCTCAAATAACTATGATTAAGTTGGACCCTCTGCAGCCAGTTGGTTTTTCATCATCTCTGCCTACCTTGTGCATATTGATGTATGTTTGCAAATCATATTTTGTTTTTTCTTTTTTTTTGAAAAGGAGAAAGGCAAACCCAAGAAACCGAATCCTACTGAATCTCTAGCTCCACAACCAGAGGAAGAAAAAGTGCCATCAAGTGTGATCTACGAGGTTGGTGTGGTTATTTCCAGTGCATTTTGTCTAGCATTCCCTCCTTCCAGTAAAATCACAAACAAAACGGGTAAATCCATTTTAACAGGTTGCCCTGATGCCATTGTGAGTTGGAAAAGCTACAATTGTTAGATAATTTAACCATGTAATAGATATCTGTCAATCAATCATCTATATAAGGCTTGATTGGTTATACATAACAATATGGTAAGAGAAGCCCATAATGCAGATGGGGTAAAGTAGGGTGTGTATTTTGTATGTGGGATATCAGGCGATAATAGAAAAAACCTTTCCTGAGCCCTCAAATGTGCTGCTAATCAGGTTGGATACTCCGGCATGAAATGCACAAACCATCTCTGTTATTTATTTATATCTGTTAGATAGCCCAACCTGTTTTGAGTACCTTCCTAAAGATTGAAGACAGACCCAGAGACGTCGTGTTATTGTTCCCCCACCCAAACCCATTCACATAGTGTAGGGACTCTCAGCACAGTTTGCTATATCTGAGAGACCCTGTTGGAGACCCCATAAATTTCCATAAAATCTTTCTGGGTGGGCCTCCAAGATGTGTCCAAAATGTGTAATTTTTAAAGTGACAAAAGGGAAAGAACTATGAAAAGCAGTCTTAACGTTAAATTAATTTAAAGTTAATTAATGTTACATTCCAGATGAAATCAAATGTAGTTTTTTGCCCCAGCTTACCCAGCTTTTGGGAATAGTGCATGGCACCCTATAATTGTGTTTTAATAGATCACAGTGGATAATGTTCATAATCCAATAGTTTCAAGAATGGTGAATTGCAAGGTGACATATCATAGAAAGTAGCTCACTTCAGGAGCAGCAGGGAACTTCTTGATAAAATCTTCTTGGTGTCTCGCATAATGCTTGCTTTTATTTGTGTAGGATGCTGCCTCCTTCGAATCTGGTTATAAGAGTTCCAGTGCAAATCCTTCAAATGTACACGAACCAGAACAGGAGAGCAAAGCTGAAGAATCTGACTATCAAGAAGCAATTAGTCAGAGAGAGCCAGCCTATGAATCGGGAGCTGTGTATGAAGAGGCTGCAGTAGGAAATCAATATCAAACAGGTTAAACAGCTTCTCTTTCACTTCTGAATATTTGGGTAACTCCATGTTACTCTAGGATGTGATCACATGGGTCTGGCCAGTCTCTGAGGCAAACTCAACATGCTGGGTTAAACTGCTTGGAGGCTAGGGGCAAGATAAAAATGTTCAGAAGCAAAATAGGCTGAAAATGAGAGAAAAAAGCTTACTCTCAATTTTTCACTTGGTTGCTGGCTCGATATAGGTGAATCAGTGCTTCTGAAGTCATTAGCAATACAAATAAGTGGTTGAAAGTAAGCCTCTCAAGGAGCATGGAATTTAACAAAGGGTAAATTGTTGAGGGTGCTGCTTAACTAGCAGTTTCCAATGGGTGCAATAAAAATGCCAATATTATATTGATGATTCCTCAGCATTCAGTCTAATTGTACCACTAAGGAGACCTTCATAAATGCCAGATCATGTACAAAGTAGATGATTTGAAAATCCTATAGTGAAACATATCTTTTTTTTTAGATGAAACTGCTTATGAATATGAAACTGACCTTGGCATAACAGCTATAGCCCTTTATGATTATCAGGCTGGTAAGTAACACAACAGCTAGTTTTAGAGTTCTAGTTCAGAACATATTTAGCCTCTGATTTCTACAGAATTGCCTAAATTTATTCTGTGAGCTAGAAGTCTACACTCTCCCAAATAACCTTTTTCTGAATTTTCTGGAAAAAAATATAACGGTAGCAGCAACACTATTAATGGCACCAGTTGACTTTGAGATGTGCTGCATATATCCTCATGGGCTACTTGCTAATTGGAACCAAGAAAAGGTCTGTTTAATTGCAGTGTTCATGCCCATTCATCATGCTTTCATGAAGAGCTGCTTCTGTAGCATTTTTTTAATAGGTAATCCTCGATTTAACAACCATTCATTTAGCAAGCATTCAAAGTTAAAACATCACTGGGAAAAGTGACTTGCAACCAGGCCTCGCAATTAGGACTGTTGCAGCATCCCCATGGTCACGTGATCCAAATTTGGGAATTTGGCAACCAGCTTGTATTTACAACGACTGCAGTCTCTCAAGGGTCACATGAGCCCCACTTGTGACCTTCCCAGCCAGCTTCCGACAAGCAAGAGTCAGTGGGGGGAAGCCAAGATTTGCCTAATTACTACATAATCCACTTAACTGCAGTGACTCGCTTAACAATCATGTCAAAAAAGAAAAAAGTCAGGCATGATTTAGCATTCGTCTTGCTTAGCAACGGAAATTCTGGACCCAATTGTGGTTGTAGGTCGAGGACTACCTAATGTAGGATGAGGTACAGAGTGGGTTCTTCTAGAAGCTGCTATCTAGGTATAAAGTCTCCACCAGGGCAGATGCGTTAAATCAGATGCTCTGCGTGTGCATCTCTGTAGAGAAGGCTACTCCGAGTAAGAAGGGCCACTGCTGCAAGTTCCGAACAACCCTTAGTCTCACTTTTCTGGCTTGTGTGTTTTCTGTTGATCTTGTCAGATCACCTGTGAATGCCAAAAGTGCTTTTTAAACTATAACCTACCTGGAAGAAGGTGGTATAAATTCTGATTTTCAGGTGCTGGAAAAAGCCAGAATTTAAGATGCTTCCAGTCTGTTTCTCAGCACCTGCTATCTGCGAAACACAAATGTATATTTTGCTTGAGACCGTCTGAAAACATGGTTTCCCCTTCGAGCCAAGTCTATGGAGTTGCTTGGCATGGGCTGCTCTGTGTTCACGAGGCAGTGCCCAGAGAAAGGAGTGTAGCCAGTGACTAGTCCCAGACTCTGGAATTCCTTCCTGATAGAGGCAAGGCTTGCTCGGTGGGACTTGTTCTCCTGACCACAATCGAAAGACATACTTTTTAATTCACAAAGATCTAGGCTACTACCCTGATCTCTTGGCTAGATTAGTTTTCTGTCTGGGGGAGTTGATTTCCTTTTATTCAGGTGTTTCTCCCTGGGTTTCAGTTGTTGAGCTTTAAAATTATTTTGTCCATGCCTTTGATGGTTAGTTTTAGGATGGGGTGGGGGATGGGGGGTTGAAATGTAGGGTGTGGGTATAGAAAAACAAAATCAGCTGACTTAAAACTGAGATTCAGAGTCTTTCTGCTAATCTTAACATTTCTGTTTTTTCCACAGCTGGGGATGATGAGATTTCCTTTGATCCAGATGATATCATTACCAATATTGAAATGATAGATGATGGCTGGTGGAGAGGAGTCTGCAAAGGCAGATATGGGCTTTTCCCAGCTAATTATGTTGAGCTGAGACAATAGAAACGAATGTCTACCATTTATGCCTTAATATACCATGATCATTCATCTGACTTATTACACTACAAATCATGTGGGGCTTTTTTTTTGGTGCAGGAGAAGAGATTGAAAGGATCTATTCATATCCCTTTTATATTTAAAATACTTTCCTGATGCTTTTATAAATGTTTATGGGTCCAGAAATTGCTAATATATTGTGACTCTGTGTTGCCCTGAAGCCTGTTATCATACTTTTTAATGCATTTTGAAAAAGGTTTTCTTCATTCCTTTGCCAAATTGGTGATGGTGATTCCCCACCCCCTAGTTTTTTAATTATTTCTGACATTAGTACATATTTCATTTGTACCGTACAAATTATATCCAAGTGTTCTTGTACTGAACATGGTCAGTTTTCCAGCTCCCAGCTGTCGTATCTAGGTCACATTTCCATTTACTGGGAACATGGCAGGTATGGATAGAGGAAAATTCTAGCTGGCTTGCAGTTAGTGGCAAATATTCATGGGAAGTTACTCTATATTAACCTGAGAAAGGACCCAGTATAGAAACCTATACTTATTCTTCATTCATATTCTTGGGAAGTGCACAGTCCAGTCAAAATCTCTTTAGTTGAACTTTTCCAGAAGTTCTGATAAGGAACTGATGTAAGCCTCACGTGGCTTTGCAATGTAAGTTTTGTTTATGCTGCTTTTTCTCTCATGCACCTAGAACACTGTGAAATTTTTGGTCTTGGAGATTAGAAGTTTCCATTACATGCCCTCTCTAGCTCTCCCTCAGCCTGTCACCTTGATGATAAAACAGGAAGGATATGCAGCACTCACTCCAGTTTGTATGATTTGCAAAGAGGACAATGGGATGAGATGGCTTCCTCTATAGTAAATCTGGGTTTTTTGGCTAAATTTGACTAAAGTAATATTGCTCTTATGCGTATTAAACCCTTGGAGGAAATTGCCATTTTTAAACAATAACTAGACTTATTTTACATATTCAGCTTTGACTGCCAGTAAGACTCAAGTAAACTGTAAAGATCTCTCTGTCTTTTGCCAAATGTAATGCTGAATTTCTTGCTATAACTTCTACAAAATAGAGAATTAATTACTGATTTTAACCACATAAGCATCCCTACCAAAGACAGCATATATGTGTCTTCAGTGTTTCTTGTTCGTTTCTGTTTGGGAAGAGAAATTCAGGGATAAATCGGTCAAGGAAAGAAGTGAATGAAAAAAAGATTAGCAATCAAGTTCAATAAAATATAAAAAAACATTTCTGTCAAATGGTAACATGCAGTGTATATAAGGAAACACGGGATGTAGAGAGAAGTGATCTTGGGTGGGATTGGCTACTTGGACAATCTCTAAGAAGAATGTATGTAATGTTTATTTTCTATTATCTTCCCTACCAGTTCCTTGCTATCTCAAAATTACATTGATAATAGTATGTTAAGTGGGCATGTGTTTTATATGCGGTTTTAGCTTACCTAGTTTGCATAGGACAGCAGCTAGGATATACGATTCCTGTTTTTCTTTTTCTTTCTTTCTTTCTTTCTTTCTTTCTTTCTTTCTTTCTTTCTTTCTTTCTTTCTTTCTTTCTTTCTTTCTTTCTTTCTTTCTTTCTTTCTCTTCTTTCTTTTTGTAAATTAAATATTCAAATAAACTTTTGGAACCACTTTCACAGGATATTTTTATTTATTTATTTATTTATTTTTAAAATTTATAAGCCGTCCCACTCCTGGAGGACTCTGGGCGGCTAACAATAAAAACACAAAATAACTTAACAAGACAAACAATACAGTAACATTCATCCAGGGGTCAGATTTTATAAACCCCAGGCCTGCCAGAAAAGCCAGGTCTTAAGCAGCTTACGGAAAACCAACAGGGTGGGAGCGGTCCTAATTTCCGGGGGGGGGGGAGCTGATTCCAAGACGTGGGCGCCATCACAGAGAAAGCCCTCCGCGGCCCCGCCAAATGGCACTGCTTGGCCGACGGGACCTGAAGGAGGCCCAGCCTGTGGGATCTAACAGGACGAAGGGAACTATGAGGTAGTAGGCGGTCTCGCAAAACTGTTCTAAGACCTGGCACAGTTCCAGCCACCAGCTAGATGTTAACGTATTGCATTCTGCTGGGTCAAATGCCTTCCACATCCTTATCTTCAGCTAGTGAAGCTGAGTCCCAGTAGGAAAAGCATGGCATGGATATTCTTACCCTGGTTTTTAAATTATCTGTGACTGAAAGGAACATCTTGTCCCAGTTATTCCAAGAGATAGTTGACTTAATAGTCCTGCGCATTGAGGACAAATGTTCTCCAAATGAACATATCAGCCCCTCTTTTGTAATTTTGGCACAGTCCCAAAGAGAGAACAGGTGGAAATGTTTGTTGGAGGACTGGTCTCTTCAAAATTCCAGTTGTATTACTGTGTTCTGAAAAATAGGAGTTTCTTGGATAGCAGAAGGGGAAAAATTGTTCACTGAATGCAGGTAGTCCTTGTCTTACAACCACTTATTTAATGACTGTTCAAGGTTATAACAGCACTGAAAAAAAGTGACTTATGACCAGTTCTTGCTTATGACAGTTGCAGCATCCACACAGCCACATGATCAGACTTTGAGTGCTTTGCAAGCAGCGTGTATTTGTGATGGTTGCAACATCCCACGGTCCTGGGAATGTCATTTGCAACCTTCCTAGTGAGCTTCTGACAAGCAAAGTGAATGGGGGAAGGCAGATTTGCTTAACTGCATGATTTCACTTAATAACCATGACAAAAAAAGTTGTAAAATGGGGCACGACTCCAGCGAGGGCTGGGCAGCACAAGCAAAAGACAGCTATTGACTTAAAAACCAGCCATCAACACATCCCAATCAGTATCTAAAAAGCCAGATATAACAGGCACCATAAATACCACACATAAAACAGCACACACTCCGCTAGAGAGAAATTCCCTGAAGACGGGCTCCAGCACTAGTCCGAAAGCTTCTGGTCCCAATGACAGACACAGATTAGATCCTAAATAACTAAATGCACACAAAGTGGAGCTTTATCCTTGTTCATCCACAAGCACATTCTGAAGTTTCTTTCAACTGCCTGGAGCAGAGAAGGTTTACATAAAACAGGATAGGAGATGATCCTTTTCCACCGAAGTTGTTGATTGGATAGAATTATAACCAAGGAACTATTTTGTGTTCCTACTGTAAAAAAAAAGTAGAATCATAGTCCTTTTCATAGTTCAGCTTCTTTCAGTGGGAGATGCCATCCAAAATATGCAATCCAGAACGGAACTGGTTGTGTTGCTTGTAGTCTCTGTTGTACTGCAGGGATTTGTTCCATGATTTGAAAGTATCATTGTCTGTTACCTGGACTTGACAGCTCATGTGTGGAATTTAATCAGCTTATGTGATGCCTGTCGCCGTTCCAGTTGGAATCGGAAGCTATTTGGAAATCAAAATTATATACTGTAAAATGCTAGTCATCTTTGAAGCCAGGTGCTGCTTCTGGGCTACTCGGTAGGAATGGCTGGGACAATTTGCGGAAGAGAAATGGTAAAATGAAGATTCTTGCTAGCTTCTTTCTCACTAAGGATTCTAAGTAACATGCTTGGTTGAGCTTTGTTGGAAGGATGGCTACAATCTCTTGGAGTATGTCCTTATTTCTAAGGGTAAATGTATTCACATTTATCAGATTATTTTGTCTTTGTGTCGGTTTTCCAGAAAGAACAAAACTATTAATCTCCAAGACATACTCCAAAGAGCATACAATTCCAAAATACTTAGCTCATCTATTTCTGCCACTTAAAACTATGAACTAAGATGAAGAAACTAACAATTATCAGAAATAACTGCAGCAACTCCCTCTGGTGTTTGAGTTCTGCTACAATCGCTTGTTCATCTGGACAAATAGAATACAAATATAAACATTTCAGTACTCTGAAGATAAACTAGGACGTGCCTTGCTTGCAGTTTTCTGCATCAGGGTACATTGGAATAACCTTTTTTTTTAAAGTGCAATCAATTGAAAAAGATTGCTGACTTGGACAAAGCCTTGCTTCATATTCCTAGTTCATTGAAATAGCCAACCTTCTATACCAGTGGTGGCGAACCTATGGGACGGGTGCCAGAGGCGGCACTCAGAGCCTTCTCTGTGGGTACATGCGCTGTTGCCCCTGTCCTAAGCCTTCAGCTGGGTTTTATAAAACCTTTTCGCTTTAGGCCTCCGCCGTGTACCAAAAAAAAAAAGTTCAATCAGTCAATTTCAACTTCTCGAGGGGAAAAAAAAGATCTTGCAAAGTTGGAATTGATTGATTGAACTTTTTAGTCCCACCCAGTCTGCCATTACCACCACAGCCACGCCCACCCAATGGGCCACACCCACCCGGCACCCGACGATGCACAAGTGGGTTTTGGGTTGCAGTTTGGGCACTCGATCTCTAAAAGGTTCGCCATCACTGTTCTATATCATACATAGCTAGCTTGCTTCATCTGCCCACACCCTTTTGGATTCATGAAAAATGTTCACTTCATTAATTCTACAAAAAAATATGTGCTGCTCTCCTGCTGCTAAGCAAGGATGTGGTTTTAGGTAGAAGGTGAGGCTTGGAATTCCCATTTGTAAATTTTCTACCAAAAACAACCTGAACAACCTCACTGGTAGATTTCAGTGTTCTAGCAAAGAACTAAAGTCCTGCAGAGCTGAAATATGTGGATATTTACATACAACTTATGTCTATTTAATATCTCACAGTCCTATTTATTGCTTATTTTGATTATGAAATTACAAATTAAAACTTTTGTCTAGACCAGGGGTAAGCAACCTTGGCTCTTTTATGACTCATGGACGTCAACTCTCAGAATTCCTGAGCCAGCATGGGAGATTCTGAGAGTTGAAGTCCACGAGTCATAAAAGAGCCAAGGTTGCCTACCCCTGGTCTAGAAAGCTGTATTCATTCACTGATTTAAGCTGGAGATTTATAATAACATGCTCAGCTTGCCAATATAGGTGGTCCTCAACTTATAAGAGTTTGTTTAGTGACCATTCAAGGTTACAATGGCACTGAAAAAAACTGACCATGACTGTTTTTCACATGACCATTGCAACATTCCCCCTGGTCACGTGATCAAAATTCAGATGCTTGGCAACTGGCTTGTATTTATGACGGTTGCAGTGTCCCGGGGGCGTGTGATCCCCTTTGTGACCTTCTGGCAAGCAAAGTCAATGGGGAAGCCAGATTCACTTAACAACCTTGTTACTAACTTCACAACCGCAGTGATTCACTTAACAGCTGTGGCAAGAAAGGTCATAAAATGGGGCAAATCTCACTTAGCAAATGTCTCACTTAACGACAGAAATTTTGGGCTCAGTTGTGGTCATAAGCCCCACTATACATTCTACTTCCCTAACATTAAATAACTTCATTAAGTACATGTTTTAAAAAATGATAAATAAGAAAAATAATTAAATAAAAGAAAAAAGGTTTTTAAAGAAACATAGTACCTTTGTATACATTGTATCAGGATACATTCTTCAGCTAATGCAATTAAGATTGAGCATAATTAATTAAAATTTATGGCAGCATTTTTCAAACTTGGTACCTTTAAAATGCTGGCTGGGAAATTCTGGGAATTGAAATCTACTCATTTCAAAATTACCAAATTTTAAAAAAATGATCTATGGCTTGGTACACGACAGACAACCTATTGCATTTCTATCATCAAAATACACAAATTAGGCCTTACACGCTGCAAGGTGTAAACATTTATTAATGTGAACATCTATAAATTTATTAAATTAAAATGCTTTGATGATTCACCAAATCATTATTTTAATACTGAAAGGATTGAAAGCTTTTTCCAAACATGAAACAATTTGGACCTTTTAATAAAGATGTTTGCCATTGATAAAAAGAACAAGGTGCTATTACTATGATACACTGACACTAAATTGGCCCTTTTAATTAAAAAGTACATTTTTGTTACATTATTTCTTATAATTCAGTTCAAAACACATGAGAGTTACCCTGGGTACTTTGGTTTGTTTTTTTCTATTATACACCTACATAACTTAAGACATTGCTTTTGAGAACCCTCTTGACATAAGTCTTGTCCTCTTGAAAGAGAAGAACTAGAAGAAACAAATTGTTTAAATAAGGTTTATTTCAGGAAAGTTATTAAATTTGAAGTGCACATAGCTCTGATGGTTTCAGAAGAGGGTAGCTGTGGATATTTGTAAAAAAAAAATCAGTGAAAGTATATCTAACTATATAAAGATAACAATACCTCTCCTTGGTAAGGATAACTGAATCAAATTAAACATTAACAAGAAAGAAGATATGCCGATCTCGTCTGTTATTCCAGATATTCAAATGTATTGAAAAACTATTTGGAAACTACGCTAAGCTCAGATTAAAGCTCCTCTGTTCACGGAAAGTGATGCAACTAAAGGATCTCCTGACAGGATCATTTAGCACATAAACCATTTAGAGCTGGAGAAAAGATTGGATAATTGTAAAAATTAAATATGCTTTTACAGTTGGAAAGAAATTTGAAGCCTTGCTTAAGTATTAAACAGAACCTAAATTATCTATAAATCAGACGTGTAACTTACTTTCATTACAAAATCCTAGCAGCAAGTACAGCCTTAACAACTCCTTCACATGATAAGTAAGCCCATCTGTCAAAAGATAATTATAAAGAAGGGGAGCAGGAACTAGGTCCATTCAGCCTTGTAGAAATATACTATGCTTGCATGAGGAGAAGTAGCTGATCAACTTGGTTAATTTTGATAGCTTTCAGGCAATGTTTTCTTTCTCAAGCTAGAGACTATAAGTATCAGAGGGCGCCATCTTTGGTGGTGATACACTGGTGGTATCCATTATTATTGGTTAGATTATAAATGAAATAAATTTTAAATAAATAAAAATTCTGGATCAAGGTCTTCTTTTCCTCCTTTAACCTGTTTTTTCAATCAATGTTTCACCAGTTCACTGTATTAATGATCACTTGAAATGATAATAATCATTTCAAGTTCAGAATCCTGTTGATTTTTTTTCTGATAAAACAAAACAAATCAGTCCAAGACATATAAATGTTTTATATCATGTGCTTTATACTGCATTTCTCATTTTGGAATAGGAATTTATTCAGGATCAATTTGAGAGAGCTTTGACTCTAAATTCCATGGAAATCACAGACAAGCTTTAAAAAAAGGAACTTTAAACAGTTTAATGTTAAATGGAAAGTCTGGCAACTCTTTTTAGAAATAAAAAATTCAGACTGGATTTGCTCTTTGTAATCAGAATCACAACCTTAGTGCAATATGATATTTATTTCTTACAGTAATTTTGGTTGCCATACAAGAGTAGTAAGGATTAGGGAAAGTGCAAGTTACAGGAGCTTGATTTGTTTTAATCAGTTGGAAACTGGAGGAATTAAAGCACAAAAAATTACAGCAACATAGATAACGTGAACATAGTTGTTTCACAAACCATAGCAAAAACATTACTCTCTAAAAAAGAAAAAAAAAGATGTAATGAGAAAATTACCATTATTTTAGGCTCATACATAGAGTCATTGCCAGATCAACTGGATAATGCTTATTTGTAAAGGAACTCAGAAAAATCACTTTTATTAACTTAGGTACCACAAAGAGCTAGCTTCTGTGATATGTAAATTCTGTAAATCAACAGTCACATATAGTCATTTTATAATATATGAATCAAAACTAGACACCTAGGGAAAGGAGTCTATGTAGTTATACACAATTTACATCTTGTGTCATTTTGGTATTGTATACACAAAATATTACAGAAACTAAGCATGTAAATGCAATTTATTAAATTACAGTATATAAACAAAAGTTGTTCCTAAAACCTGGAATATCATAACAAGATTATTTTTAATCACTGTATTTTGCACCATCAAAGTAGCATAACATTAAAAGGGCCAATCTACTCCTGACAGTTTTAGTATTGACCAAAATGCTAGGAGACAATTCTGCATCCTTTACTATTGCTTTCTATTATAAAGCCATCAAACAATGCTAAAAACTATTTCAGCTTGCCAAAGGTGTTTTTTTCTTGATACAAAGCAATTCCTTGCAGGCCCTTGTTACTCTAAATCATACAACATTATTTAAAAAATAAATCATTTCATTAGCTCTTTGATGTTTAAAATCTTCTCTAATAATTATATTGTACTCACTATTTAAGTGCCTGAAAAGATACATGGGCAAGAGACCCCTTTTAAGAAAGGGGGTACCATCACATATCATTATATATTAAACAGTAAAATATTATGATTAACAACAGCTTAAAAGTAATTTTCCCCCTTTTTTTCTCTTCTATCACTTGTCCTAATGCATTTTCTGGCACATTATAGAGGTAACACCAAACTGCACTCAAAGAAATAAAAAGGAGCATGGCATTATGGATTATTTACTGATTTCTGCATTATCACCAAATGGAAGACAATGATGTCAAAATCATCTTACTTTTACACCCTTCCCTTGCCCCATCAAAATAAAAATTGTGTTGCTATCAAATATGTGAATCTTGTCCTCTAGATTGTTCTCTAGATACAACATTGTATCAATATTTCAATCTTTTTGCACTGAAACTTGATTTTAATTACAAATCCATTTGGAGTATTCAAGTGTTGAAAGAAATCTGAAAAGAGTCTAAGTGGCAATAACGTAAAGGACCAGTTTTGATAGCAGAAGGAGGGGGTGAGTATATTTTTATAATTACCCATGGTATTGTTGATTGTTACCATGTCTGAGGAGAGATATCATCTGAAGAAGTTTTAGTAAAGATAGAAAATATAACACAGCTCTGCTGGTTCAGATGCATCCAAATGATATTGATTTAAAAAGGTCAAGACTTAATACTTATTCCACAGAAATAGTAGTAAACCACATTTTTTTTTAAATTTCTAGCACTGAAGTGGCACAAAGGCTGCCCAGTAGACCAGCCACTTATATTCTTAAAATATTGTGCTTATAAACTATCTGTACAACTATTTAAACTTGCAGTAAAGAAAGGTATTGAAATTACTGAACTTTATGTACTAATTCCAGGGCTATTGCAGGCCCCTAATTAGACATTCAGCTGTGAGAAAATAAAATTATAATTAGAGATAGGCTGGGGCATATTAAAAAAATGAACTGTGATGCCTTCCAATTAAATTATTAAGCAGCCACACATGTACAGGCTAAATTATTCATGACACTATGAACCAACAACATTGTTAATGTGGATTATTTATGGTGGGAGAGAAAGTACAATATTCTAAATTTCATAGAAGCTACCAAATCGGAAAATATATGTCTGCCGAAGGACTATGCTTTTAAAAATCCACTCAATTTTTTTTTCATGAACAGTTCTGAACCTTCTCTTTTCTTTAATTTTCAAGCTAAGTGGGTTCTCCTAAGACACAGCAGTTTGTATGGGAAGGAAGCACAGAACAATCCTGTATTTCAATTTTAAGCAAAACATTATTATTAGGATGAAACTCTCGATCTCCATTTTTAGAAAAATTGTCCCTTGCATATATAATAGGTACCTACTGTTTTCATAAAACTACTTCTGTAACATGTACTTTTATTAATATTTTCATTTCATGTTTCTTATAGACGCCAGGCAACATCTTCCTAATACAATAAGAAGTAAAGGTTTAAATCCATTTCCATAAGTAAACAGGCTTGTGCCACGTAGATTCATCAACAGCTGGTTTTCTTAAGCAGGAAAGAATAAGCAGGTCAAAGATCCAAAGACCTTCTTGAAGGTGAGGAAGCCACCTCTGTGCAGTTACTGTTGACTGCAGCTTGTGCATTGATTTGTGCATCCACATACAAAATTGCAGAAGGAAAATTCAACATTCTTTCTATGATACTATGGGGATCACAATGGTAATAAAATCCACTATCACATGTAATCACTTTGATCCAGCAAAAGTAACCTTTATGTAAAGCAAAGTTCTTTAAAAAAAAGTAGAACTTAACTCTCTTTGGGAAGCCAAAGCATCACTCCCTCCCCCAAAGCCACACTCGCAGATGCGCTTGTAAAAAGAGAAGACATCTAATCTTGATACCTGTTTCCACCTCAAAGAAAATGTCTTGTACAATATTGTCCAAACAACTCAATCCTATACAAGAGAAATTAAAACAGGCTTGATGAATGCTTGTTATTTTGAAAATATAACCCTGAAATTACTTACCTATCATCCCAGTCCACCTCAAAGAAATGTGGAAAAGATCTTAATTGAACTACCATCTTTTTGTGCACAGATATCTTCAATTCCAATTTCTTACAAATATTTTTACTTTTATTTTAGGCAGCTAAGATCTCTTACATATCTTTCACACATTATACTGCATTATAAATGAAAAAAAGCATGCCTAATAACTATCTGGCAATTTGGAAAGGCACTAAACATAAATGGAAAAATAAAGCCTTAAAGTCAAATAACAGAATTACACTGGATGACAAAAACTAATTTCACTTCCAAAGAAATCAACATAATAATTAGCCAAAAACATCTGACATTTTTTTTTAAATTCTGGCAATGCTGTGAATGTATAGAAGTTTTTCAAAAATCAGTAAATACGTCATGAAAAAAAGGTTAGCGGAAAAATTAAGTGGCAGAACTAACCAAGAATCAGTTTAGAAAAACTGAAAGGAGAAACTGTCTAACCACAGCAATGGGACGGAGTCCAACAATCATATGAAATGTTAGTCATATGAAAGCAGATTGCAAAAAGAGCTGGACACAACATGTTATAGTACATGGAGAAATACCTGTAGGTTCTAACCAAAAAGAGGTGACACCTTACTTTTCAAGCAGAAGGGCATTTCTAACAGAAAAACCAATCCATACATTGAAAAAGGAGTGATAGTTGTGTATCTGTGTGTACCAGCAATTAAAGTATAAACTTTTGAGATAATATCAATATGGTTGGAGCTTACAAATTTGTTCTTTTTTTTTTAAGTTCACAATTATTTCCATTCTTCTCTGTTACTTGCCCCATCCGTTTTTAGAATATTTGGTCCCATTAATGTGGATTGACATGGAATTTATTTTGGACATACGTTTGCAATCTAATGGATGCTTTTTAATTTGGTGCTACTCTTGGGAAGCCAAGGCATTTGGGGTGTTTTGATACCAGCCTATCTCTATTTATAACAAAGGTTTGTGAGGCAAGACCAACCATTCTTATCTGTCCAATAGCTGTTTCAAGGCTCTTTCTATGTTCATTCTGTGACCGACTCTAGTCACTCCAAGGTCTATCAAGTCTTCCTTCTGAAGGTTTGGTAAATGAGTGCCATCTATTTCGTTATCCATAAAGGTCTCTTTATGTTCACCTAAGTTTAAACTTTCTAACCAATCTGCCACGTCTGGTTTAGTCCACAGGTGGACAGGTTTAGTTGTAAAAGGCTTATTTGAGATTGGCTGTTGCAATATTGAGGGAGAAGGAGACCTGCTGCGCCCTGTATTCAAAGCAAAGAGGTCCCCAGAAGGAGGCTGGCTGGGTAGGCTATAAACATCAGAAGGAGTCGGAGAAGGAGATGCAGCTGGAACAGCAGCAGTCAGAGGAGCTGGCAGGATGTCTTTACTTATCTCTGTTGGTGAAACCACTGGGCTTGGAGCATGTCTGGCTCCTGATGTCCTGCTATCATAGTCTGGGACTCTGCTCTGAAGTGTGATGGGCTGGCTAGTCCCAGGCCGAACGGTAAAAGTAATGGTTGAACTCCGAGTACCTGAGACTGTGCTCATGACTTCTGTGCTTCTGAAATAGAAATGAACAAAAAATATTTAGACTTTAAGTCACACAGATTACTCTCCTTATGCTAGCTAGTCCATATTAAAAGTAATAACACACACACACACACATTATAAGTACACACAACTTTATAAAAACAACAACAATATCAATATCACGAACGACTTTTAAACATTTTAAAAACTAAAGGCTGTTATCTTAAATATGCTATTAACTTCCTGATTAAATCAAACAGAATCAGCAATAGTTCGTTTAGAAGTTCTTCAGAAATTGAACAATAAGACCCAATCACCAGAACTGAATGACACTTTTGTTATTCTAATGTAATTTTTGTTTACTGTGCATGTGTGGTAGGAAGGAACTTGCAAAATGTATAAGAGATTACTGCAAGATACAAATTAAAAAGTAATTATAAAATACATGCCACATGATTTGTAAAAATACAGAATAGCAGTAAATTTAAATATAGCTTTTAATACTGCAGAAAAGCATTGGCATATTTAAACCTGTTTTTAGAAAGCAAGTACTAATATTCTGTCCCAGTGGAACATTCTGGATACGAGGCAGAGAAAACAGTAGAGTTTGAAGCCTTAAGATAGTAAAGCATATGGGTTATCTGAAGGAAATTTAAAATTTGCTTTGGAAGGGGTTGAAAGAGGACTAAATCAAAAGCCCCCAACAGGGTGAATGGAACCTTTTTTTAAAAAAAAAAATGATATAGTTTGAGATGACACTGAAGTGAGGGAATTTTGTAAGAACTATTTTTAAAATTTACATGGGAATGCTAGATACTTTGAACAGTAGAATTCAAATATATCTAAAAATGTTAACGTCCAAGAAAAATATCAATTAAAAGGAAAACCTAAATATTATAAGAATACTGGGAAATGGTGAGATGTAGTTGACATAACCAAAGGAATCTAAAAATATATCACTTCCTTGTGGAAGAGCTATGTGTCTTGTTTAATATTTAACAGAATGCTGTTACTAAAATGTAAAAGAATGTGGTTAGTGCTCCCCATTTAAAGGGAAAGATAACAAGACTGAATGCAAAAACTACAGTGGGATTAAGTTATTAACTGTCTCTGGGAAGGTGCTTGGCAGAATTCTGACTAAAAGGAGGCAAAAATAAGCAAAATCTGGGAAGTTCAGGGGAGATTTATGTTGGGCTGCATAGGTAAGGATATGTGATGTGCAGCTGGCTGCATTTATAAATAAATATAAAAGATGGCTTATAGTGATGTGTTGCTTGCATTCTGATTATGCTATGTTATTAGTTGAAAGCCTGAATGTTTTGCAATAAATATAAAAATATGATGCAACAAGGAAAAGAGATAAAATAAATATAAATTATTATAAACAATTAAAAACTATAGCAAGACAATGGAAATAACAAGCCCTCACCTTGTTTAATAACTATCAAAAATTAAAATGGTGCTGTAAAAATAACTTGATGACTGGTTCTTGCACTTATGACTATCACAGAATCCCTGTGATCACATGATCCAATTTTGGGCACAGTAAGGAGCCACCTCAACCAATCCTCCCAAGAAAGCAGAACTCTTGAGACGGCATCATTTCAAAAAGAAATTTTATTGGGAAATGTTGTCAGTAGGAATAGAAGGAAGGATTTGAGGGTTTCCTGTGCAAATCAAGTAATCAAAAGTGTCCATAGTAACCCCACCCCAACTGTCCATCTGGATGGTTCAAACAGGCCAATCCACAGGTGTGAAAGCACCATAAGAACAGAATCATTAGGCGCCGCTTCCAAGGCTGTTAGGTGTCTGTGCAATTTCTTCCATGGCCGGAGATAAGGCAGGTGGCTGGAGGCACATTCCATTATCATCCCGTTAGAGAAACATCAAAGAGGATAGAGCAGAAAACAAAGCAAAGGAAATACACATCAGCACCCCAAGCTTCCCCCTCCCTCCCCGGAGTTTGACAGAACCTGGAAAGGATAAGAAAACCCATGCCCATAGAAAGAGAGGGTTCTGACATGCTGCCCCCCTTTAAAAAATGAGAGATCCACCTGGAGAAAAACAAAACAACAATAGGGAGAGAAAATTACAAATAAATTAGTCGGGTTTGTCAGGATACTGGGAGTGGAACTTTTTTTAACAACCTAAGGGCTGTTAAAGGGCTGTTATGGACCCACTCATTTGAGAAGAGGGGAGATTCTTCCAGGCTATCAGGTATTGGGTGGACCCATGATGTTTTCTGAAATCTAGGATCTCTCTGATCTCAAAATGCTGTTCTTGCCCAACATAATAGGTGAAGGAGGAGGAATCGCAGCTGGCCTTAGAAGTGAGTTCAACTCATGTTTGAGCAGGCTACAATGAAAGACCGGGTGAACTTGTCTCAAAGTTTTTGGGAGGTCTAATTCTATGGTTACTGGGTGTATAATTCTTTTATAGGGAACGGTCCAACAAATTTTGGTAATTTCTTTGATGGCTGCAATGATTGTAAGTATTTTGTGGACAAGTATACTTTCTCTCCCACTTTAAATGGCTTAGGTTCAACCCGCTTCTTATCTGCTTGCACTTTATATGCTTCCCTAGCCTCATCTAATGCTTTTCTCACTACTAGCCATGTATTCTGAAGTTGTGTAATCCACTCCTTTATGGAGGGGATGGTGGGGTCATTGACAGGCAGTTCAGGCATTGGGTTGAAACTTTGTCCTGTTGCCCTTGGAATGGGGAGTAGCCTGTGCTGGAATGAACCACATTGTTGTAATCCACTTCCGCAAAAGGAAATAAGTGGTCCAATTGTCTTGTTGATAATTAATAAAACATCTTAAATACTGTTCCAATACTGAGATCAAATGTTCTGTCCCACCATTCATTTGCAGATGATGACTAGATCACAGGCCCTGGGCAGTCCCCAGGAGGTCCAAAATGCTTTCCAAAACTCTGAAGTGAATTGCACACCCCTGTCTGAGATTATGCATTGCAGGGCCCTATGTAGTCAGTAGATACGTTGTACAAACATCTTGGCTAGAGCCTTGGCCGTAGGAATCTTGGTGCACAGGATGAAATGCATCTGTTTAGAGAACAGGTCAGTTACCACCCAAATGACCATGTTCCCTGCACTCTCTGGCAACTCCACTATAAAGTCCTTGGAAATTTCCCGCCAAGGTGCTGATGGGCTTGTTACCGCTTGTAACAGTCCCGGTGTTCTGCCCTGTCTCCATTTTGCTGCCACACAGATGTGGCAGCTAGCCACATAGCTTTCAATGTCTTTGTGGGCGGCCACCAAAATTGTCTCTTTACTAGATGGAGAATTTTTATGAATCCAAAATGTCCAGCCATTTTTGAGTCATAACATAGTTGCATAAATTTCATTCTTTGGGCTTTGGCCACATATAGTTCCCCACCCCACCCAAGGCAGTCCATCATTCATTGAGCAGAGATTTTTGTGACTCAGGAACCATTCATCCATTTCCAGAGTCTGTCTGAATTTTGCTCCTGCTTTGCTGTCCAGGGTCTTTGGTTTCTTTGCTTGCAAGCGTGTGGTTACTGGGGTCTCTAATTGTTTAGATGGCATGAGGGGGTCTACTACTTCTGTTTTGGTACTGTTATATTGTGGCAACCTTGATAAAGCATCCACTAAGAAATTTTTTTCCTCCAGATAAGTATTTGATGGTGAAGTTGAATCAGTAGAAATGTTGAGACCATCTCGCTTGTTTTGGTGACAAATTTCTGGGTTTTTTTAAGGCTTCAAGGTTCTTGTGGTCAGTCCATACCTGGAAGGGGATTTTACTCCCTTCCAAGAAGTGCTTCCATGTGAGGAGGGCCCAGTGCACTGCATAGTTTCTTTCTCCCACACTGCCTACCTCTGTTCTGTTTACATGAGCTTTCTGGATGTGTAAACACAAGGCTGCAGTTTGCCCTCTTGGTTTTCTTGGAGCAGCACTGTGCCTACCGCTACATCGCTCCCATCCACTTGCATGACAAAAAGCTTCTCTGTGTCTGGATGTTTCAGGACTAGCTCAGCTGCGAAATGTCTTTTCACCTTTTTAATGTGGCTTGACATTCTATGGTCCATTTTAGTGGTTGGCTAGGTTTTGATTTTCCTTCCCCTCTCATTTTTAGCAAGTTCGTATTAGGAAGCACGATCTGGGCAAAAGAGGGGATGAATTGAAGGCAGAAATTAGCGAACCCCAGGAAACTTTGTAATTGTTTCCTCATGTGTGGTGGTGCCCATTCCAGCACTGCCCTGACTTTCTCTGGATCCATTTCTATCCCATTATGAAATATGCGGTATCCTAGTCAATCTTTTCTTTATGGAATTCACACTTTGACAGCTTGGCATAAAGTTGAGTGGCCTGCAATTTATTCAGCACCGCCCTGACTAGTTTTATGTGCTCCTCTCTCATCTTGGTGAAAATTAAGATGTTATCCAGGTACACAAGGACCCCCTTGTAGAGGTGTTCCTGGAGGATTTCATTAAACAGTTGCATGCAGACTGCTAGTGCTCCCTGTAGTCCAAATGGGAGTACTTTAAATTGGAAGCAGCCCATGGGGCAGCTAAATGCTGTCTTCCATTTGTCCCCTCCTTTAATCCTAACCCGGTAATATGCCGCTCTTAGGTCTAATTTTGAGAATATTTTCCCATTTGCTAGGTGGGCCAGCATATCCTTCATTAGTGGCAGATTTTGATGGTGCAGTCAGTGGGCCAAAGGGGGGGGGTTAGTTCATCAGATTGCTCTTCGCTGAACACCTTGGCTAAATCTCGGTATTTCTCAGGTACTGCTTCCAACCCTTCACTGCTGCTACCACCTTCGGGGTCCCTTTTTTCTTTGTCTTTCTGCCTCCTCCCCAGGTGGTGGGCTTTTGCTTTGGGAACCTCAACTCTCCGATCTTCCAGTCCACCCTTGGGTTCCACTTCCTCAACCACGTCATCCCCAAGATTAGGGGCCATTCTATCCCTGGGGTCATTATAAAAGTCAAAGTCTCTGTGGGATCCCCCAGCATGAGTTGGATGGGCTAAGTAGCAAGGGTGGCTGGGATCCCCCCTGCAATGGACCCATCAAACTGGCCAAATGAATTTGGCTTCTTCAGCCTCCTCACAGGGATTCTTAAGTTCCTCACCAGGGTTGGGTTTATGAGGCACTGGTGCAACCCGAGTCCATTAGGACATTCAGAGATACCTTCCTCGGCATCCCTGGACTCAACAGTTCTATGGTTCTGGTGAGGGGCGCGATGGGTCCACTTACCAGGGGTTCATCTTCCGAGTCGCTGTCAGAGGATTCGGGTGGTTTTCCAGCTGAAGCTGGTTCCTTTGGGATTCTGGGGGGGGGGTTGGATCTTGAGACCTCAGTGCTCTTCATGGTGGTCTCTTTGGGTTGCTGCAGAGTCTCCCCAGGTTTCCCTCCACTGGCTTAGTCGGGTTTTCACACAGGAGTCTTCGAGCAGCATTCCACACCTCGATGCCCCTCCTTGCCACACTTGAAGCAAGCCGTCAAGTGTGGCACTGTGGGGGATGGCCTCACCACATCTCATTTTCTGCCTGAGGGTGAACATCTCCAGATTTGCCCCAGACATCACTGCCTTCGGGCTTGGTTGATCTCAGCTTCTTCGGCTAGGATACACCAGCATGGAGTCAGTCTGGATCTCCTTCAGGAATACAGACATGATACAGGTCATCATTCAGCCCGTCTTTGAAATGGCCCAGTAGGACATACTCTGGCCAGTTGAGGCGACTCGCTAGGTCTCTAAATTCCTCCGTATACTCAGCTATCGGGCGATGACCTTGTCTCACCGTTTTGATGTGTTCCCTAGCCTTCCGGTCAGCTAAAGGATCCTCGAACTTCCTCCATGAGGCAGCCATGAAGTGGTTGAAGTTCCACAGCTTGGGAGTATCGCCATTGTTCAGGGTCACCATCCACCGGGTGGCTGCTCCCTCCAGGGCCATGGTTACAATCCTCACCATCCGTTGTCACTGGGGATATCTTGGCCATATTCCTCCATGTAACTCAGGACATCGGCTAGGAAAAACCCCAGTTGTTGAGGCGTCCTGCTATATTTCACTCCCAAGGGTGGGAATTGTATCCTGACTTACAGCCTAAATGTTGGAGATGTGGTTGTTTGGATGCTACTTATTATCATATTTGGTGGTCGTGTAAAAATATAAAAGCTTTTTGGATTAAGATATGGTGGAATATTCAAAGAATTTTTAGAAGGAGGGTAAAATTTACCCCACAATTGTTTTTGTTGGGTATCGTTACTGATTGTGATGTTAAGGAGGTTATACTGATGTTAAATTTAATCACAGCCGCAAGGTTGTTAGTAGGGCAATACTGGAAGAAGGAATCTTTGCCTACCTTGCAAGAATGGTTTTTAAAAGTTTCTTATTTGGCGGAAATGGCAAAGATTTCGGCTTTTTTAAAGGATCAATTGCAAGAGAAGTTTTTTGCGGTATGGGAAAATGGATAGATTTTATACAACATAAGTTGGATATAAAAATATTACTTAGTTTTTCAATAACTTATATATAAATCTTAATATTTTATAGATTGTATTTTTTTTCCTTCTCTTTCCTTATATTTCTTATTTTTATTTTATCTTATTTTACTTCTTTTTTATATATATATACATCTTTTCTTCTTTCTTTTCTCTTTTATTCTTTTTCTTTTTAAGCATTTTTCTTTTTTAATATTTATGCTTTTCTTTTTTACATATATATTATTGTTAATTATCTTATAAGCTTATGTAATGTATTTAGATATATTTATGGTTTATACTTTTTTAATTTCTTTTTAAGATTTTTAGAAATTTTAATTAAGCCTATATTCAGCTCTGGGAAGGTTGGGGGGATGGAGTGGGAGGGTTGGGGTGGTTGGGTAGGGTTGTTTTTTGTTTTTTATCTTTTCTTTTCTCTATTTGTAAAAATTTTAAAAATTTTCAATAAAAAAAAAGGGTGGGAATTTTCAGCTGGGTCAGTGGGTTCTCTGCCATCTGGCCGGGTGCCAGCTAGGATGGCTCATCCTAGGATGGCAACTGCTGCCATGGCCTCTGCAGCCTCTGATGTGCTGGTAGAGGGGCCTGTTTTTGCCAACTCGCTCTCCCGATACTCTTTTTCTTCATCCCCATGGCTATTGAGCCTCAGCAGGGGTCTTCCTCCTTCTCTTTTAGGGACTTGAAGGCTTCCACCATCAGGTTGATGGCTTGCTTGAGGAAGCAGTCAGATCAGGCGTTCTCTCGTCATCCTCCTTGCTGAGGTTGAATGACCTCTCCATCTCTAGCTTCCACTCCAGCTGGTGACTGCCATGCTTAAGGGTTACCTTCTTGACTTTTGCCTCCCAGTCTTCTTTCTTTCCAACGCCCATCGAATATTTCGGTTTCTCCCAACTTTCTCTGGTTATGGCCTCATCAGGTGAACCAGAGGAATCCGAGCTGCTCTGATTCAGGCCAGTCTAGGGTGGAGCTTCCCTCCAAGATTGTCTTCTCCTCTCTCACCACCATGGTTCGACATTTTTTGAATGGTTCCAGCAGTAGGGGTTTTCCCTCCAGGTTGACCACTTTGCAGATCCTGCCTACTGTAAGGACCCACCTCAATCAGTCCTCCCAAGAAAGCAGAATTCTTGGGATAGCATAATTTCAAAAGGAACTTTTACTGGAAGATGTTGACAGCAGGAATAGAAGACAGGATCTGAGCATTTCCTATGTGAATCAAGTAATCAAAAGTGTCCATAGTAGCCCCACCCCAACAATCAATCCGCAGGTGTGAAAGCGCTTTGGGAACAGAATGATTAGGAGCCACTTCCAAGGCTGTTAGGTGTCTGTGCCGTTTCTTCCACCGCTGGAGAAGACAGATGGCCAGGGGCACATTCTATTCTCATTCCGTTAGAGAAACATCAAAGAAGATAGAATTGAAAACAAAGCAAAGGAAATACACATCAGCACCCCAAGCTTCCCCCTCCCTCCCTGGAGTTTGGCAGAACCTGGAAAGGATAAGAAAACCCATGTTCATAGAAAGAGAGGGTTCTAACAGGCACTTTGCCACTGACAGTGTTTACAACCATCATTGTAGACTGTGATCATGTGATCACCATTTGGTGTAGGGGAAATCTGAATCTTTGGTCATATATTTAATAAAAATGGGGAAATGTATTTATTCATTTGATTTCTATAGCCGCCCATCTCAAAAGGACTTTGGACAATGTACATCATAAAACATAAAAAAAAATAAAAGTAGTTAAAACAATTCAAAATAAATATATGTGGTCAGGGAATTAATACAACCAATAACAGTGAGAGGGATCCTGGAATCCTAGTGGACAATCACTTAAATATGAGCCAGCAGTGTTTGAGAGCAGCCAAAAAAAGCCAATTCAATCCTAGATTGCATTAACAGAGGGATAGAATCAAGATCACATGAAGTGCTAATACCACTTTATAAAGCCTTAGAAAGACCACACTTAGAATATTGCATCTAGTTTTGGTTACCAGATTATTAAAAAGATGTTGAGACTCTGGAAAGAATGCAGAAAAAAAGCATCAAAGATGATTAGAGGACTGGATGCTAAAACATACAAAGAACAGTTGGGTATGTCTAGTCTGGTGAAAAGAAAGATTAGGGTTGACATGATAGCAATATTCCAATATTTGAGAGGCTGCCACAAAGAAGGGGATCAACCTATTATCCAAAGCATCAGAAGGCAAGGCAAGAAAAAATGGATGGAAATTAATCAAGGACAGAAGCAACCTAGAATTAAGGAGAAATTTCCTAACAGTGAGAATAATTGCCTTCAGAAATTGTGGGTGCCTCATTCCTGGAGACTTTTAAGAAGAGGCTGGACAGCCACTTATCTGGAATGGTGTAGAGTCTCCTACTTGAGCAGGAAGTTGGACTAGAAGACCTCCAAGATCCCTTCTGTTATGTCCCGAGCCTTGCAAACGGCTCGGGCGTTTGCAGGCAGTTCCGGGCAGGTGCAAAGCTGCCCGGGACCAGACAGGCTGTCGCCAGCGCCGTGCGCATGCGCGGGTGCTGGCGCGGGAAAAGTATCACATTTACCCGGGAAGCGTCTATATAAGAAGCTGGGAGGTTTTGGGAGCTGATGAAGCCATCTACTTGTAAGCTGAACGCTGAATAAAGGAAACTGAGAACTTCAACTGCTTCTCGTGTCTGCTTCCCGCCAAGGACTCAACACTGGCGACGAAGGTGGGATTGCCTTACACCGCCTGGAAAGGAAGAAGTGTAAGCTTACCCAAGTGAGTCCTGAGCGGCGGAACGGCGTCGACTCGGCAGCTACCCGCCAATCCAGTGCGCATTCGAGGGTAGGCTGGCTGATAGACCCGTCTCCTGAAGATGGCGAAAATCGGAAGGCTTTCGGAATTCGACGTCTCACATCCAGAGCGGTGGGAGTCATACGTAGCCAGGGTGGAGAACTACTTCAAGGCAAACCAAGTGAGGGAAGAGAGCTTGAAGGCTGCCACCCTGCTTTGTGTTTGCGGTCAAGACGCCTTCGACATCGCAGAAAACCTTGCAGCACCTGTTCCAGTAGAGTCTGTCAGCTACGCAGATCTGAAGAAGTTACTGAAGGAGCACTTCCACCCCAAGATGTCCGTCATCGCATGGCGCCACACCTTCGAGCAGAGGGATCAACGGCCCGGTGAGTCGGCCAAAGAATTCATCGCCGCATTACGGAAGGCCGCCAAGCACTGCGAGTTCAAAGACCTCGAAGAACGACTGAGGGACCGATTCGTGTGCGGGTTAAGGCATCGAGATCTACAACAGAGACTTTTCGCTAAAGAAGAATTGTCCTACCAAGATGCCTTAAGGGAAGTCACCGCAGAAGAAGCAGCAGGCGGCGCTGTCAAGAACATGCGGCCGATCAGAAACAGTCCAGAGGTTGCATCCGTGCACCAGGAAGACGCCCAAAGAAACTCCGAGGAGGATCCGGACGAGGAAGTCGACCGTCTCCACCCCACGACGGAAGAAAAACAGAAGGGAAGCTCTTCAGCTCCGCTCAAGTGCATCAGCTGTGGAGGTCGCCACAGGAGAACCGACTGCAAGTTCCGCTCCGCTACCTGCCGGGCATGCGGCAAACAAGGACACATTGCAGCTGTGTGTCTGGGCTGACGAAAGGTACAACCTCAGGAAGAACTGCACCTGAAAGGTACCAGATTCCCCAGCCAGAATAGGGTAGGGTTTTGCGCTTCGCGAAGAAGCATCCTTAGGACAGGCACACACAAGCCCATTAAGAAAAAGCTGTCACTCAAGGTGAAGCTACAAGGGGTTCCATTATCTATGGAACTAGACACAGGGTCTGCCTTTTCAATTATCTCCTTGCATACATTTAGGAAGATTTGTTCCGGTAGTGGAACTCAGGCCAAGTTAAGGCCTTCTGACATTGTGTTAACAGATTTTCAAAATTCAAGAGTGTGTGTTAAGGGGGAGGCCACCCTTAACGTGCAATACAAGAGTTTTGAAGGTCCACTAGACTTATTAGTAGTAGGGGGTGAACGAACGAGTCTCATAGGACTCGATTGGTTTGAGGCCCTGGGGATACACGTCACAGGACTCAACAGTTTACAAACACTCGACCTACAGGAAGTCTGCAAAGAATTTGCAGATGTTTTCAGCCCCCAGCTGGGCACATTCAAAGGACCCCCTGTGTCCTTAAAGCTAGACCCCACTGTCACTCCCATTAGAATTAAAGCAAGAAGGGTCCCTTTTGCTTTAAAGAGTAAAATTGACACTGAGTTAGACAAACTGATTCAACAGGGAATCCTAGAACCTGTTGATTCCAGTCCTTGGGAGACCCCCATTGTCACGCCTCTAAAGGCAAATGGGGACATTCGCATTTGTGCTGACTACAAATGCACTCTGAATAAGGCATTGCAGCAACATGCCTATCCTGTTCCTGTGGTCAGTCATATTCTGGCCTCCCTCAAGGGGGGGCGCGTTTTTGCAAAGCTTGACCTAGCTCAAGCGTATCAACAGCTGCCTGTTGATGATGATGCTGCTATAGCTCAGACTATTGTGACCCACAGGGGAGCCTTTAAGGTAAAAAGGCTACAGTTTGGAGTGAATGTCGCTCCTGGGATTTTCCAAAGCGTAATGGAAAACACACTACGGGGCATACCAGGGGTTTGCCCCTACTTTGATGATGTCTTAATTGCAGGAGACTCCACACACATTCTAGCTGAAAGGCTAAGGGCTGTTCTGTTAAGATTCAGGAAGTCAGGCCTCAAGCTCAAAAAAGACAAATGCAAGATTGGGGTGCCTTCTACTGAATTTCTGGGGTTCAAAATTGATGCTGCTGGGATTCACCCTGCTGAATCCAAACTAACAGCTATTTTAGAAGCACCTAGGCCAAAGTCCAAGGCCGAACTTCAGGCCTTCCTGGGCCTCCTGAATTTCTACAATTCTTTTCTTCCTCATAAAGCTAGTGTAGCTGAGCCTCTTCACAGGCTACTAGACAAACAAGCAGTGTGGCAGTGGTCACAAACACATGAGGCTTGCTTTAATGAAGTCAAGGCCTTGCTCACTTCTAACAGTGTACTTGCACATTTCAACGAATCTCTTCCTGTGTGCATCGCATGTGATGCGTCCCCTTACGGGGTAGGAGCTGTCCTGAGCCACCTCAGGTCTGATGGAACTCAGGTTCCTGTTGCATATTACTCCAGAACATTGTCTTCTGCTGAGCGCAACTACGCTCAGATAGACAGGGAGGCTCTGGCTGTTGTTGCTGGAATTAAAAAATTCCACGATTTTCTATATGGCAGGCATTTCACGGTCTTTACTGACCATAAGCCTCTGCTGGGACTGTTTACCACACGTAAGCAGACTCCCCAAATCATTTCCCCTAGAATGCTTAGGTGGTCTATTTTTCTGTCTGCATATGATTTTTCTTTACTCCACAAGCCTGGGAAAGAAATGGGCCATGCTGATGGCCTCAGTAGATTGCCTCTGCCAGTAGTAGAAGCTGACCCTGCGCCAGCTGTCAACATTCTATCAATCCAAGCCTTGCCCGAGCTCCCTCTTTGTGCCAGGGATGTTGCCGCTGAAACAGGTACAGATCACACACTTTCACGTGTCCGTTCCTGGGTTTTGTCCGGTTGGCCTGAGCACTGCCCTAGTCCTGAGTTTCAGAGTTTCTGGTCCAAAAGAAACGAGTTGTCCCTTTCTCAGGGTTGTCTGCTTTGGGGAAACAGAGTTGTCATTCCCACCTCAATGAGGACTAGGGTCTTAGAATCCCTCCACGAGGGTCATCCTGGCATTGTTCGTATGAAGGCTCTTGCACGCAGCCACTTGTGGTGGCCTGTTTTAGATAAGGATATTGAGGCTAAGGTGCATGCTTGCCACCTGTGCCAACGATCTCGCCCAGAGATGCTCCAAGCTCCCGTGCATAAATGGGAGGAAACGCAGTCCCCATGGTCTAGGGTGCACATTGACTACGCTGGGCCCTTTCAGGGCCAGTTCTTCTTGGTCCTTGTTGACAGCCATTCAAAATGGCTTGAGGTTGTACCTGTCTCTTCCACCACCACTGCAAAGACTATTCAGGTACTGAGGGGGATTTTTGCTGCACACGGGCTTCCAGATGTCATCGTGTCTGACAACGGCCCTCAATTCACTTCCTCCGAATTCCAAGCTTTCTTACAGGCTAACATGATTCGTCATGCCACGTCTGCACCCTTCCACCCGTCCACCAACGGTATGGCTGAACGTATGGTGCGCATCACAAAGGACGCCTTGAAAAGACTCACCTACGGGGACTGGCATCACAGGTTGGCTGACTTTCTCCTTTCTTATCGCACCACACCATCCACTTCTACAGGGAGAAGCCCAGCTGAACTTCGCTGGGGGCGTCAACTTACTACTAAACTTGACCGGTTGCATCCGGACAGACTGCCTTCATCTACCTCACATCCTAGGGCACCTAGACAACTACTTGTGGGTGCCCCGGTTTGGGCTCGCAATTACGGGCCTGGTCATACCTGGGTCCCCGCTTCTATTTCCAGGGTCACAGGTCCTCTCTCCTACGAGGTTGCCCTGGACAACGGTCGTGTCCTGCGTCGGCACATCGACCAACTCCGCCCTAGGCGGGACTTTTCAGATGAGACTCCTGGGTCTTTTCCAGGGGGGGAGGGGGACCCTTTGGAGCAAAGGGAAGGGCACGAGCTGCTGCCCATCTCCACTGATGGAGCCACAAACGGCCCATCCCAGGGTTCCGCGAGAGCTCCGAACAAGAATTCTATGAGCCTACCTAACTACCAGGCATCCATGCCTACTCCAGCCAGGGAGTCACCCCGGGGGCATACTCACTTTCCACACACATCACACAGCACTCCAGTCACGGAGGATACCCGAGGGCATCCCAACAAATCATTCCCCGCAAGAGAGCTGGCACACAATTCCCAAGGTTGGCCTGACCTTACCCCAAATCCTACAGGGGGTCAAACATACACAGAGATAGTCGAGGAACCAAGTCCCGACTACAACACCTCAAGCACAAATCAGGGAACACCTGAGTTTTGGGAAAGTACAGAAACCCACACAAGCCCGAACACAGAACGGGGTTCAGGGAATGGACAGCCTCCTGACAGGTCTTGGACTGACCTAGGAGGTTCTACAGAGACGCCCAGCAGTGGCTATCACTTCAAGGGGCCCGAGGGTCTGCAGCTAGGCAGGTCAACCAGGTCACAAAGTGACAGAAGCCCTGGCCTGACGAGCCCGGTAGGCAAGCAAGCAGGCCAGGCATCGGGGCACAGTCCTTGGAAGGCACCAAGGCACAATAAGGAGAACAGGCTCACATCTCCCTCCAGTCAGGGAACTCATGCTAGTAACCCAGAGCTGAGAAGGTCACAGAGAGCAAAGAAGTCTCCTAAATACTTAGAGGATTACATAACATTGATGGCTAAACAAAAGCCAGGTAACGATAGGAGCACTGAGAAGCAGAACACTGCATAAAATAAATGATTATATGTTGGTAGTAGTTTTAGCCCGGGGGAAAGGGGTGTTATGTCCCGAGCCTTGCAAACGGCTCGGGCGTTTGCAGGCAGTCCCGGGCAGGTGCAAAGCTGCCCGGGACCAGACAGGCTGTCGCCAGCGCCGTGCGCATGCGCGGGTGCTGGCGCGGGAAAAGTATCACATTTACCCGGGAAGCGTCTATATAAGAAGCTGGGAGGTTTTGGGAGCTGATGAAGCCATCTACTTGTAAGCTGAACGCTGAATAAAGGAAACTGAGAACTTCAACTGCTTCTCGTGTCTGCTTCCCGCCAAGGACTCAACACCTTCCAACTCTGTTATTCTGTTACCTACCTAGATAACTAAAATTTTAAACCATAGAGATTTCCGAGTAGCTTATGAGTCTTATAATCATTAGAGTGAAATGCTGAGTAAATAGAATCTCAACAGCAATACAGAAGCAGCATCTGAGCAGTTAATATTCATTTGCTATAATTTGTTCCTCTGAAATGAGACGTTTTTGTCAGCTGCAATATTATTTCATATTAATTAAGTGGGTTCATTAACATAGATTCTGCCAGATTTTACTGTTATTTTTCTCAAGTGCAAAAATGACATTTGTAAATAGGGAAGGATGTAAACAAGAAGCCATTTTCAGTATCAGACAAAGGCATACATTATGTGATACAGTTTTTTTTAAAGGGTCGCTGGACCTTTCTTCTACAGCTGCAGCAGCAAATAATAATAATAATAATAATAATAATAATAATAGTAAAGTTGGAAGGGACCTTGGAGGTCATCTAGTCCAACCCTCTGCTCAGGCAGGAAACCCTACACCATTTTGGACAAATGGCTGTCCAGTCTCTTCTTAAAAACTTCCAGTGTTGGAGCATTTACTGCTTCTGGAGGCAGGCTGTTCCACTGATTAATTGTTCTCACTGTCAGGAAGTTTCTCCGTAGTTCTAGGTTGCTTCTCTCCTTGATTAGCCAGAAGGATCAGGCAAACAATTCCATTGGCCTATAGCCAGTTTGCACATCAAGGAGACTGTTCCTCTCAAAAGTTCAGTGGTGCTGCTTGGAAGTCTTCCCAAGTCTTTGCTGATCCAGGCACACCAAGCCATGAAGAAATGCCACCCTTGCTGCCTCAAGCATTGGATCTGAAAGATTGCTTTATGAAACACTCATCAGACTCATTCACTCCAGAAACTGTAAGAAGACTGTAAAATTATGAAGTGATACATCCCCTATGTCAAAATTCTAAGAATTCTTTCTCAGAAGAATTTAAAAGCAAATTGCCTTTCTAGTAGTCACACTAGCTAGGAATTTGAGAAACTTTAATCTTGATATATCTGGAGTGTACCAGTTTGGGAAGAGCTCTGTTCCCATTAACTGCATGGCCTTCAGTTCTCTGTCTGTGATCTCTCTGGACTTTTGTCATCCTTAAACAGTTAATTTCCTTGCTGCTAATCTGTACATCCCTCTTATTCCTTTGATTCAAATTGCTTCCATTTCTTCAGTACTATATATAAAGCATGTATCCTTCAGTCAATATTTCTTAAAACCCATTTTCACTGCAGGTTCCTATTTATTTACATAAAACGCTATATGTCAAAAGCACTCCATTAATGGCCCTGGGTTGCTTTCAGTAACAGCAAAGATATTTATAAAAACAACATTAAAATGTAACAGAGATGAAACAGAAACATTAAAGCAGAAATATTTAAAGGAAAAATATGTTTGAATCCCTTTCTAAACTCTAGTGAATAGAGGGCTTGCTTGAACCCTAGTGATATGTATTCCACAATGTGGGCCCTATGCCATCTCATGGGCCTGCTCACTTAATGGTTGATGCCAAATGCAACTAAGGCAGGAGTGCCCTACCTCTGGTCAAAGATAGTAGAAGACTAGGCAGACTTCTACTTGATTGTGGCCATGTAAGATTATACACCATTTAGTTAGACATGTGGCTGCCAAATTGGAAAGACTTATCAGAATGCAAGCAATATAAAAATATGTTTTGGGAAAGTACATGACAAAACTGAAATGGTATAGGGCAGTGGTGGCGAACCTATGGCACGGGTGCCAGAGGCGGCACTCAGAGCCCTCTCTATGGGGACACGCACTGTCACCCCAGTCCTAGGCCTTCAGCTGGGTTTCATAAAACCTTTTTGCTTTAGGCGTCTGCCGCCGTGTGCAAAAAAAAAAAAAAAAAGGTTCAATCAGTCAATTTCAACTTCTTGCGGAAAAAAAGACCTTGCAGAGTTGGAATTGATTGATTGATCTTTTTAGTCCCACCCAGTCAGCCATTACCACCACAGCACACCCACCCAATTGGCCACACCCAGCCAATGGGCCACACCCACCCAGCACTCGACGATGCACGTGGATTTTGGGTTGTAGTTTGGGCACTCAGTCTCTAAAAGGTTCGCCATCACTGGTATAGAGTTTCCTGCCTGAGCAGGGGGTTGGACTAGGTGACCTCCAAGGTCCCTTCCAACTTTATTATTATAAAACGTCTTAGCACTGGCAGCATGCAGCAAGCACTAAAGCTGTTTTATCTTGGGGTAAGGCTATGCCAGGGCTCTTTTCATCAGGTAAGCCATTAATCAGTTAAGTATTAAAGTAAGTATCTTTTCCACCAATGTTTTAGTGACTGTCCAGCATCATCATTGGATCACTATACTTCACTAGGGTGCAAATCTGTTCCTAATAGGTGACTGCAATCCCATTCATGTGTTTTGAATAACTTTTTATTTCCTAGTGAATCAAAGAGCTGTGTCTGAAGATTTTATCAAGTTTTAGATATTTCATTAGCTTGTTCCAGATAGATATAACTTATATATATATATATATATATATATATATATATATATATATATATATATATATATATATATATATATATATAAAGCACTACACGCTTATATATTAGAATTTAATTTGGTAGAAATATGTGACTCAAATCCTCTGCAGCAAACATATACTTTTCCCCCAACTTCATGCTATATTTCTTCCTGATTTGATTATTTTTAGTACTGTATATCAATCTTTAGTTGAAGGGATAGATAAAAGCTGTAGTAGCTCTATTGCAATAATTGTTCTGTGGCAGAAATTTTTTCAATTACTATAAGAAAAAGTGATTGTAATTATTCAAGATGGCATTTAGAGACATCATTATTAAAATAGCATTTTTTATAAAACAGATGAAGAGAGATATTAAGTCACTTCTCAGTACATATAAAACAACCAATACAATAATTATATAGTGCTTTATGTCAGTTAAACAGGAACTCATATCCCTTTCTATATTTAGTACTGAAAAGCAAAGAATTTAGAATGAGTAGAAGGATCTGGTCAGTTATTGGATTCTTGATTGAAACAACAAAACAATATTATTTCTATTATAAAGGATGCTCGGGATATACAATGATTATGATTTAATAAATCACTATATTTTGATTTTTTTTACATTCTACTAAGAAATTATTATTTTTATACAACATTTCCCATTGTGGCTTAAACTTATGAATGTGAACTTGAAATCCAAATCTAAAACTGGAATATAAATATATACAAATATAAATATAAAGAATGAAGGATTTACCAACCATGGGATTAGGAAAATGATGGAAAGAATTTTATGATGGAAAGAATGCCACCCTGAATTTACAATCCTGAACTGATAAAATATATCAAGCTGGGCATCAAAGTAATATTATTTCAGGTGATTGCAATGTAATGCTGTGTTTAAGAACCATATTGCTTTCTATGCATTATAGACACTTTCTTGTTTCTTTTAATCAATTTTATTCTTTTAAAGTCTTCTTTCTTTCCTTAAAGCAATTCCTATCATAGCAAAAACAATTCAAGTTTTCTAAAACATGTAAATTCTTATTTTACTGTTTCAGGTTTTTTGTTTGTTTGTTTTTTAAAATTAGGATGTAACTGTGTAATTATAAGTTGCAGGTTAAATCTGCCAGAAGCTGCAAACTATGTTACATAAATATACTGTATATCACAGGAAGCACTCTAGAAGAATGCATCTCGTCACTATATTGAAAAGTACAGTGAAGTATAGCTAGAACTGATGCCATTAAAAATTGTGACCTCCACCCTTCTTCGTAAAGAAACACTTGCAAAAATTCAGCAGTTGCACTTCTAGGCTGTCTTTAGGGTATTTCTATAAAATGTACAGGAAACTGGAGAAGCATCTGTGCCACTTCTCTGTCACTGAACGTTTGGCACCATCTGGTAAAAGACTCAGGTGGAACACCATAAATAAATCACCCTTGGATACGGAATTTTTGTTTTCATACATTAATTCCTGTATCTTGGATTATACTTTCTTAAGTTTTGATGGTAGCCATCACCAAATGAATGGGCCTCTCCAAAGTCTCTAGAAATTTTGTAACTTCAATAAGCTTTGTTATACGAAATAAAAATCCATAAATCCATAAAATAAAATGTTCAGAAATAAAGCTGATTCTGACAAGTTCCATGTAGCAAATGTTTACCTTCTTAACAATAGGCTAGTTTATTAAAAGCCTAAGTGTCAGATTTCACAACTAGTCCTATCCAAACAGTTCAAGCTAACTAATTCAACTCCCTTTATATATATTCATGTCTCTGAATTATTGTATATATTATACCAACTGAACTGGTTAAACTTATACAATGCCTTAACAAATAAGCAAACAAGCAAGAAGTGGTGGATCATCACACCTATAAAACAAACATTTTGCAGCTCTAATACCATACCCGGTATTTCAAACAAGTTAATTTGTAGTGGGTAGCATAGCTAAAATATGTTCTTTATAAAAAAAATGGATGAAACCGTCCCAGGTATGATTAGAAAACATTTCTACATGCTCATGTAGGGTTATAATTTCTTTTCCTATTATTTTTTTACATCACTCCATGCTATTCCAAAGGGCATTTAGATTTTCAGGATCAGGTTCTGGATAGTAGGAATCAGAAAAAAAACATTGATTTATGCATGGAATTAAACCTTAGGATCTCAGCCTCTACTTACATATTTTATATCTCTAGCTGTATTTACAGTGGATCCACTTATGTCAATTTTGTTATGCTGCAGCCTGATTCTACAGTTGTTGAAATCCATTCTTTTTCTCATTACCCCATAACGACACAGTGAAAACAGAATGTTAGAAATGTCTGTAAATTTATTTTTATAAAATGTTTTATAGATGGCACCTTGATCCACAAAAAATGTCTTTTATGTACCCTGACTTACAACCTAAATGTTGGAGATGTGGTTGTATGGACGCTACTTATTATCATATTTGGTGGTCGTGCAGAGAGATAAAAGCATTCTGGATTAAGATATGGTGGAATATCCAGAGAATTTTTAAAAGGAGGGTAAAATTTACTCCACAATTATTTTTGTTAGGTATAGTTATTGATTGTGATACAAAGGAGGTTATATTGATGTTAAATTTGATTACAGCTGCGAGGCTGTTAGTAGGACAATATTGGAAGAAGGAATCTTTGCCTACATTGCAGGAATGGTTTCTTAAAGTGTCTCATTTGGCGGAAATGGCAAAGATTTCGGCTTTCTTAAAGGGTCAAACGCAAGAGAAATTTCTTGCTGTTTGGGATAAATGGATAAAATTCATACAATTTAAATTTGATATAAAAAAATACTATATAGTTTTTTCATAATTTTTAACTTTATATATATATATATATTCTATTTTATATTCTTTTTTTTATAAATATAAATTTTTTTAATTTTTTTTAATTAAGCCTATATTCTGCTCTGGGAGGCCCTGGGGGGGGGGAAGGGGGGGTTTGGGTAGGGGTGGGGGAAGGGGGGTTTTGTTGGGTAATGTTTGTTTTTATTTGTATATGTTGTTTTTTGTTTTTGTATTGTCTTTTATTTTCTGTAAAATTTATAAAACTTTTTAATAAAAAAAAAAAGAAATGTCTGTAAATTTATTAAAAAGAAAAAAACTGAAATATCATACTGGCATTGAGTATTCATACCCTTTGCAACAACACTTGAAATTTAGTTCAGTTGCCTCCCATTTCTCTCGATCCCTGCTGACATGTTTCTACAACTTGACACGAGTCAACCTGTGGTAAATTTAATTGATTGGACATGATTTGGAAAGGCACACACCTCTCTACAGAAGGCCTCACAGCAGACAATAAGGTGACCAATCATCCTCCTTTAGGGAGGACAGTCCTCCTTTTGTAAGTTCTGTCCTCCCTCAAAAAGTGTCCTCCTTCATGTCCTCCTTTTCGATATTTGAAGACTAATCTGCAGGGCTTTTTTTTTTCTCCCTCATAGAACGCTCAGAATGGCGTTCCGGCACCTTTTTCTGATGCTTTTTTTTTCCAACTTTTGCATGAGCTGTGCTACTCCCACTATTGGCTTTCGAAAGCCAATAGGAATTGCTGCTGAGCGTGCCAAAACACCCAGCTGGCAAACTTTGCAGATGCAAGTTGTCTGTATTATTGTTGCAATGAATAAAATGTTTCTTTTATTTACGATATTTTTTTCTTCAATTTATTTGTGTCCTCCTTTTCATTGTAAAAAAGTTGGTCACCTTACTGACAATGCATACTGTAGCAGAGCAAAAGCCATGAGGTCAAAGCTTGTCATATCCTACCAAAAGACTCGAGGTTGTACTTGCTGTCAAAGGTACTTCAACAAAGTACTGAGTGAAGGGTCTGAATACTTATGCCAATATGATATTTCAGGTTTTTTTTCTTTTTAATACATTTACAGACATTTCTAACATTCTGTTTTCACTTTGTCACTATGGGGTACTGAGTATAGATTAATGAGAGAAAAAAAATAATTTCAACAACTGTAGAATCAGGCTGCAGCATAACAAAATTGACAAAAGTGAAGGGGGTTTGGATACTTTCTGAATGCTCTGTATCTACATTCAAAAGGGAAAAGGTATGCATTTAATTTTTCAATAGATCGGAATGGAAAAAGTGAACATATTGGAATTACTATATTTAAATATGATTTAACAGAATTACATCTCCTTGTGCTGTAAAAACAAGATAAGTTCAAAATGACAAGCAATAGAAATGCTTTAAAAACTTGAAGTTGCATTTACCTTGTACTAAGACTGGCCACTTTTGTCCCTGGAGGGGATTCCAATCCTTCTCCTGGCTTTGAGGATTTTTCTCTGTTCATTTGCTGCAGTATTGAGTTCAGTTCACTAATAACATTTGCCTTTGGGCCTGAGAGAGCTGGGCTTTTAATTTCTGTGACATCGCCCCAGAGCTTAGAGGTCCTTTGCTGTACAACTGTAGCCATACTGGGCTGTGCGCTGATTGGAGGAGGAGGAGGCGGGGCTGGAGGAGGAATAAGAAAACTATCCACAGTTTCTTCAATGAGTGCATCTTTATAAAGTGCATTGCTTTTGTGAATTATGGGCTTCATTTTTGGCTTAGGAGGTACTGGGGGTTTGTCCACCAGAAATGTTTGCCCATCTGCATAGACTGTACAAGTATCCAAGTTCTCACCACCTTCAGAGGACAAGGTAGAGATGCTGGACACAGTTGAGATAGTGCTGGTTGTCTCTAGTTGATGGTCACTACTACTTCGACTGTCCACCTCTTCAATCCCAGAGTCAGGGACATTATCAAAATTTTCAGGGGGTGGCAAAAATGAGGGAGGCAAACAGTTTGAAAGATCCCCTGACTTCTTACTGTCTAATGAATCTGAGGGCTGAATAGGATTAAATGACGCAGGCAGAGTTCCATTTTTTCTCTGTTTGACCAAGTCTGTTAGGGCTGAGACAGAGGCTGGGACTGAGTTGTCATCAGGAATATCAAAACTGTTAGCAAACTCTAAAGGAGGAGGTAATGGCTCAGTAAAGATAAAGTCTTCATCAAGATCAACCGAAGCAAAAGGGGGAGGGGGAATACGAAATGGCAAAATGATCGGATCATCGATGGAACTAACAGCTACAATTGTTTTGCAGGACGGGGACGGTGGCGGAAGCACGCCAGGGTCATCCGATCCACTTTCTGCTGCTTCTGTCTCTTCCTGCATCTCCGATGGAGGCTTTTCAACATTCACCTCCCTCTCCGCACTTTTCTCTTCTTTCTCGGGTTTATCGCTGGCTTGTGCTGTGTCCACCGTATGAACCATGAGCAAACCGGCTGACTTTTGTTGTGAGGTATCCACAATATTTATTAGCATGTTCTTTTTCTCTTCAGACCTCCTTTCTTTTGCAGCATCCATCTCATATTTATTCTCCGTCTCCTGGCGCCTTAGTGGACCACGTGTATTTTGCCTAGCAATGGTAGCTGTTGCTGGAAATGGAGCTTCAACGTTGGGTTTCATCTTTGTATCGATGTAAAGGGGTTTGTTAAGATCTGCTTTGCTAGAGTCTCC
The DNA here is from genome assembly GCF_016545835.1 of Crotalus tigris. Lineage (NCBI taxonomy): Eukaryota > Metazoa > Chordata > Lepidosauria > Squamata > Viperidae > Crotalus > Crotalus tigris. The sequence continues at coordinate 372,553 of NW_024097221.1, forward strand.
TTTCCCTGGAATCGGCTGGCTTTGCTCTTTCATGGCTCTGTCTCTGGCAGAGAGGGCAAGGGCTAAAGGGGAATTGGGGTCCAGTATTTTCCCTGTCAAGGGATGAACATAATTATCTAAACCAGTATTTTGGGTTGTCAATGCATTGTTCTCAGAGCTTGTTGTGGTTTGGACTGAAGAGTTTGGTGTCCTTGCGTCATTTTGGTTATTTGATTCACTGCCATTGAAAATATTTTCGGTCTCTCTAGGTGCTGGGATAGGAGATGGCGATACAAGCTGCCTGAAGCCCTCTTCATTACCAAAGAGCCCTTCATCACTAAACTTAGACTGTCTCATACGTGGAGTTGGAGGGGTTAGTCCAATATCCTCATCTCCCAAATCTGTGGAAAGGAAAGCTGGAGAATTGCGCCTCGCTTCTAATCTTTTCTCCCTATCCCTCACCGCTCCAGCAATGGCAGCTGCAAAGGGGCTACTGACTGTCAAACTGTCTTCAGGTCGCAGCTGTCCTGGTTGCTCTGAAGACTGGGGGTCAATCTCCATGCTGCTTCCTTGACTGCTTTTCCCACTGCTGCTGGTGGATGGCTCTTTCACGATAATGGTCGGAATGGGAATGGAGCAAGTTTTTTCTGGACTGTCCTCAACATTGGATTGTTTCACTAGCATTCCCTTCCGTCGGGCTGGCTTGGCTGGAACATACATTGCTTTGCTGGCTATTTTTCCAACTTCTGAATAAGGATTCTCTGGCATCTGACCTCTCTTGTTTCTGAAGTTGGCCTGAGTTGCGGCATTTCTGCTGTATAAGTCCTCAGAATCTAGAGAATAACGGTCCATTCCTCTCCGGTAATACATGCCTTTGTCTCTGATCACAGTCCCCATGTTTTCAGACCTACCTGAAACAGCTGCCTTTGAACCTGAATTCTGATTAAAAGCAGGCTTAATTGTGCCATACATTCTAGCTACTGGAGATTTGGGAGAGTTGTAAAGAGAAGGAGAAGGTGGTGGGGGTGATGGAGGTAAAGCCTGTGGTGGAGGGGGAATATCTTCTGAAGTATCTGGCATTGATAGACTTCTAGTAAACTTGAGCATGGGAGGAGCCAAAAATTGCCGTTCTTCTTCTGTTACCCCTTTAAAAAAAAGCTATAATGTTTAAATTGTCATTTTTTTCAAATCCAACATAATCGTATATAAAATAAATGTAATATTTACACTGTGGATCATACAGTTTTATAATATGTCTATTGTAGTATTTTCCTGTGTTAGAACTTGATTCAGGGACTTTTCATTTATCTTTTGTGTACTGAACCTTGTAAATTCCTGCAGACAATTGTTCTTTTTCTAAAGCGTGCATAAAAAGTGATCATGCAAAATTAAAAAGAAAATGAAGCACTTAAAAAAAAACATGTATTTCTGCACTGCGGCCATTAAGGAACAGGTTGCTATGCATGAAAGAAAATAAAAATTCATAATGCATGACAAAAAGGATAATTTAGAGGAATTGTGAAATGTTTATCCAAATATTATAAGGACTGATGCATTGAGGCTGCTAAATGTTGAATGAGATTCTAAACTTCATGCTGCAAACTTAGAAGTTAAGTATTAATCAGGAAAAGGGCACAGCATGTTGTTTAAAATTTTCCAGCAGAACACCAAAAACTAGTTCTTTCATTGTATTAACTAAAATGTCAGGGTTATAGACAAAGATAATAATAAATTGATATTCTCATATAATAGCAATTTATTATAAAAGAAGATATGTATATGTAATATCTTACCTATTGATTTTTGTCTTCTTACTGTACCTCGTGGCACACCCAGAAATGGGCCTTGAGAACTTCCAGGTACTGTTGGTGGCATCACAGCAATCCCTTGTCTTTCATACATGGACTAGAAAAATAAAAGATATAATGTTAAAATATTTAACATATAATATTTAAATTGTGCTTTGACATTTAGCATTTATTTTACATGAAACCATCTGTATTTCTTCTGTGCTTTGCTTGGTTGAGTCCATCCTGTCCCATCCTGCTGAGCTATAACAGGAGTGAGGAGCTGAATTTTTCCCAATGGCTAGATAGTTGGCTGAACTATGTCAGGGATAAAGTTTCAGAGAAGAAAAGCCCATCATACAAAGCCTTGCTGCTTTGGCCCCAAAAGTTTCATCCTTCTGGAATGTTCTACCCTTGTATAAACTTTATGATGCATGGAAGGAAGAAATAAACAATAATTTGTTTCAATCCAAGTATGAAGAACCAAATCCCTTTTTTTTAATTCAGAAAAAAGTGAGGAATTCTCTCCGATTCTTCTCTCATAGCGAAAAAGTACTCTGCGCAAAGAGAGCAACAAAGATGATCAGGGGACTGGAGGCTAAAACATATAAGGAAAGGTTGATGGAATTGGGCATGCCTACTTTAATGAAGAGAAGGACGAGGGGGGACCTGAGAGCAGTGTTCCAATATCTCAGGGGTTGCCACAAAGAAGATGGAGTCAAGCTATTCTCCAAGCAGCCTGAAAGCAGGACAAGAAGCAACGGATGGAAACAAATCAAGGAGAGAAGCAACCTAGAACTAAGGAGAAACTTCCTGACAGTTAGAACAATTAACCAGTGGAACAACCTGCCTCCAGAAGTGGTGAATGCTCCAACACTGGAAGTTTTTAAGAAGAGACTGGACAGCCATTTGTCTGAAATGGTATAGGGTTACCTGCTTGAGCAGGGGGTTGGACTTGATGACCTCCAAGGTCCCTTCCAAATTTATTATTATTGTATTATTATCTTTAGATGCCTGAAGAAGGAAAAGCTACTTGAACTATGAATGATTTTATCTAGTATTCCCATTTTGCAGGGGAGTGGGTAAGGGAAAACTCATTGCGCTCTATTGTCAACTTAATGAGAACCTTCAATGCTTTGCTTTCTAAAAAGATGCAGAAACTAGGATAGAACACAGGAAGGTCTTTATAGATGTTTAGCCCTGCTATATGTTAACCTGGTAAGCTTTTTTGTGGCTGTGAGAGTACTGAAAGGTGTGGTCATTAATTGCCATAAAAGTTTGGTGCTTTTTAAGCAATTTGAAAAATCTGAGCCACGGTTTCTTTGTTTCTTGCTTTTAGCACTCTGTTACCACTTGCAAGACATCTTGCAAGACTTGCAAGACATCTAGAAGAAACTCGTTCCCTATGAGAGGAGGAAGAGAAAAAGTGATAGAGTACAGGATGCAATCTTGTATCTCACGCCCTTAGGTATTTATCATTTTCTCCTTTTTGCAAAGCATTTCATACTCTGTTCGGCTAGCTGAAGCAGAATATCAGAATAACAGAGTTGGAAGGGACCTTGTCAATCTTTCAGTCCAACCTCCTGCTCAAGCAGGAAGCCCTATGCCAGGGGTAGGCAACCTTGGCTCTTATATGACTTATATGCTGGCTCAGGAATTCTGGGAGTTGAAGTCCACGAGTCATATAAGAGCCAAGGTTGCCTACCCCTGCCCTATACCATTTCAGACAAATTGTTGTTCAGTCTCTTCTTTAAAAACTCCAGTGTTGGAGCACCTGCAATGTCTGGAGGCAACTCATTCCACTGATTAATTAATTGCCATCCCCAAACTTTAATACTATTTGAAGATTAGGGTGGATTCCAGTCTAATTAAATTAGATTCAGAAGCAGGAATTTAATGCTTTTTGTTTCCTACTATGTTGGAGATGAAAGATTTCTCACTGATTCTGAGTAACTTTCCATATTTAAATGAGAAATTTCCAGGGGAATTTAAAATCCATACTGTATATACTCATATTTTAGTAATGCACAACAGGAATCTACTAGGCACAGTATTATGAATAGTAGAAGAGCAGCACAAAGAATTGGGCACTATTTTTCTGACCTTTCTTTATACATTTTTGATTAGCCCTATAATCGTTGTCATACAGCAATATTTTGCTGATAATACTGACAGATATATTCAGGAGCAATGCTATAAACAGCACAGCCATAGTTATCCTACCAATACTTGTATTGTTGAATCTGCACACATTTTCAGTTGGAAGTGCAACTTGTCTCATCAAAGCTGCATAGAAGTCAGTGGGAAAACACGTTTCATGGCTTTCTGACAGGGAAGTTTTACTCTGTGTCCTGAGAACAGTTCACTTTGGGGGTTTTAATTTTGAAGTTTTTGTGGCTGTCCTCTTGTCTAGACACAAAACTCATTTTTCCCTTAAAGGCAATTATCAACACCTGTTCATTTTATGATGTAATACATGTGAAGAAAGTGTAAAGTACTCCGGAGAGAAGAAAAAATAGGCCATAAGTACTTGTACATGCAACCAAAAGCAAAGGACCCACACTGTGGCTAATAGCAAGTATCGTGTCATGAGAAAAAAAAAGTCATTTTCAAAATAAATAGAATTGGTAGAACAAGAGGAGGAGAAGGAAGAGGAAAAGGGAGAGATGCATCACATTAACCATCAGTGAGTTATTCAAACAAAAATAGGGCACTACCCAGAAGTGACTTCAAAATTACTCAAGAAATCAAAGTCAACCTCCCATCCATCCATTAATGGAATGTTTCTATTCTATTTCTATTCTAACCCTATTCCTGTTGCTGTCATAGCCAAGGTTTAGTGGTAAAAATGAAGCCAAATAATTATGCGGAAACTCAAGTTCATCGTAATTATGTTATAAAAGCCATTCCTAAAGGATGCTATCATACCAATTATTATTGAGATCCAAGAGACTGACAAGTGATAATGAGATGGGATTACCAAAAATAGCACCTTCTCTTTTCCTCATGCCAAATCTAAATGCTCTTTTGTTTTATTAATCTATTCCTCTCTAAATGCACTTGAATCTACATATTTATACTAAAAGCAGCAAAGAGAATTCAGGTAATTTTCTGTGGCTCTTTCTAGGTGCCAAATCCTGCCACAATAATCAAACATCGCGTTTAGTAATAGAATCCTTCCTAATCTTAGTATTTATTGAAATATAGGAATCTAGGGTGGACCCAGAATCCTTGTACTTAATTTTAAGAAAAGAGAATGAATATACCGTAACTGGATGCTATGCATTGTAAGAGTTTTTTTCCCCTGTTGCTTAGATTTAATTCTCAACAGCAGCACAAATCCCTTGTACATGCTGATGAAGCAAAACTGAAGTGATCTGACAATCTTGCATCAGCTCTTGGCCCTAAAAATTATTTCATTATAGCCTGAGACTGGGTGCATTATGGAAGTCATACTTTCTAATCACCCATAGTTCACATGGATAATTAATCTTTTTGGCAGCATACATAACTAGAAATTAAAAGTCTGACCACAGTAACAGGATGGAACTACATGTCCAAATATGCTTTTTAATCCAGTTCTAAAAAAGAGTGTTAGGAAAAATGAAGACAGAAAAGAAAATCTACAAATATACTTTTTTAAAGAAAGTACTGTATAAATCTTTCTGATCTGTTCTGAAAGAGGATATTGTGTACAATAAATACACATTAATGATCTCTTAGTGCCCTCATTAATAACTTCATAATTAAAACAATTTTTTAATACTCACAAATAAACTAATTGGTATCAACTACTTAGACTAAGAATCCATCATATTCAATATTTTTAATGCTGATTTCTTGTGATTATCTAGGTCAGAGATCGAGTGCCCAGACTGCAACCCAAAACCCATTTATGTATCTTCGGGTGCTGGGTGGGCGTGGCCAATTGGGTAGGTGTGGCCAATTTGGTGGGATAGCCCATTTGGTGTGGGTGGCTGCAGTGCTAACGGCAGACTGGGTGGGACTAAAAAGTTCAATCAATCAATTCCAACTTTGCAAGATCTTTTTTTCCCCGCAAGAAGTTGAAATTGACTGATTGATTGAAACTTTTTTTTTTTTTGCACATGGCGGCGGAGGCCTAAAGCAAAAAAGTTTTATAAAACCCAGCTGAAGGCCTAGGACTGGGGCAACTGCGCACATGCCCACAAAGAGGGCTCTGAGTGCCACCTCTGGCACCCGTGCCATAGGTTCGCCACCACGGATCTAGGTTTTGGAATAAGGCTATTTCTGGATATGCATGGAGATACTATGGATTTTTATTACTGAGATATAATACTTCTAGAGTGTTTTGTATCTGTTTTTGCTCCAATTTTTCACTGCACAACAGATCCTTATTTGCTAGAGAGATAGCAGTTGAATTCAATCTTAATAACATGTGGCATAAAATTATTATACACCAACAAATAAAATAAAACTCTAAAAAGATGGCTTCAATATAGTTTGAGAGGAAATAATATGACATCAATGTATGAAAAGAGGGTATTGTATGTTATATTATTGTATATGCATGAGTTTATCTCATGCAAATATTAATAAATACCATTGAACTGAAAGTTACACATATAGAAATATTTTTTTAATATGGAAGGATGAATAGGTCCCTTAAAATTATTGCTGCTATTTAGTGCCAGTTATGTTGTCATGTCCTTTATCTTAATATTGTGTAAAATACGGTGAATTTAAGCGGGATAAGCTTAGGTGCTGACTGCATATTGGGTAGCCATTAGAGAACCCCCAGAATAATTAAAATCAGAGCATTTGAAAAAAAATCTTACTTAATCAAAGCTCCCATAATTTAAAGGAAATTTAATATAGACACCACTCACATTCATATCTGTAGCTGAGGGAAAACATCTACTAGAAGGTCGTTGTTTAATTGTTGCCACTCTTGAGTCCAAAATTGCATTTTCTGGAATTCTCGATGGCTTAGAAACTGGCACTATTTCATCAGCTTTATCTGTAACACAGAAATATATGCTAAAATAAATTTAATTTGTCCAAAGACTGAAAAAGTAAGTGTTGCAATGTGAAAATATAATTTAACTTTTTTAAAGATGCAAAGAAAAAAAGGGGATCTTGGCATTTTAACAAGGCAATGCTTGAACATTGTAAGTCGTGCAAGCCGAACAATTTTATTGCTGCTGCGTAACATGCATGCTTTAGTTTTAAGCCTGCATGCATTTAATGTTTACTTAGTGTGACTTGAAAAACAATCCTCTTCTTCAAACCTTCAAAATGTGAAGGGAAAATATCTATATAGAAATGGAAAGAAAACCTTTAGAAATAGTATACCTGCAGAGAACTGTTCCACACAGTAGTCATGAGACTGTTACTGAATTTTTAAACAAAAGTAGGCATTTTAAGTGCCCTATATATTACTGCTTTATTGTCAGCTATGGGTGTCAGGCTATTTGGCACTTCTGTATTAAGTATTAATGATTTTATAGATCTCTGAATATTAAAATGATTTTATTTAGGTCCAATGTGGGGACTTTGAAAGCTTGAATGAGAATTTTCCTATAAGCCTGACAATCTCTTACAATGAATTCTCATATCCATACTGCTATTTATGAACCGTTTTATTTCAGGCTGAATTATAACTGTGCATTTGTCCATCAGGGAGCAGTCATGCAAGAATGACCATAGAATCGGATTCAATTATTGAATGCAGTACATCTTTAAAGTGTGTGCTGAGTACTGCTATCAAATTATAATTTGAGACCATGACAGTAGTCATGGTATGATGACTTCATAATGGACAAAAAGTGGAAAAACTGATCTGGGCTGGAGAAAAGAAAAGAGACCATAATAGACAAAATTGTCATGAATCTTGGCCTTCGGTTTTGAATACAAAATAGATCTCAACCACATAAAACTTATCTACCCTTTTTGCAATGTGGTAAATTTGGATCTTGTAGTGCTGTCAAGGTACACCTAGTTATATCCATATATCAAAATAAAGGGAACTGCTGTGAGAGTTATTTTTAACGATACAAGAGAAATGCTTAAATCAAGAGTTAGACTACAGTTGAAATATAGCATTACAGTTGTGTGCAACCATTCCTTTACATTAATAATAAAACCAAGCCTTTTTACAGACTAGGATTCAACCTATACTAATAATATTTTTCTTTGCAATACCTTTTATATTAACTTTCACAGACAGATTAAATTACAAACACCATTTATGGACATCCATTTTGAAAAATATCTAGGAAATGGTAATAAAACTAACACACAACTTTTCTTAACCTAGGATTTGTATACACAGAAAATATGTATACATAAAAAATTCAATAAGAGCTAGAAAAAACTTTATATCTTATAAAATTTCTTACTTCTACCTCATTAGCAAAATGAATTTAAAATGTAAGTTTTCCTGGCCATTCCTCTTTCTTTCTTTCAGTGAAAATTAGAATAACTGCACTACAAATTACTTTATGGGAAAGAAAAAGTGGCACCTTAATGCTTAAAACAGCTATCTTAATTTTTTAATGGCTGTTTCACCCATGCAAAGTACAGGCATTATCATAGTGTTTGCAATGTTTGCATACAAATTCACTCCCTAAACATTTGGATTAGAGTAGGATAAGGAAAACAGATTTTAATGTACCATTTCTAGTTAACTCCAATGGTTGGAGGTGGTCTATGAACATTTTTGCATATAATACCAACAATATTTAACTATGCCTTAATTACTGAAATAAATAGGGAAGATCTTGTGCTAGTTGAGTTTTGTGTGTGCATTATAATCTGTATGCCCATAGGACTAACTGGATCAAGTCAACGGTATTTTAATGAAGTTAGTTTTCTTAGCACTGGAAAACTGCTCTGGAAAAGGAGCCTCTTAAGTTGTTGATGGTTCTGTCAATGTTGTTATAACACTGATAGAACCATTAACAAATACCATGCCAGTATCTATATCTTTGTACTTGTTTACCTCCTTCAAACAAGATAAAAAGATACCTTTGCATTCAATTTAGAAATAATCCAATCTGTGTTTTTCAAACTAGGATAAGCCCTTGGATATGATGTAAACCGTAATATCTAATGACTTCATTTAAACATTTTAAACATTTGGGTATGCTGGCATATCCACCACCAGGAATTTCAAGAAGGAAGATTTCATGTTATGTGTCTCCAGCCCTATCAGCGATCCATAAAATACTTTAGGGATCAAGTTAGAATTATTTTGAAAATTGAAATTATCTGTCTATAAATTATCTGTAAATACCACAAAACAATTCATTGTTTTTAGAACTAAACAGACAGACATAACCCTATAACTAGTCAGATAATGAGAGCTACAGGAAAACGATGAAGAGGCTTTGAAGACACTTGAAAAAGCATGGATATAATCACTGCAAAATTATGAGAACCATGCTACTGATTTTACAAGACTGTACTAAAAGTCTGACCAAAGCAATAGATTTGACTATAATAAAAGTTTTTCTTGCGCCCCATCATTTTTCTAATACATTCATGTATTGCAGCCACACATTATATCATTGGCATCTATCTTTTGTTGATCTTACAGCCTCTGTTCTCAATTTATTTTCCCTTGTCCAACAATTTCTTTCATTCAGTGGGTTTATTATGTACCTTTCCAATTGTAGATAAGAATAGTTGGAACTTAAACTGGAATGGGACAAGTAAATTGGCTTCCAGATAATATGAAAAAAATGTCTGGATACTTTGGCTGAGTAGAAACTCCAACAGCAGTTCTGATAGCATTGCTAGGTGCTAAATGGCTTACAACTGTGTGCTTCTTTGTTTTTTAAAAGTCACCATGATAAAGTAATACAGGTAATCCTCTACGTCCGTCCACAATTGAGTCCCAAATTTATGTTGCTAAGTGAGACATTTGTTTTGCCCCATTTTATGACCTTTCTTGTCACAGTTGTTAAGTGAATCATTGCAGTGGTTAAATTAGTAATACAGCTGATAAGTGAACCTGGCTTCCTCCATTGACTTTGCTTGTCAGAAGGTCTCAGAAGGTGATCATGTGACTTTGGGATACTGCAACCGTCATAAATATGAGTCAGTTGCCAAACATCTGAATTTTGAGCACGTGACCATGGGGAGGCTGCAATGTGAAGTGGAGTATGAAAAATGGTCATAAATCACCTTTTTCAGTGCTGTTGTAACTTTGAACAATCACTAAATGTACTGTTGTTAAGTCGAGGGCTACCTGTACAACAGGATGAAATAAATCCCTAGAAAAAATGTGTTAAATTCAAAAAGAAGTTCATTCTTTCAAATAAAAACTTATATGTTTCACTGAAGAAACTGAAAAATAATTACTATTTGCAACCACACTTCATTGGTACTGTAGAATTTGAATAATTTACTTTTTTACATAATTTGAATTGACTCCATTCTCAGCTTCTATCACACTTTTCAAGTGACATAAGGCAAATAAAAAAAATGTAACATTGCATAGCTGAAATAGTCTTCTAGGTGTTTCTGAAATTTTATGTCATTTCCCATTAAGATCTGTGTATCTTGTCTCTGTGTAAGACTTTGAAAACTAAACTTTAAAGTATTTGTCAAAGTGGAATTTTTATCACAGTCATTAATGACATTTTTTCAAGAAAGTAGGTTCCTATATCAGTGAGAATGAATCTTAACATGCTTCAGTTTAAAAGAGTTTATTTACGAAAGTTTCTGTTAACATGTTAAACAAACAAAAATAAATAAAAACAGGCACAGATGGGGCGCAAGTCAAGCGGGTGTGAAAAGCCACACCTGCTAAGTAAGATGCATTTGAGCACATGATCAAGACAGAACACCCATGGAAGTGTCCTCTTCATCTGAGAGCTACTGGGTCTAGGGCAGGGGTTCTCAACCTTGGCAACTTTAAGACTTGTGGACTTCAACTCCCAGAATTCCTCAGCCAGCAAAGCTGGCTGACGAATTCTGGGAATTGAAGTCCACAAGTCTTAAAGTTGCCAAGGTTGAGAACCCCTGGTCTAGGGTCTCTCAGGACAAGGCTTTGACTGAAAAGTTGCGCCTGCAAAGTGCCTGCGGTCAGAAGGTTAGCTTACACCAGCTGCATTTCATCATTAGCTCAGTCATTTAGCAAAAAGCAGCCACAAGCATTTCTTTCACTTGGGAACACACATGGCTTGTTTGTACTGCAGCAAAATGCTTCCTGACTATTTCCCTTCAGACTCAAAACGAAAGGGAGCAGAGAGGGGATCATTCATATATGCACACAGAACACTGATATATGCACAAACTTGGTTTCAGTTATGGGTTTGACAATACATTCTGGTGACTCTAGGAAAGTCAATTTAAACATTGAGGTCAAAGGTCAACTATTCAGGACCTGTACACAGTGGTATCACTCAATGTTCAATTCACTCCTGAAAAGGGGACCTTTAAACAATAATATCTGATACCACCTTGAGGGCCATCCTGTATTCTTCTATCTAAGAGAAGATTTGGAGTTCCATAATGTTAACCAGCCCAGTCCCAACCACATTAACTGGTTTTTCTGCCCCTACTGTATTGCTCATCTGCCTAGAGCTCCCTGGCCTGAAGGGAGAGGAGAGAGATTTTTATTACAACGCATCCACTATGATGCTGAGCTATTTTTCAGACATTGTGGCACAGTACTCAACAGCATGTCATGACTCTTACATTCTGACGAGGTCTGGCTGTAAGGAGAGTGACAATCAATATCTAAGATCTTATCAAATATAGTTTCTCCGATAAATACTATCATTGCTGAAAAGGTGTAAGCACATATTATTTTTCCTATTTTTAAATATTCAAACTCAGAGGATAACCATGTTACCCACAAAAGATGTGGCAAGTAAAGAAACTTCTGAAAATGTCATTCCTGTGCCTAAAAAGCTTTGCTGGCACATTTTTGTATAAGTCACAAATGCTGCAATTGAGTCCTGGCATGTTGTAGACTGCATAACCAAGCCAAGATAGGCTTGGTTATGGGCTAGAGATTAATCTGGTCAGACCTACAGAGGATAAGAATAATCATGATCCAAAAAGGCACTTACAGGTTAACCTCAGGCCAGCATGCCAGAAACACCAGGCAAGAGACTACTCAAACACAATTTCTAAGGTGGGGATTGTCAATATCCACATACTTACCAAGAACTTCAGTATGCTTGCTCAGAGGGAAGGGGATCATGGAAAAAGAAAACTCAAAAAACAGCTGTGTCCAGAAATGATTTGTATTTGTAAGAAAAGCAATGAATGTCTGGCACAGTGTAAAAAAATGTTCTCATGAAGCTAAAGTAAAAGAACAGAAGCAAATGTTCTTCAAATACCAGCAGCACACATTGTTAACAATGCAAATAGAAACTACAAAATGTTAGACTAATCTAGTCAGCCAGAATATAACGTTAGCCAAATGTAGAAATGGTCAAGTTCTGCCATTCATGGCTGTATGGCTAAGAATTAAAAGGACAGGCACATTAAAAAAAATCTCTTGAAAATACTATCCCTCATGTGATAATTTATTTCTTCTTCCCTCCCTCTTTTGCCTGACGCATGGGCATGGGCAAAGATGCCCTTTCGGTTATGGCTCTCTGCATTCGGCCACTGCGACGAGGCACTGTGGCTTGTGGTGTTTCTTGAGAGTCATTAATCCCTTCATCTCTTGGTAAGTACACAGTGGACATTGCCACTGCGTCCTCACCAGTCCACGTTGAGGCACTGGTTAACTCAACATGAGGGGTGGCTCTTTGGGAGATACGAGTTTCAAGGACCTGTGTCCTTGGTTGTTTGAGGAAAGCTAAAATCTCAGACAGGTAGTTATGAATGGCTCTTGTGGATGTTGCCACAATGCCTAGCTGCAACTCCATCCGGCCCATGGACTGTGACATGAGACCCATGGACTGTGCGTGCTCTCTCTTTATGTTCTCCAGCAGCTGCACAATCCTACTGTTGGTTTCCATCAAAAGCTTTTCCCCCTCTGTCAGCTGGGTTTGCCCTCTCCAACCCTGATCCCTAGAGACAGCCTGAACACCATGGCGATTTTCATTCATTTCAATATTCCCCTCCTCAAGAGAGTCACTTTCATATTGAGTTCTACTGAGAGATTGATCGCCAGGAGATTGCATGTCCATTGTACAGCGTGGAGTCCGTTCTGGCGTTGGAAATCCCTCAAAATCTTCCCCAACATTGCTGGGTGTTTCAGATGATGACAGTGGCCATGGCCAACTCTCTGTAGTTCTGGCTGGTGAATCTTCATCTGAAGCAGGCACTGAGGACTCTTGTTCTTCTGCAGGTGTAGACGGTGAGCTTCCTCTCTGGTGCCTGGGTTGCCCCGAAGATCCAGGAACCTCCCCATCTTGTTCCCCAGTGACATCTGGCAATCAAATAGAGGAGCAACAACCACTGTATCTGAGGCCAGGAAGATGGAGGAATCTACATACATTGGACAACACACAAAAAGAAGCCAGTTGGGAAACCAGAGTGTTTGTGTTAGGGCTTCTAAAATGTAGAGACTGAAAAATGCAGGGAGTGCTGAAATTATTAAAATATCATAAAGAGCACACTGCCCTACACCCATAACACATACAACTAAGCTGGATCCCAAGGCACAACTTTCAATACACTTTTTTTGTGATTGTGACATAAATGTCTGTGAACCTATCAAAAAGCTCACCTATGCACTGTAGTGATGTTCACAGTCAGAAATCTCTGTGATGAACTTTGGGTCAATTGTCCAAGCGACCTGAGCTTCCTGTGGTGTCAGATGTGCTCCACCACCGAATTGTATGGCAGCCACTGAAGCACTGGTTGCTATCTTCTCTTTTGTCCGTCGTTTCATCTAAATCCCTTGCAGAATTATTGTCACAAAATCACTGTGACCATTAATCAAATTTATCCTGTGAACAATGTCTCTTAGCCTCTCAATGTCTGTATACATTTATTTCCTTTCCATTATTTGTAATAGAAGCTAATTATACCAAGGGCATTGTCCATCAGGATACTTTTTCTTTCTCTGAAGGTATTATTTGACTTGTGCTTCTCCTGATTCCTCACTTGAGTAATTTTGTAAGGAAAATACTAAACATTTTTTCCATGTTTGACAAAATTTATGAAGAAAGTTTAGATACTAAATTAAGGCCATATAAGTGGAACCCTTACACATGATGTCAATTCACATGTGCACTAAATCAAATGTATTCCTTGCAAATAGTTATATAATACATGCAATTCATAGTTAGACTATTATGGTCAGTACAGTAGTTCTTTAGCATATCCAGACTAGCAAAGAATGAGAAAATATCTTGTTTTAGAAAAATAAAGTAAGCCTTCTGCCTCAGGGACAATTCAGCCATTTATAATTTTCTGAAAAGTCCTCTGGAATGATCATAATAATCACTGCTTTAAATTATCACACTTCCCACTTTTAAGAAGAGGTGTGTGTGAACATAAATTTTATTAGCTTCTTCTTCTGATCATTCCTAGTGAACTTTGTAGTTGGTGCAAAGCAAATTCATACCAATTTGTATGATTTTTCAAACATTTGAATTTCGTTAGGTGTAACTCCTGCTCATTGAAACACACCACATGCTGCTCTTCAATTTTATCTGGAGTTATGTGTTTGCGCTAGGGGGCATGGGTGTATGTATGTGTCATATTAAAAGGGATGATTTTATATATTATTCCTTAAAATAATCCCTTGTAATTTCAAATAAGGAAAGGATCACTATTATGATTATGGGCAATTTCCAAATGTTATTGTAATTTACCACCCAAGATCTTATATCCATGTTTTTTTAAAGAACACTGTGTACTTCATGATGCAAGAAAAATGAAGATTTGAACTCAACAATAAATGTTACTGTAAAAACTAATTACTTCTCCATTTTGAAATTAAAATATTCATATTTGGTTTGTGTAGACTGTCCAGTTGCATGTTTTATGAAAATTGATGATGAAGTAGTGTTTATATAAGAAGTATGAGAAGACACTGATGAAAATGGAAGGGGTGGGGGTACATGCAATCCTTGGAAGTTCGACTGCATGGAAATTTTTTAAAAGGGCCTTTGTGGGTAAATTCGATGTAATATCTGCTGCTTTTTCATTTTTATCCCCACCTTTGCTTCACTAGTACAGCATCAGCTGTCACCAGTGACTCCAATTTTCCTCACAGAAATGGGCCACAAAATTCATGCATAAAAAACTAGGGTCCTTTTAATCAAACGAGTAAATTGGTTTTTAAAAAATAATTGTTTCTGCTCAGACCACATTGTTCTACTATATTTTAATCATTCATAATGTTTGAGATGTAAAAGAAATGTGTTTTTAAAAAATTGTATTAGATGACTTCCTATTTTTTAAATCTTGTGCTTTCAGTCTTGCTTTACCATATGCATACTGTAAATATAAAGTACTACTGGGTCATGTTGAACATAACATCCTACTAATGATAAACTGTCAAATGAGACATCAAAATATTCTCTGGATGCTCGGAATAGTTTGGAGCCAGAGTTGTCTCTTACAATATGGAAATTGGCAATTGTTGTTCCAAAGAAAGCATTTCATTATTAATATTTTTTTTTGTCATATATTGTCAGGCATTCTTCATATTTGAAAATTGTGGATTTTGGTTTTGTTGTTTAGAGTGAACCTACCCAAAATGGAAAGTGGTAGAACTTACATAATAATATAAAAGTCTGAATTGTGTGATTAAAATATTCTGATCACATAATTACTGTGGGAAACCTGTTATTTGTGTTTGTGGTTCATCTTCCAGGAATCAATTTCATAAAATTGAAACAACTGTTTACTACAAATATATGTATTTGTTGCAGTATCTATAAAATATCTAGCCTCCTAATCAGAAAGAGAAGACACAAT
Organism: Crotalus tigris; assembly: GCF_016545835.1. Classification (NCBI taxonomy): domain Eukaryota; kingdom Metazoa; phylum Chordata; class Lepidosauria; order Squamata; family Viperidae; genus Crotalus; species Crotalus tigris. The sequence goes on from NW_024097221.1 coordinate 388,203, forward strand.
GCTACATGGCATGTGTGACCACTCACATAAATAACCACCAGGGTGAACAGAATCTACAAATTCTATGTGGATTTAAGTTCTAATGTCACACTTGAATATTTGGGATCCATGAATACATTCAAGATGATTTGTAAAACTGCCTATTAACAAGGAAAGGGCTGAATCAAGAGGTAACATTAACAGTAAATAGTAAAAGCAACTACAATGAACAGGATTGTAGTATTAATTTACTATTAATATGGGATACAAAAAACAAAAATAGTATTGCAAGAATAAGTTTAGACTCTTTTTCATTCACTGATCATGGCAACTTAAGATAACTATGGGCAATATTGCACTGAATTCATCAGACTTTGTTTGATAGATCTTTTCCCTGCTGTTTACACATTGGTGTGATTAAAATCAGGATTTCAACCTGTTAAGATGATGACACTAGCTGTTTTGTTGGTGGTGTGGAAAAAGTATATTTAACAGAATGGAGGCAATGGAAATTTTGTGTGCCTAATGATTTTGCTGCCCAATGGCAGAAGTGGACGATAGGATGGCTTGCTCCTCTGGGCCTCATGATTAGGAAACCCACTTCCAATATTTATTTATTTGCCTAACTGAATATGTTTCAGTTTCAAATCTATGACTGGCTCTTGACCAGAAGCAAGACTCAAACTTTTAAGTGCTGCATTTAATTTTGTGTGTCTCAGAATTGCTAATTACAGGGAATAAACATTAACATGCCAATACATTATGTGGCATGTAGAGACTATGCTGAAGTTATCATTCATGTTTAGTGCAAATTCAACATTACTGATGGTCTTAACTATAGTTAAGAAATAAGGAGCAACGTATAAGCATATGAACCTCCTCAATCTCCTCTCTTACTTTGTCTATACATGGTTTATTGATATATCTGCAAAGAGATCACCATGGCTAATGCTAAAAAATTTCATTGTCAAATAGACTCAACTTCCAAACCTGATTAAAACCAATTTTAATAATCTATTTTACAGCCATGGTTAATAGCACTGCAGATAATCATTATTTTTGAAATTCACATTCCATAGGGAACAGAGTTTAGAACAATTTACTTTCTATATAAAAAGATACATAGATACCAATTGCCAACAAAACATAGACTTTTAAAATGATTAAAAATTATAAACATTAGAAAAAAGCAAACAAAACCAAGTGAAATGATAAAACATGCTTAAAGCTGACAAAGGGGTAAAAGAAAATTATCATGCCTGAGACAAAAGGAAAGAGAGGATAGAGTTTATGAGTCCATGATCAATTCCTTTTAACTATAGTTAAAAAATCAGCAGCTGAATATATCTGCACTCTGCCTCAATCTATTTTCACAGTGTTTCTATCTTGAGAGCCTGTTTTAGACATACAATGAATCAGAATCTGGATACCTGATTCCTAAAGATCTGAACTCATAAATGTTCCTTAGTTTCAATTTATCTCAACACACATTTCAGAATGCTTAACTATACAGAAGTATATGAAGTAGATTGGGAATGGGTAAAAGGGGAAAAAAGGATGGGCCAAAGATCTGACAATTTGGACTCCTTATTCACTATGTTTCATCTGATGTTGTGTTTAACGTAAAAATAAAACAAAAAAATCTGGAGTGTTCAGATTATTTAACAATAAATTATTCTATAAGGGCATGTTAAGACTGTTCCTTCTTCTATCTGATCAGATGCCTTCTTCTTTTCTATGATGACATAAACAATTGGATTTATACTTGGGAATATTGTTCAGAAAGATTGCATCTCAAGATTCTTGGCTTCAAGAGTCATGAACTTTTGGTAAAAAGAGTGACAACCTTGATATATCTTATGTGCATGTATGTGTTGATTATTCATTTTTTGCCCATCTCCTTCCCTATAAAAGGACGTGGTTCTGGCTAAAATGTTTGTCAAATGCTGCCAGAGGTCAGGACTACACCACCTCCATAGATGCATGGGTAGAATCATGATATTGGAATACTGCTGGCTCCTTGCATCACAGAAGTCATTATCAGAACAGTCTTTTTTTTTCTGAGTTTCTAAGTAAATGCAGGACACTGTTTATAATTTATTTATGATTTAAAATTCACAAAAAATAGCACAGACAACCTAGCTGTAGAAAGTCTGTAGAAACAGTAGACTCTAAAGTACATTTTTACAATAATTAGAGGCTTTAGTTTAAAAGAAAACCTAATAGGTTTCACTGAGAATAGTAGACTCTTATGCCCATCTTGAGTCTTACCTGCCACTTGTATTGGCAGCTGATCCCTCCCCTGAGATGCGCTGCTCTCAGAGTCCCTCCTTTTGAGATCCCACCAGATTTTTCATCTCTATTGGATCGCTTTCTCTTCCTTATATATTCTTCCCTTTCCCCCCATATGAACATCAGGATTGTAGAAGTAGGTTTGATCTTCTTGCTGCGAGATACATGGAAAGTTCTTTGGATACAATAAATACAGCTAGCAATGCAACAGCCATAGTAGTACACTTGAGGATTGTCTTGAAGACCCAGTTTGTTGCTCTGCATTTGAGCATCATGCCTTCTTCTTACACTATTCAAGATGCTCCAGATATGGCAGAAGTTTTTGAAAACCTAAGACAGATACAGATAAAAACTACCAACAAAATAATTAATACAAAATTGGGTGCAATTTCCATTGCACCTTTATATAATGACTTCTGATAGATACAATACACAATTGGAGGTAGTTATGCAAATATTGTTCCTTCAGCATGTGGTTGTTTTCAAATGCTGTATGATAAGAACCATGTAGACATAAACCTTGGGAGGGGATGTGATTTCACATGCTGGGCTATAAGTCTGTATGTGTTGGGATTTATGTTTGCACATATATACACATTAGAAAACCACCATCAGTAGTGTAAAATATATCTGTGGTGAGAAATTATGTAAGTAATTTCTAGACATGAAGTCTCATGCCATAAAATTCACAGCAATTGTTTCATTAGTATGTGTTTCCTAATTCATTAATGCAAAATAAACATGTCTACTATTATTAAATATGCACCTGTGATAATCTAAATTTAAAGACAGTATATAACTCAAAACTCACATGCTATTAATAATGTAATGAATTACATTCAAAGTAAAACTCATTTTGACATTTTTGCATATCTGACTCTGAAAACATTGATATAATTGTCCTTAGACTTGGAAAACCGTTTGTAGGGATAGTTACATACTTCAAGAGGTTCAGTATGAAAAGGGGGAACAAAGAATGGAAGAAGAAGAAAGGAGATCAAATATTTATCTGCCCCAGTTAAATCTGAAAAATTTAACCCTCACTTATTTTAGTAATGTAGCATGTAGCCCAGTGACTCATGATTTCTCAATATAAGTTTCACCGAATTTAAAAGTTTTCAAAAAAATTATGATATACTAGTTTAATTATCCTCTTGGTATATTACTTATGTTTTAAATATTTATTAATTTAAAATCATGTTGCATTTTAGAGCAGGTCTATTTATTAATTAAATATACTCAGTTATGCTTAATCAATAATTATTTGATGTAAATGCAGTGTGTATCTACAGTATATGCACATGTGCTACATAGAGTTTTGGATTTAATTATGAAGCTCTTTGTGGTATCTCAGTACAGCCACTCCTTATAACAGCTGCTTTTTTTTTTCCTGGTGAACACATGCCTGCTCTCTTAGGAAAAGACATGGCTACTTTAAAAAGTTGCAGACAGATGCTATAACTGTGCCCCTATGATCTGAGTATAAGATGATAAAAAGGAGACAATGTTTATTTTTAATTAAATGTTTAAAAAATATTTTTAAAAAACATTAGTTGCATATTTATTTACGAGGACGTTATGATTCTGAGTGCATCTAATTATGTGTGAAGAGAGAAATGAACACCAATGAGAACTTGCTTTCTGCCCCCACCCCCATGTTTTCTCCAACTGTTGATTCAATATACTGAAGGCATCTCTGGGACACATTTTAAGGCATAGAGAAAGGCATACATGTGTCCGGGTGCATTTCTGCACATAGGTCCATGCAATTTGAAAGATAGTAAGAGAAATTCTCATGTCGTGAATAAATGAGTCCTTTCTTTGCAAAACATAGTCAATAAATTAAGAATATTTATGAGTAAGTAAATAATCTTGTAGAATCAAAACAAATTTAAAGCTAGAATCAGATGTCACACAAAATTGAAATCCACTTAATATATGGCTTGGAATAATATTTGAACTATTATAATAGAAAGTATAGCCGGAGCTTGCACTATAAATAATAGTTTGTGGTATTAAAATTTAGCATGCTGTGTAAATTAGATAAATTATAGTTAGGATTTTGCTCTGCTTACACAAGCCACAAAGTACTGATCTACTAGCATCTACTTCAAGTAATGATGGCCCAACCATCATTATTCAAAATTCAAGACTAATAAAGCTAATAAATGACTTGGTGTAATGTCTAAATATGTTTTACAGATTATGGCTTGCGTTACTATGATTACACATGATATGTAAGTTGACAAACCAGTTATATTGCATAATTTTTTTGCATTTGTAAAAAAATTACCATGCTTTACATTCTAAACTATATTTGGTAAAAATACATTTAGTATGATGAATGGAGATGTATTAGAACACTGTTAGCAATACCTTATCAATTATGTGACCACCTAGAACAGCCATCAAAAAGTGAATCCCAAGGGCCACACATGTTAGCATTTCTTTGGTGGTTTCCAATTGTCCCCTTAAAATGGATGAAGTCAAAAATATTGACTCTTTTTTTGTAATTTTTAAATTTTAGGGAGGGTTCAGGTGTAAATGGATGCCTTAAGAACTGCAAATGCTCAAGGCACAATTTCACAAAGCTCTCCTCAGTTTTGGTGTGCAGCTAAGCAAACTGTGGAACAGCCCTGAAGTCAAGGAAATTTTGACATCTTTCACCTTGTATAACCCAGGTTGCTGAGAGGATACCATAACACCCAAATTGTACTTTGAGTTTAAAAGAAGAAACTATATATGAATTTTATATCATAGCATAGTATAGAAATATATTGTATATGGAAGCTAAATAACATGTTTTAATCCTGTAGTCTTCCATTAGAATTTCTAGAATATCACATGAATTATTTTGAAGATCTGCATGCTAACGGTTATCAGGGTACTTTTTTAAATTTAATGTTATGCCAATGTACAAATATCACATATTAGTTAAAAATCTTATCATTAAAAATCAACAATGATTAGGGGGAGGCTGTGTATATGAATCTTTTTAATAAACTAGTTCTACATAAGATTTAACAATAATAATGAAACTCAGAGCAATAATTTATCCCTCTTTTAAGCTGCTCCTTTGATAGCTAAATATAAATTCATCTACTTTTTGGAAATAACTACTAATATTGCTTGTTGCTTCTATTCCGATGAAAAAAAGACATTATTCACATACAATCCTCTCAAACCCTTCTTAAATGTCTATTAAGGGGAATAGAAATATTTTTAACAGCATTATTCCTGGAATACAAGAAATACTATTCGAATTATTTTTTAAATTCAGCCATATCCTTTTAGGTTCAAAAGAAAAAATGCTTTTCCGTTTTGAAATTAAGATTGGCTGAATTTTAGTTGGGAGTTGAAAGAGATGAAATTTAAAAATACAGATCACTTTTCCCCCCAAAAACCAACCCCACAGTAAATTTGGCACAATACCATGGGAAATAAAAACAAGCCACAAGTTTCCTAAAAGCATTTATTTTATAACTTCCATCAGAAAAGAATATGGAATGGTTAACAACCGAAGAAAAAATGAATTCCATTGAAAAATGATTCCTAGTGAATTTTACAGCATGGCAGCAGCTAGACCACAATGTACCATGGAATCTGAAAGACACAAAGAGATTAAAAGCTTTGAAAAGACATTCCATAGAAATCTTTACACTTGGAAAATCTTAATAAATCCATTGCATCAATTGACTTACTCCTTTTTTTAATGAAGCAGTTCAAGAGTTTTTGCTCAGTAAAGTACCGCTATGTACAGTAGCCATAGAATTGTGATCCTCTTGAGTATTTATGATTCCATTGTTCATTTCCTGCAATGCTTTTTTCACCAGGACTGGAAAATCACCCTCAATTATTTTTCTGTAGTGAAGAAAGACAACTAAATACTTTACGTATTGAGGTGAATGATATGTTATAACCATATGAATGTTTTGTTCACACATGGTGTGCATTTATAACTGCTAGGAAACTGAGAAATGTTTCTGAAAATGGCACTGGATGTCGCTGTTTTAATGATACTCAGCATTTGACAATTATTTCTTTGAACAGAACAAGGAATTTTCCCAAAAGATAGATCTGAAAATCTTACTACCCAGGAAAATCAGAAAGAGAGCTAGATGGGCATTCGGTTTAAGAGAGAGCTTTAACTATAGACAGTTATTTAATCAATGCTGGGTTTTCATGGTTTAATCTTTCTTTATTATGGTCAAGAGCAGCAAAAGTTAGAAATATCACATGCCTCTCTAGGAAGCCCTGGTGATATAACATTTTCGTTTGTTACATTATTTTTCTATATGTTAAAAAGAGTAAAATACATTCACCGCATAACTAATAAATTCACCATTTACCTAATAAGAAAAACAAAAAATTAAAAATGAGATCAGAAGATAGTAGCCTAACTGCTTATCTACAAGAATATTAAATTAAATAAATACTATGATTTAATTAAATAATACAATTTTAATTAAAGGTTGATTATTTTGTTTCAACCAATGAACACTTACACAAATATCTTTCAGAAATTCCATGTTAGACTTTTTAGCTTCAAAAATATTTATTGATATCTTCTATTAGACAATATTATGATGGCTTGAAGACTTCTATTCAAAATATCTTCCAAAATTATTCATATAATTGAAGATGCCTGGTTTAGCTGTTTGTATTATAGTTGTGTTGTTAACAGCTCTGTAAGTTCCATAATGATGAAATAACAAGAGCTATATTATACAGTTTATTCAGGGCCTCTACAGGGCCAAGTTTGAGTCCCAGTTTCATTAAAACTTCAAGTATAGCATTTGTTTTGACCTTTTTAAAAAAATTCAAACGTTTTCTTGAAGAAAAAGAAATTGAGACTGAAAATGGAACAGGCTATAAACATTATCTCTTTTGGATGATACATAGCAATGTTTTTCTTTAAAAAAAACCCCACACTCTGGATTGCTACATCTTTGGTTGAATTAATATTTGGAATTTCAAGGGCAAGATCAACAAAAATAGAAATACTTCTAATGTGAAATAGGCTAATAAGTCCTACTACAAGTCTACAAGTGTGTATATATCAATTTAGAACTTCATAAAAGTCAATACATTAATGACATGTACTTGTGTCACATATCATTTTGAGAGGACTTACGATTTACAAACTTTATTCAGTATAGAAGTGACACAGTAAGATTTTTTATTTTCAATATTTAACTGAAGTGTTGAAGTATTATCGAATAAAGTAAATTACCTGTTAGAATAAAGTCTGGTGCTGATGAAGTGACTTCAGAAAACAAAATATAAATAATTAAACTATTTAACTATGCAGAAAATAAACAGTTCTATGGCTAAAATCAGGGATCTATTGAAATAATGTGTGCTCTGATTTATTTTAGGAATTAATATTTTTAAATCAGTCAGGTACTTATTTTATTTTATTGTTTTGTGTTTTTTAAAATAATATTAATTAGTAATATTTTTAAACAATCTACTCACATTAATGTTACCATCAGTAAATAATTAAATTACTTAATTTGTTTGAATTTGTTCATAATTTCACAAATATATATTTGCTACACTGCTACGCTTGTAAGATTATCCACTTGGATATGAGCATAGAATTCCCCATTCATTTCTGTATCGTTACTTTATCCACACACACACTTTTATGTATGTCAGTTGGGTCTGTGCACTAGTTTTAACAGTTAGCACACTACGTACCAGTACATGTATACAAAACTTGCAATGATATTATCATTTCTGAAGCAGGGCACAGTTGTTCACACATTATATACAGGAAACAATGATATGCAATTTATTCTTCTTGAATTATTGGAGATACACAACATACACAAATGTTTTATATCAATTATGTCAAAATATTTTGCTTTATATTTATGTTACATTGCTCCTTTTCCAGCATTTTTAGCATGACCCTGGAGAATCTGACTTACTCATTTCACTTAATTGTGGCTGGTATAAAAGGTTGCTGCAATACAGAAGTATTAATGATGTGTGAATCCTAAATTATTTTTTCTAAATATTGTTATACTTATAATAATTATTTTTTCCTAAATATAGTTATTATTCACGTGGAAACTATTTTTAGATAGCAGGTACTTATTTCCAAAGCTAATAGTATATTTCTGAGTTCATCAGAGCTATTAAAAAGAAAGTACGAACACTGTAGTTTGAGAAGTTATTACAGAAGTTGTGTAAGGTGCAAAAAAAAGTTAAAAGCAATGCAAAACTGTGTGCTATATTTTAATGTTTTATGGCTTTAATTTTCCAATAAAAATATTATTGACTAAACTATAGTCCTTATCTGGTAGCTCTACTCTATGTAAGGAGCTGCAGTTCAGAGGCACAAAGTCCATTGAATGAATTAACCCTCTCAGTACCATGGAAATCTCAGTGTGGAGAATGGATGCCAATAAAGTTATGCCTGCTATTGAACTGAATGGAACAGTCTCTACATAAAGAACATGAAAAGCTTCTTTGAAATATCATAGGACACATCTGTTTTTAAAATACAGTTGCACAAAGAACAGTGAATTTATTCATTTTTAGTATGAACAACTAATTTTTATATGCATCTTTCAAAGCAGACATTCTAAGGTTAAACTTCATATATGTAGTGAATGCTACACACGTGAAATAAGTCTGAACCTAAATGGTCAAATATTAATCTTGAATATAAATAGGATCTATGTTTTCTTTGGGAAAAGAAGAATAAACAGGCGCACATTATACGTACTGGATAATTCAATTCCAGTACAGAGTCATAACTTTATAGGAGCTCTCAGCTAGTCAAGGGCTTTTGTAGCTACACAGATAGTTTTGGTAGATAAATTGGAATGCCGCTATACTAAGGAAATACTGAATTTGGAACTTTTGTCTGAGGATCAACACAGAAGGTGAATGTACTGGTAAAATATTAAAGTAAATAATGAAAGCAAAATTAAGCAAATCTTATTTCAGTCATTTCAATTACTGTTGTAAGACATTAGTATTATAAACAAGTTTGTAATGTATATGCGCTGGTCTGTAATGTATTTCATCTTTATGATACATAAAGGATTAGCAATGTGCTGTGTAATCACATATACCAAAATCAAGTACCCTGCCATGAAGAAAACAGGTGACATAAAAAAGCTAGGGAAGAAACAGGATGCAACTAAATATATGCAAGCTTTATGTGCATACATTTAATCTTACTACAAAATGTCCATTAATCCCCATTAGTCCTTTCATTTAGTAATAGGTTATTGCAAGTTGCACAATAAACTAGTATGCTTTGCAGCAGAGGTGGGTCTCAAGGAGATAAAAGAGAGGAGAGTTGTGACCTTATGGATTAGTTAAAGGGACAGCATTCCATGCACACGGGACAGTGTGGAATATGCTACATTAAACCTGAATTATGCAGAGCAGCAGTACTCCAGGTATATTCTCAAAGTGTGTGTGAGGTGCCTATTTTTTGAGACAGAGGCAGTGTGGTTCTGTGAATAACAACTGGCCATTAAGCAGGCAAGTTAAATAAGTGATGCAGGACTACACCAAACTTCTGTTACTTGCCACTGTTTCTCATAGGGCTGCTTCACACATGACATGCCAACATGAAGGGAACCGTAGTGTAGGAAAAAATGATGGAGGTGATCATTTTGCCAGAGTCTGTTTTGACTCTGTTACACACATTCTGAAGTGCAGCAAGTTGCAAATACACAGCAGAAAAGACAAACAACACAACACGTGTGTGCATATTTTTCCATGCAAGGAGGCTCCCGTTTGTAAGAAGAATATTATGTATGAAACAGTCCTAATTAGTTACCAGTTAGCACAGTAACCTTGTGGTAAGACTGGGGAACAACCAGAAATGGTCTCAAACATATAAAGGGAAAGAGAGTTGGAATGAAGGAGGCAAGGCAAAAGGAAAAAAAACAAAACATGGGATCATTTATGTCAAACAAGATTTCTCAAGGGATATAATTATTTTATAACTTTGCAACCATTTTCTAAATGACTAAGACCATACTGATTTATTATTTTGTGGTTGATAATTTGAACCACTGACAACTGTGTATTCTGCTTTAGTAAAAGATGATGCAGGAAAAAAAGTAAAAAATAAAGAGACAAAAATGCTTCCCCTTACCCTTCTTCTTCCGTACTGAAGCTTGAAAATAGAAAGGGAATGAAAATAAATCAAAATCTGAACAGTATAGTCTTCTAATAAATGTTAAGGCTTAAATACCAACATTGAGCATTAGGCACTCCTATCACTGGATGAACTGTATTTAAGAGGCAGTGTTTGCATTAAAAAGTAACATAGGTTGGCTATTTCTAAAATCAATATCTAATTTCAAAAGTTAAACAGCATAGATGGGATTTTTTGGGGGGGGGAAATGCAATTTGAAAAAGACATTCTCGAAAGACTTAGAATTTAAAGATAAATGAACTGTAACCTTCTGATTATTGATTTCTGATTACCTTTCTGCAAATGTTAAAATGACTTATGAATGAAATTGTATTTATTAGAAGGTGTCTAATAAACAATGAGAATACAAACACCTAATAGAATAAGAGACTCCCATATAATCAGGCTATTAGTTCTTTAAGTCTGTGGATTCCAGCACTGGTATGCCACATGACAACTGGAGGCAGATATCTACTCTAAAAAACTAGCAACATGACTGATATAATGTCAGCACATGTTCATGGTTTCACACAGAATTACCTGAAGTCCTTTCATTAATACCTACAAAGTTATTTGTGCTGTGTAAAAGCCTTCAGCATAAACTTTGTTTTCCAGGTCAGTGAATATCTCCCAAAGATGGATTAACATTCAGGACAGCACAATTTTAATATTTTTAATGCACAAAATGTCAGAGTAAGGGTTTTAGGGGCAAATAGAAAATAAATCCAACTACCACGCCTGTAGAGTTGTCTGCTACCTAAAAGCTATAGGTATTTCTTATTATTTACACAAGAATAAATTACTCATCAAATTTGGGGGATATTCGAACCAGTTTTAGATGAAATAAAAAGAGAAGGGGAGGGAAAATAATGTTTTAAAAGAAGCATAACAGGAATACATTAGAAATAACATATCGTGAGCATATGCTTTGCACCTAATCTAATTTCTAGCATTTCCACAGGGTAGAAAATAACCAATCTGTGCAGATAATTCATTGACAACAGACAGATATTCTAAGATGGAAAAAGGTAACTTATTTTCTTAAGCATTTTTTAAAAATAGTAAGATATAAAATATTTATTTACAATAGTTTACTTTTTGATTAAATGATCTTTATTAATTACATTAGGGTGTAGCTATGCTAATTGAAGAAGATAAAAAACAAAAGCTAATCTCTCTGATAAAAGAGTATAAAAGCATTTTTCTCCAATTGCAATCATATCATCATCATCATTATTCTGAACTTGGCAACTTGCTACAGGTAGTTAGCATGCATTTCATTGTGTTTTAACATATTCCATTAATTGACATACAAACAGATACACTTTCAAAGCAACAAAGTCCTGAAAGCTTCTTAGAACACATATGGGTCAGAACCAACTACATGAATCTTATGCAAAATCAACTCTGCAATTAATAGTGCTGTGCTTTAAGGGAAATTAGGTCTCTTAAGAACAGAAGATAGTATATTAAACAGCACTGATTGCTCCTATAGCATTTATTTATTAAACACACACATACATACACATGTACATTTTCTCAGAAATATAATCAACTTGCTTTAGTGATACCTATAAAGTAGCAAGTAAGAGTGCACAGGATTGTATGTTGCATGTATACATTCAAATTCTTTACTACAGATAAGTTATCCAGACTAATTTTAGTGCTATCAGATCTGGGTTTCAAAAACGTACACAATCATTAAATAGCAGCAAAGAGATGCAGAAATGTCTAACTCATTTAATTTTTAAAAATATCTGGTAGTTCTAATGTATTTAGCACTATTGGGCAGATGTACATGAACAGTGTATTTTTCTACAGCTTGATAAGAAGTACCTAATTTCAATAAAGTGCCTAAATATCAATAAAATTTTCTCACTTGAAATTAGTTGAATTTGAAGTAAATAAGTAGTTTTAGTGATATGTGGGAAAGAACTTGGGAGATGAGAGGAAGAAAAGTTGCCTAGAGATGGCCAAATAAGAAACAGCATAGCATGCAGCTGGATAATGAGTGAGGCAAGAAGTTTAGTAGGTACCCTCCCTAATTCTTGGGCTATAAAGAGAAGGGAAATTGGTGAGAGAATTGTAAGACTTTAAGACTTTCAAAATTCTGTTAATGTAGCTTTACAGGAAAGTAGAATTAGCTTATCGGCTTATATTTCCTGTCTGATTTACCTGGTAAGGCTGACGGTAGCTTTATTCACTTCAAACCTGTGTACTTTTATTGAATTTTGCATAAATCAAAACTAGATTTAAAACTAGAAACAATAAGACAAGATTCTATCACTCTGAAGCATCTTTTCTATATAAAAATATTATTACTAAAGAAGACTGTTCTTTTATATGACAGTGATTATTTTTATATTGTCTTTATCTTAAGAAAAGCATTCAGTGCTAGATTTTTCAAAAAATAATATGAAACAAAAAAAATCTTAAAAGTCTAAGAGTTTTAGTTGATTTTATATAGGAAAAATAAGTTGATTTGAATCAGACTGATCCATTTGAAGTAGTAATATGTGCAGTGGTTATAGTTACCTTTATAAATCTTCACATCCTATACTACTTAGTCTTTGAAAAACAATGAACTATTTTCCTTAATCCAGTTTGCATCTTTATATTAAACTCATTTTATCCTCCCAGAAAGCCTCAAAATACTATAGATAGATCATCTACAATGATCCATATTGAAGAATAATGAAGATTTCAACATATAGCAAAATGGGGGGGATTGCTATAGATTGTACAAATTTGATGGAAAACAATGTATGAAGAAAGCATAGGGATGGCCAGTGGCGTTCACAGAAGGTACAAACAAGCAAGCTGATGGGAGTTACATCACAGTTCAGTCTAGTGTTTAAGGCACCAGGAAACAAAGTGGGAGATTGTGAGTTCTAATCCTCCCTTAGGCATGAAAGCCGACTGGGTGACTTTGGGCCAGTCACACATTCTCAGCCCAATTCACCTCACAGGATTGTTGTTGTGGGGAAAATAGGAGGAGGAAGTTGTATTGGATATGTTCGCCACCTTGAGTTATTTATAAAAAATAATAAAAATGCTGGATGCAAATAAATAAAATAATTAAAATAAAATAATCATAATGAAAGAAAAGAGGGTGAAAACAAGAAAAAAGTGAAGGAAATGATTGGTCCATAATTGGGTGAAAGTGGCAAGAAGGTGATAAGCAACAGGGAGAAAGGAGAATTACTTAACTTGTTTTTTGCATCAATCTTTACTACATAAAGAGAAAAAACAGCGCAACCTGGAACTGCATCTATATGGAGGGAAGTGTGTAGTGGGGTGCCCAGGGCTCTGTTCTGGGCCCCCATTCTCTGGCCCTCCAAAAAAGACTTAAAATGTGGCTCTATGACCTTGCGGGGGGAACCCTGAGGAACATGAAGCCAAGGGGCTGGTTACTGCCCTGAAAGCTCCCTACACCTTTAAATTAATTTTATCAATGTTTTATAATTCTTGCCTCTTTCTATTTTTTTTTACTTTTATATACTATTTTTATGTTCTAATACTATATCTGTCTTTACACAAAGGGGAAAAACAGACTAACCTATCGAAAATAGTGCCATAAAAAACAGAATAGAAATGCAAGTTAAGATAGGCAAGAAAATGGTAAGTGAGCACCTGTCCAGCCTAGACGAGTTCAAATCGCCAGGACCAGATGGATTACACCCCAAGGTTCTCAAGGAACTGGCAGATGTGATCTCAGAACCACTGAACTATATTTTTCAAAGATCCTGGAGCACAGGGGAACTACCAGAGGACTGGAAAAGAGCTGATGTATTTCCCATCTACAAAAAAGGAAAAAAAATGGACCTAGGAAATTACAGACCTATTAGCCTGACCTCAATACCTGGGAAGATCCTGGAAAAGATAATCAAACAACGAATCAACAAACACCTAGAGGCAAACAAAGTCATTACTAAAAGCCAACATGGGTTTGTCAAAAACAGATCATGCCAGACAAATCTTATTGCATTCTTTGACCAAGTGACAAAATTAGTGGGTCAGAAGAATGCTGTGGACATAATTTACTTGGACTTCAGTAAGGCATTTGATAAAGTAGATCACAACCTACTACTTGAAAAGATAGAAAAATGTGGGGTAGAAAGCACCACCACCAGATGGATCCATAGCTAGCTGACCGGCCGTACTCAGCGTGTGATCCTCAATGGAACTGCATCTACATGGAGGGAAGTGTGTAGTGGGGTGCCCCAGGGCTCTGTTCTGGGCCCAGTGCTCTTCAATATCTATATCAACGATTTGGACGAGGGGATAGATGGGGAACTCATCAAATTTGCAGATGACACCAAGCTGGCAGGAATAGCCAACACTCCAGAAGACAGGCTTAATATACAGAAGGATCTGGACAGACTTGAACACTGGGCGCTATCTAACAAAATGAAATTCAATGGTGAATTTACTATTATTATTATTATTATTATGCTATGTTACCAACTCTTGAGAAGGATAATTAAACAATATTCTCAATAATCAATTCTTAATCTTGATATTGACAAAATTAAAACACATCAACACTAGCACGTACATAGAGATTCCCTTATTTTTCTTAAATAGGTTAGAAAATCCAGATCCAAAACTAAATTAAAAACCAATAATAATATTTTTTGCCTTTTGTAGCATAAGAATGGTGTAAAGAAAATTTTAATAAATTTTATAGTCAAGAAAATAAATCCATAGAAAATGTTGTACACCTAGTAAGTTTTGTATTTGATAAATCCCTGAAATATTTTCTATTGAACTTTTTAGTTTTGTTTAAATATAATTAAATACAAAAAGCTTTTTTTTAATACAGAGACTTACATATAACTTCTTAATAATGAATTGTGATGATTAAAAACTGCACCTGTTTTATTTATGTATGTTCATATTAAAAGATTATGTTATTTTTTCCAAATATTTGGCAAGTAAGAGAGATCAAGATTCTTTCAAACTATGAGTTGAGTGGCATATTAATTTAATAAATAAAATAAATAAGATTATGAAGGAAGCTATTAGGAATCAACCAATTGCTCAATAACTTTCATTGTTTTTCATAATTAGGATAACTAAACCAATTACCATGCAATTATTAAAAACTGAAAAAAACTTTGAAAAATACTTTTTCTTGTTAATACAAATTCCTCAAAAGTTTAGTAATAAATAAGCAGTTATGATTGGTTCAGATCCAGAAAAATAATAATAGGAAGTGTGCAGTTGCTGCATAAACTTCAAATGGGCTTTGAACTGCTGACAGAAAGGATCTGAGAACAGAAATCTGTTTCTATCCACTAATTGCAAAGAGCCCCAGTGGGAGCTAAAGGTACAGGGTTTTTTGGTCAGCTTTTTAAAGCAAGGACTAATAGCTTACCTTTATCCACTAATGAGAGGCCACAGAAATTTAAAATAAAACAATATTAGATGAACTGATTAATCAAAAATACAATAAAATAAACTACAGTTTTATTTAATGTTAAAACTGATGATGCATGTAAATGATAAATACATTCTCTTGCAGAGCTGGAAACAAGGTAGGATTTTTCATGCTCATCATGCAACCGTGGAGCCTCCAGAAATGCAACATTCCTACGTAATCATTGCAATCCAATGTTCAGTACAAGGTGCAGTTCACTTTCAAACAGTATAACATTGGCTTTACATCTCTATTATTGCAGCATGCTCTTTAAAAACACTTTCTTACCAAGCTCTTCAAGCTCTGAGGTCATTGACTTAGACCGCAAGGTCAGTGCAGTGGTTGGAGCCCGTTTTGGAGGTGGTGGGGCTTTGCATTAAACAGAAGGATATAGATAATAAGTAAAAACACTTCAGAATACATTGTTCAGATTCAATCCAAAATTACATTACTATTTAAACGATAATTAAATTGCTTGCCCCAGTGCCCAAAAGATAAAGTTGTCTGATCTCTACCAATACTTATGAGCTGCATACAGAAATCTTCACAGGTAGAAATATAACACATGGATACTAATTTTGCTCAGTGAAAGATCTCTTAGACCAGTGGTTCTCAACCTGTGGGTCGGGACCCCATTTGGGGTCGAACAACCATTTCACGGGGGTCGCCAAACAACGCAGTCTGCCATTTTTTCCCCTTTTCCTTAGCTGTGCTACTCCCTTTTATTCTATTGGCTTTTGAAAGCCAATAGAATAGATTCTCTTGAATAGAGTCTAATTCTATTGGCTTTCAAAAGCCAATAGGAATTGTTCAGGCTGTCTCTGCCCTGCTGAGCCCGCCAAAAATCCCATTCTGCAAACAGTGCTGCACCAGTTAAGTAGTCCTCGACTTACGACCGGTTGAGTAGTCCTCAACTTACGACCGGTTGGGGTGTCGCGACCTTAAAAAGGTTGAGAACCACTGTCTTAGACACAACAGTGTTCAAAACAAGAGAATTACTTTCTGGCTATACAAAAACTGTATGGTACTTGAGTTTTTAAACAATACATTTGCTATGTTGAAGTCACAGTTTTACACTACTCTAGAACCATGAGATAAAAATGCATAAATGAATCATCATAAGCATAGCATACTGAGGGCAAAATTGGGTTATCATAAGAAGGTTATGAAGCTCACATATATAAAACTGGAAATTATATGGAAAAATAAAGAGATTTATGAATTATATACTTTCATTCCTAAATTTAATCCTGCTCCAAAAAGTAGATATGAACTACAATTCTGATCAGGTACTGTATATTTGTAACATAAATACAGATCAATAAATTATAAACTGCATTGAAAAGGGAACGAATAACTAAAAGGCACTAACCAACATTCAATGGCCAAAATGCATGGCAGTTGGCTGCAGGATTTCCTTATACAAATTATTGTCACCACTAACTCTGAGAACTGAAAGTGGAAAAGTCTTAAAAAAGCAGGCAAAGTGCCAACACCTTGGCAAAAAATAATAGAAATTAATATGGAGATGCTGTTGTTTTTAATACTGCCATCTCCATAATCAATCAATAAATAATGTTGAAAGACAGCACTACATAAGAACTCCAACTTTATTCTAGCATGAAACATTTCCAGTTCATTCTTCATATTATTTTATGATTATCTCTATTACTACATACAACATCATACTTTCATTAAATAGAAATGCCCAATAATCATTTTTTGATTTATTATCAAGATTAGTTATTCTTTATAAATGTATGTGCATGATTTAAAACATGTTGAGTTACTGATTGGCGACATACAACCATAAAAGCAAATGCCATATAAAGATGGTAACATGCATGTGTATTTCACAGCAATAGGACAGTTGCAAGTTAGATGTATTAATAAGAAAAAGACATCAAAAATACTTAGTGCCTTTATTTACCTTAAAATAATTGTTTCAATATGGTTATTATTGATTAAAAATCTGAATATATAAAAATAAAAAGTATGTTTGTTGATTGAATCTATCAATCACAATTTTCCAGGTCAGAAACTTATTGAAGGATTATGATTTATTATTTATAACAAATCAAATAGCTAACAATTATCCCTCTTTCATGATATCTCGAAAATCTGCTACCACATTTTGCCAAACAGTAGGAATGGCCATTAACATAGAGAATCATGTACATGAAAATGTATTATCACATGCTTTTGACAGATTACAACAAAACCTAATTGGATTCAGACATAAATGTATAACTCTCTTTTATCTCTCAGAAAGATACTTAGTGCTGGAATTTATTCCTGGCAATGTGTGTAAATTGTTTCATTCATGTACAATGTAACAGCACATTGCAGGAGGATAGTAATCAATTATAAAATTAGTCTCCTCCACCCAATTATTTCACATACAAATATGGAAGCACTTCAGGAGCACTGATAGCACCAGAAGTCCCAGTGTCCATACCATTGGAAACCTATCTTAAAAGAACCCTTGCATTCTTGAATGTGGACGCGCATCTTTTCCTTTAGTTAACGATTACTTGAATATCAGAAAATGGAATGGCATACCAGATTCTTTTATGAAGAAGCACCTGAAACAATTAAAATAATGAAAAGACAGTACCTTTCTTTCTGGCTGTGTCATCTGGATCTAGATTTCTGGTTACTGTGACAACTTTAAGAACTAAGTGATTGCCTCCTTGTCGGATCATGTTCACCACCTGCCTGTGGCCCACCTTGACTACATTTTCATTATTAACCTGTAGAGAAAAAAGAATGGAATGGAATTAAAGTGAACAAAATAATTCACATCAAAATGATAAAGAAAAAGACTGTTTTGATTTTTGTGAATTCTCATATAAATTAATCCAATCCTTGACTAATACAAAAATCAAAACTTATTATGCGACTTATCAAATTATCCTATGAAATTACCATTTCAAAATTATTCTGAGAAGAAAGATATGCTAAAACACATCTGTGAGGAACACACTGAATTGGAGAAGTATACACACAAATGTCTCATCTAAAGCAACTTTTCTTTTTTAAAAATCATAGTGGTGTTCTGTATTAATCCTGGTTAATTTATAGAGAGTAGGTCAGAATTAAAATCTGATGGCTTTTCTTCTGAGAATTGATATCAAAAATTCTGATACACAAAAACCACACTGGCATGTTTCAGAACTATGGTTTATACACACACACACACACACACACACACACACACACACACACAGGCATACACAAATACACATACACTATATATAAAATATGATGTTGTTTTTCCACATACAAGTAATTATTATAACAAACCCTACTCCATTACAAGCAATTCTGTGGTTTTTAGAAATAAGTAATCCCAAACAGCACTTCATATGTGTTCTTACACTCCCCAGTGAAGATAATAACCATATTCAATAGAATAATTTTAACCATTCTGTAATTTTTTACAAAAGCAATGGGGAAATATCTATTTTCCATGCAAGGCTACATAATTGTCATAAATACCTAGCGATGGGGAAGGGCTGCCTAGAATAGGATTCATCAGAAGTATGTAAAGCTTTGTGGAATTTCCCTAAAAATAGATTGCCAGACTTTTTTACAACAAAAAGGAGGACACGAATAAATTGAAGAAAAAAATATCATAAATAAAAGAAACATTATATTTATTGCAACAATAATACAGAATACACTATAATATGATAAATGCATAATAAAAACCGTTTGTAACAATAACATTTTATATTGTAATTATGCTTACATGCCTATTAATTATTTAAATGAGTACTTTTCCATTGAATGAATATTTTTTGTCAATGTATCATCTTCTAACAATATATTGGAAATATCTGAACAAGAAATATCCTTCATATTGAATTTTACGGCAAGTGCTGCAGCTAGAGTATCAACATTCAATCTCGATTTCTCACTTGTCCAAAAATCTACACGGCTGGATTGCGCGGGGGTGGGCGGCGGAGGCAGGTGTTGTGAGCCAGGCGCTCCAGGACGGCCAAGTATGTGCACAGGGTGAGGTGGTGGCAGTGCAGGTCAGCACTGCGTAGACCACCAGCTGGCGCAGCCCATGAAAGGTCAACTGCCCGCCGCGCCCCCGCCCATAGCGCCCCGCCAGCACCGCTGCCCTGCCATGGAGAGCCGGCCCTGCAGCTCGCAAAGCACCAGCTGAGCCAGCTCTGGCCCTCCAGCTGCCCCCCAGCACCACCGCCCACCCTGCACATACCCTTAGAGCTGGCCACGCAGCTTGCAAAGGCGAAGCACCAGCCGCGCCAGCTCTGGCCCTGCAGCCATCCCCCAAGCTTTCCCCCAGCACCACCGCTCACCCTGTGCATCCCTATAGAGCTGGCCCCGCAGCTTGCAAAGGCAAAGCACCAACCGTGCTGGCTCCGGCCCTGCAGCTGCCCCCCCCCCAGCTGCCCCCCAGCACCACCGCCCATCCTGCGCATCCCCGTAGAGCCAGCCCCGCAGCTCACAAAGCACCAACCGCGCTGGCTCCAGCCCTGCAGCCACCCCCCAGCCGCCCCCAGCACTACCGCCTACCCTGTGCATCCCTGTGTAGAACTGAACAAGGAAGATCAAGAGAAACTTACCGCTCCAGTCTCCTCCAGCTATCTGCAGAACTAAGTAGGAGATGATGTAGTTGGGTAGCAGTGAGGAGTGCAAAGTTCCTGCAACTTGCACATGCAAAGTTTGCCACCCGGGTGTTTTGGCGCACTCAGCAGCAATTCCTATTGGCTTTCAAAAGCCAATGGGGGAGTAGCACAGCTCAGGCAAAAGTTGAAAAAAACCATCAAAAAAAGGTCCCGGAATGCCTTCTGAGCATTCTATGAGGGAAAAAAGCCCTGCAGATAAGTCTTCAAATATAGAAAAAGAGGACATTTAGGAGGACATTTTCGAGGGAGGACAGAACTCACAAAAGGAGGACTGTCCTCCCAAAAGGAGGACGGTATATGGAAAAGGAGGACATTTAGGAGGACACTTTTAATGGAGGACAGAACTCAAAAAAGGAGGACTGTCCTTCCAAAAGGAGGACAGTTGGTCACCTTATCAGAAAGTAAATCATAAAAAGTTTCAAAATAATTAGTTATTAAAGTAATATATTCTGGAATTTGATGCAAGAGTGAAGACTAAAATCCCTGCAAATTTTACTCTGCTGGTCATAGCCGAGTATAGGGGGTAGTATGCTCATTGCTGTTTCTAGGCCACTGAGTCAACGCTGTCCAAAGATGTTTCCACAGTCATATGGCCAGCATGATGTTGCGGAGTGCTGTTATCTTCCCACCTTTATTTATTTATCTACTCGTATTTGCATGCTTTTGAATTGCTAGGTTGGCAGGAGCTGGGACGAGAGTGGGAACTCACAATGTCATGCAAAGCTTGAGTCTCAAACCTGGGCTGTCGGCTTCCCAACCGACAAGCCCAGCATCTTAGCTGCTGAGCATCTCACTGTTTGATATAACAGCATCATATTTCCATAACATGTATTTGTGAAATATTGTAGATAATGAATTTTATTAAGCACATTATTTAGGATTTAGAAGCACTAGTGGAAACCTTTTTCTACCCAATTTTCTTGTACTTTTATCTACAGAAATATATAAACTTATAGATTATACATATTGCCACCCCCTCCAAGAGAAAATATTTTATTTTCTTCAAACATAAGAAGCAAATTTTTAATTACAAGTAAATTTCACTCATAAGCAAAAGCTGTTTAAAAAGCACAGATTTGCTCAGCCACATGACTCAATCAGTAGGAATAAACAAATATGACCTAGGTGGAAAAGCTGAATATTTCATAACTTCCTGGAATTATATAAAAGTAAAAGGTATGAATCATCAAATAGATAAATTATTGTTAGAGATTCACATTTGTTCTCCATGCCATCTTTTTCAAGCCATCTTTCTGGGTTATTTAGGTTTAACATCTAATTAAGTGGCTAAAGTGAGAACACAAAATTTTTTTTAAAGTTCTTTTCTGACACGTTACAAAATGCAGTTTCTTACAACCTTAGAAAGCATCTATGAACTACTCCCAAAGCTTCTAAAGGACAAAGCCAATCTTGGAGCACCTCTGTGTAAGCAATGAAGATTTCTACATGGTAGAAATGGTAAAATAGAGAGATGGATATAAAGGCCCAAATAAATGAAAATTGTGAGCTTCGTAAAGTGCTCTTCTAAGATATTTACAACAAGCTGAAGTGACCCTGAGTGATGACAGGGAGAAGATTAATTCAGAACTTCTGGTCCACTAAACCAAACTGTTTATATTCAGTGACCATATCTCTGAATAGAAAGCATGCTGACTTACTAGGAAGGGATATATTATAACATCACACAGATGGGTTTACTTATTAATCAAATTTATATAACAGCCCATGTTACCAAAGGTGACTCTGGACAGTACAACAAGAAATAAATCAACCAATGTAATTTTTTTGAAAACCACAAGTATAAATAAGATAAAAACAAGAATAAAAAAATATTGTAACGTCACACTATACTTTCCATTGTGTCTGCCTTTCCCCTCCTTTTGTCTTTGCCTTGCAATGTAGTGGGCCAAAGCTATCATTCTTGATTCTGCTTGTTTTCATGGCTGCTCAGCAAAATATCAAAGCTGATGTACGCTTAAGCTTGTGCTTGTCAAGATCATCAACATTATCAATAATTTGCAATTGTGCAATGAGGAAGCTGACTGGTGGGATGCGGGGAGGGGGCCAAAAATTAATTAATGTCCAATCTTATTCAGTTTTATCACAAAAAGGAGAGATTCATCTCCTTCTATTCACAATAGCATCCAGTTGTCTCACAGGCAATGTGGGCCTGACACTGAGCTATAATATATCAAATGTTCATAATTACAGGGAACCGTGGAGTAAGGAGCTGGAGTACAAAATAAACAAAAATCAATCAAACATTTTGACATCTGTAAATCACATCATACACTAATTCAGTGGTTCTCAACCTGTGGGTCGGGACCCCATTTGGGGTCGAACGACCATTTCACGGGGGTCGCCAAACAAGGCTGTCCACCATTTTCCCCCCTTTTCTTTGGCCATGCCCCTGGCACCCGAGGATGTATAAGTGGTTGGGGGTCACCACAACATGGGGAACTGTATTATGGGGTTGCGGCATTAGAAAGGTTGAGAACCACTGCACTAATTTACGATTATTTTAACAGAATAGTACTTGCTATATAAGAGACACCTTTGCATATTTTCTGGAATTTACTGACTTTGAATTTGCTGGATTTATTTAATGATTGGAAATGTGGGCCTCAAAATACAACGTTAATTTAAATGATGTGACTTTGTGTATAGCAGTTTCCTTCCTAACAGAAATTTTATATATTGATTTTGGTCTGGAAGACTCATTGGTTTTTAAAGACATTTAAAGTTCTCTGACTTACATGCCAAGCAGGAAGGAAATTAACTGAAGGCCAACAGAAATATTTGTATGAAAAAAAAGATATTATAATATTGGAAGATAATAATTATATTATTATTCTCCAGCCCTTACAAAGTGGTGTCATTTTATATTTGAATACAGGTAGTCCTTGCTTAACATCTATTTATTCATCAAACTTCAAAGTTACAGCAGAGCTGAATGAATGATAGTTGCAGCCAGTCCTCAAATTTATGGCCATTGTACTGCCCCGTGGTCATATGATCAAACTTCTGGTGCTTGGCAGCTTGCAACTACCTTGGGCAGGCATTCTTCTTCAACAGTAGGAGGAAGAAGCTGGTCAAGGTCAGCTGGGGATGGCAAGTATAGGCAACAGAGTACAGGTGGCTAAAAGGGAAGGAATAGAGCAGTGGTTCTCAACCTGTGGGTCGGGACCCCATTTGGGGTCGAACAACCATTTCACGGGGGTCGCCAAATCACGCTGTCCGCCATTTTTTCCCTTTTCCCTAGCTGTCCTACTCCCTCTTATTGGTGGCCACACCCACTTGGGGGTCACCACAACATGGGGAACTGTATTATGGGGTCACGGCATTAGAAAGGTTGAGAACCACTGGAATAGAGGGAGAGATACGTGGGGGAATTGAGTGGGGAGCATGACAGGATAGAAAAAATATGAGGTGTTCACCTAACAACTGCAACTAGGATGACCACAACTGCTGTTGCTAAGTGGTGTGGTCACAGGACTCAAGACTGTTGGCTAAGCAACCAGGGCCAGCAGTTGCAGGAGTATTGGAAGAAAAGTTGTGTACCCATTGCAAATATACAAAGATTGAAAACAAAGAAATAATTATCTGTTATTACAAATCAAATTAAACAAGAATAGTATATTTGAAAAGAATGAAGCAATTCTTTTGATGGAAAGAACATCATCCAGAATCAGAAAAACAGGTGTTCCCCGACTTACAACCACAATTGGGCCAATAATTTTGGTCATAAGTCATTGCAGTCATTAACAATGGTGGGGGGAGTTGCCTTGCTCAATGATTGCAATCCCAGCCTTCCCACTTGCAGTTGCTAAGTGACCGCAGAAGTAGGGAAAGAACTTTGTGCCACTGGAGGGCAAGTGGCTCCTCTCTGTGAGTAGAAGGGAATTCTTGTGCTGGGCCAGAGAAACTTCTTGTGTATGAAGAGATACCAGCATGCTGGGCTTGAGAATAGAAGTTTGGATTCAGAAGAGTTTGGATTGATTACAAGAAGGCATTCAACTCTATTCCACATTTTTGGATAATCAAGTGCCTATAAATTATAGGAATCACTAGACCACAGGTCGGCAACCTGCGGCTCTGGAGCCGCATGCAGCTCTTTGAGCCTTCCCCTGTGGCTCCTAACCTCCTCTGCCTTTGCAGAGAGAGACAGAGACACAGAGAGGCAATTGCACTTCCCTGCCCCCCCTCTCTCTCTGTGTGTGTGTGTGTGTGTTTGTATGTGTGTGTAAAAAGAGAATGCACTCACAGTGTTCTCCGAGGAGCTGAAAAACTTACTGGGCGGAGTTCCTCCCTTTGCTGCATCTCTGCAGGAAGAAGGAAGCAGGAAGGGCAGGAGAGAGCTAGCTAGCCCAGCTAGGCTGATTCAGGAATTCTGGGAGTTGAAGTCCATGAGTCATAAAAGAGTTGAGGTTGCCTACCCCTGAGCTTGTTGGACAACAGCTTGAAGCTTGCCAGGTGAGCAGCAGATAGGAGAGGGTGGGAGAGAGAGAGGAAGGGAGGGAGGGAGAGAGGGAGAGAGAGAAAGAAAGAGGGGAAGAGGAGTGGCAGACCAAGGGCAGATAGAGAAGGAGGGAGGGAGGGAGAGAGACAGACAGAGACCCTTTTGACATCTAAAATGAAGATAACACTGCATATATCCTTTTTTTACCTGTGTGTGTATGTGTATGTGTGTGTGTGTGTGTGTGTGTGTATACACACATACATATACATACACACACACACACACACACACACACACATATATATATATATATATATATATATATACATATACACACACACACACACAAACACACACACACAAACACACCTATAATAAAGGTAAAAAAGGATATATGCAGTGTTATCTTCATTTTAGATATCAAAAGGGTTTTACGGCTCCCAGTGTTTTGTTTTTGGTGGGAAACGGGTCCAAGTGGCTCTTCAAGTGTTTTGGGTTGCCTACCCCTGCACTAGACCCATCAGAAACTTTGTGCAAAGATCAATGGCATAACTGAAGATATAGTCTATCAATGGTGATAGACTGGGAGAGTTTAATATCAAGAGTGAGGATAAGACTATCAAGTATCAAAACATCTGTCATGCTATCCCACCTCCTTTACCTCTAGACAATCTGAAGCTGAATGGAAATATACTATATGAAAGAATCATTGCTCAACACTATCCGTATATATACAGCCAAGATATTGCAATGGAATTTGGACTGGACAAATGTGCTACCCTCATCACCAAGGAGAAAAATGGTGAACACTGAAGGAATCAAAATGCCTTATGGAAACAGCATCAAGAGTCTGGATAAAATTATTACCAATTCCTGGACATCCTTCAAGCTGCCAACATCAAACACACTGAAGAAAAGAAAGTTAGAATTGAATACTTCATGAGAGTGGAGAAGATATTAAAACCTAAACTCAGTGGTGGAAATACCATCAAGACAATTAACACCTGGGAAATTTCAATCACTAGATACAGACCTGGAATTGGACTCAAGCAGAACTAAAAATCCCAGATAGGAAGACCAGACAAATGATAATGACTCATGCCCTTGATGCACACAACAATGCTGACAGACTCTATTTACCAAAGAATATATGTGGGTGTGGCATGCTGGAAGTATACCAGACTGTTGAAAATGGAAAAAAAGGCATTGGAAGAATATCTAAAGGACAGCGAAAAAGATGTACTGAAGCTAATATACCATGAAGGTTCACTGAATAACAAAGAGATTCCTTGCCATTAGCCTATAAGAAAGATAAATTGAAGAATAAAAAAGAGGCATGCCAAGACAAAGTATTACATGACCAGTAAACAAACAAACGAACAAACAAATAAATAAGACTAATCGGTTTTTGTTTGCCTCTTAATGGTTTTACTTTAGCGTCCCTTTCCGTCCACTCCTCTGCCCTTCAAAATGTTCACTAGGATAATTAGCAAGAAGGAAATTAATGCTTATTTTTGCATTCATTGGAAAGGAAAGGATTATAAGAAAGTGAGCAGGCACACAACGGAGAACACATGTAAAGGAAACATTGGGTGGCACTGTCAACCTTGAGCATGCCACACAAACAGCTTAGTGTAGTTCCCCAAAGGAAAAGATGACTTGTACAACATGGTGTTGAAAGAAATTGCTGACACGATTTCAGGAAAATGATTCAAAACTTTAAAAATGCTTGGAAAATGGAGGAGAAAATGGACTAGAAAATCAGAGCCCAAAAAATGCTGCCAACATTTTTGCACCAATTTTATTGAAGATTATATTATACAGATAAAACTAGTGCAATCTACAAAATATAAAATATATAAAAAAGAAAAAAGCTCCCTCAAACAAAGTCCTAATATCTGCTTTCTTATACTCTCTTTGTCTCTTCTCTCAGAATTGTTGGGAGTCTTTAAAAATCCCTTTCGTAATTCCACTATAAAATGAAATATTCCTTTTGTAATATCCACATCATGGTTCATATTCTCACTGTCTCTTCTCACAAAATCTTTGACAGCTTCAACAAGTTCCTTTTGTAAGTCCATTGAAGAGAAGTTATTCACAACACTTTTCTGAAATATTTCTGCGTCTTTTAAAATTATTAAATAATTACTCATTATTTCATTTATAGACCATTATTTCTTATAGAGTATCATTTTTAAATCCACATTCAAATTAATTTCAATTGTATTCAATGGAATTTGCTCCTCTTCAGCAACACCTTCTGATTTTTTCGCAATACTAGGTACCTTTATTATTATTTTCTGAGCCCATTCATCATAGATCTCTTAAAGAAGCCATTGATGCATTTATTTCTTCTAATACACTCTAGTGTCTAATCTTCCAGTTGTCTTAATAGTTGTTTCCAAATATAAACATGATTTCCCATAAGAAATATTACTTTAATTAACTTCAAAGTCTTAAATCAAGTTCATTTGACTTTTTAAATCTTTTAAACCTTTCTAAAACCAACATTAATCATCCTTTTGCTATATTATTCCAAAAATATTTTAAAATAACACTTTAAACTTATAATCAGCATGTCAATACTCTATTCTGATCTTGGAACACTTTAAAAAAGTTTCTACAGCAATCCTTTTAGATAAATGCCCTAGAGCAGGGGTCCCCAACCCCTGGTTCATGGACCGGCACTGGTTCGTAGCATGCCAGTAAGTGGGCCACACAAATAAGCAAAGCTCCAACCTCAGGATGCAGGCAGTATTCCAAACCAAATACCCCCTGGTCTGCGGAAAAATCTTTCTCCATGGCACCAGGTTGGGGACCTTTGCCTTAGAGTTATGTTGCAACATGACAAAGTTGCTGTAGTTTTGCTTATTTTCCCATTTGGTTTTATTTGTTATAATAAGAAGAATAGGAAAAATAAAGTAG
The DNA here is from genome assembly GCF_016545835.1 of Crotalus tigris. NCBI lineage: Eukaryota > Metazoa > Chordata > Lepidosauria > Squamata > Viperidae > Crotalus > Crotalus tigris. Next base: position 416,114 of record NW_024097221.1, read on the forward strand.
AAAACAGCCTTCAAGCTACATAGTTTACAATACAGAAATACTGATCTGTACTTAATTATTTTGTCCTATGAAATGGACACACATAAACCCAATGTTGTATATTACCATACAGATATAAAAAGAACCTGAATGGCACTTTTAAGCTGCCTGTGGTTATACTACATGATAGCAAAGCATTTTTTAAAAAAACATGGCAGAGATCATTATAAATGCAGTTAACAACTGAAACTACTGTATGTCAGCTACTTAGACAAGATATTAATTGCTGTGGCATAAAAATAATGGCAGCAGATGGCTGCAACCCCTTGCAGCTTAGGCAATGATACTCTTAGTCAACTAATGAAACAAGGAATTTGGGGAAGCCTGTGAAAAATATTGCAAAACATCACCATTAAACTTCCGCACATTTTTATTTCCAACAGAGTAACTTATTAACAGTGATTTTTTGGACATGGATCATATACAGAATCATAGTCACCAAATGAAGTTCTTTCACTTTACTTACCTCTACATAGAAAAGTAATTTAACACTAATAAAAACTAAAATTAATCACATTTGCTTTACTAAATTGGATTGCTTGATAGAATTCCCCAATTTTTAAATTCCATATGGCATACAGCTAAGGGTTTCCTAATTAATAAACAGTTCTGCAAAACAGTATTTTTGCAGACCCACATGCACAAAATCATTCATTTGGATCCTCTGTTACTCTGAGATGTTTTCAAAGTTTCTTCTTCTATGTCACCTGCCACCACAGTTATTGTCTTCTCACTTCCAACATTCTCCTTTATTTGATTCTCCATTTCTACTTCTTTCTTTTCCTCTATTTCTATGTTATTTTCCTTTTCTACATTTCATCACTTTCTCAACTGTTACCTACAAATGTCCATTTGATTTACAGTGGGGCAAAAAAGTATTTAGTCAGTCACCAATTGTGCAAGTTCTCCCACTTAAAAAGATGAGAGAGGCCTGTAATTGTCATCATAGGTAGACCTCAACTATGAGAGGAAAAATGAGAAAACAAATCCAGACAATCACATTGTTTGATTTGGAAAGAATTTATTTGCAAATTATGGGGGAAAATAAGTATTTGGTCACCTACAAACAAGCAAGATTTCTGGCATTTGCTGCGACGATGGCGGCTTTCTTCTAGCCGCCCGCCCTAGGATTGTGTAAAAGTCTGCGGAGACAGTGAAAATCAGCTGTTCCACGGCTTAAAACCTCTTTCCTTGGGAGAAGAGGAAGAGGAGAGCTTCTTGGGTAAAGGTAGAGCTCCCCTGGACCCCCATAACTTCAGGGAGGTCAGAGGGTAAGAGCTCCCTTGGAGCCCGAGTTTAACTCCACATTCCAGGTCGTTTTTGTTCCGAAATTTAGGAACAAAGCTAGACGCCGCTTCCACATCTGCTTCTTAAAGTGAGCTTGTGAGTATTTAAAAGCAGACGGAGCTGACCAGGAGAAATAAGATTTGTGATTATCTGGGACTTTAACTCCTGAAAAGTATCTTCTCCAATTTTTTTTTCTATTTTTTTTTTTGAAGAAGAAAGGAAAAGTGATAGAAGTTAAAGATAGCACTCGGCTTTCTTGTTTGAAGGTTTTGTAACAAAGTTAATAGACTGTTCTACATACAAGGCAAGAACTTTCTTTTTTGTCTTTGGGAATTCATTTTTTCCTTTTTTGATTTTATAATATAAGACTGTGAATTTATAAAAATGGCTTCAAAACCTTTTGTTTCCTCGGTCCCTAAAGCTTCTATTTCCTCTCCAATAACACAGACTGTCACTCAGCCTAAGCCAAAGACACCCCCTCCTTCTCCTCCTCCACCTGCATTTTCACTTAAAGATCTACAAGAAGCTTTAAAAAAACTGCTTTAGACATTAAAGAGGAGGTAGCTGATCTTTTGGATAATAAAATGACTTCAGAGAGGGCAGTAATGGCAGAATTATTGGAAGAAAAAATAGAGAAATGAGAAAGGACATAATGTTTGCATTTCAAGGACTTGCGATGCATATTGAGAGACTTGATAGATTGGATGAGGTGACGGAAAATGCAGCGAAATTGGAAAGCAGAGTTGATGAGGTTGAAAATAAGATAGATACGACACAGGATGAATTAATTATCTCACAGTATAGGGACATGGAATTTGCGCTGCATATTAGAGGTTTGAAAGAAAATCCGCAAGAAGACCTAAAAGAGTTAGTGGTTAAAGATATTGCTTTTAATTTGGGATGGAGACCGGAGGAAATCCTGAATGAGATTGAAAATTTTTTTAGGGTTAACTCATGGATTGCCAGACAAAGAAATCTACCTAGAGATGTGGTCATTTATTTCTCCAGAAGATCAATTCGTAATGAAATTGTATAAGCTTTTTACAAACAGAGGTTTCAAATTGCAGCTCAAGATGTTATAATTTTAAAAGAAATACCTCCAAAAATTTTAAGAAAAAGAAAAGAGTTTGCTTTTTTATCTGAGGAGCTTAAATGTCATCAAATTCAGTTCAGATGGGAGATTCCAGCTGGTATAGTGGTGAACCATGCAGGAATGCATTATAAATTAAATACAGTTTTAAAGGCAAAAGATTTTTATTCCTCCATTCTGAAGGCAGGTTCGCCCTTATCTCCGCAAGCTAGTAAAACTGAAGAAGAGCAAACAACTGGAGGTGCGACTTCATTGATTGCTAGAGAATCACAAGTGGAACCTGCTATACAGAGTCTGGAGATAAAAGAACAAAGGATGACTTGTGCTGCACATAAACGTAGAGAGAAAGATCAGAAGCAGAAGACCAGTGAAATAACAGAAGGAACCACTGCTATAGAGCCTGTGGGAGGAGCAAGACCAAAAAGATCTTCAACAGCTGATCTTCAAGTTATGCTTCAGAGGCTTCAAGCCACTAGAGATGGCAAAGTTTCTGACATGGAATGTTAATGGCTTGAACTCACCACAGAAAAGGAAAAAAGTATTTCACTATCTGAAACAACACAATAATGATGTAGTATGTTTGTAAGAGACTCATATAACTTTGAAGGACTCTAAATATTTGATAAATTCTCGTTTGGGATCGCATTTCATAGCTTCAGCTCCAGGGAAAAAAGGGGGAGTTGTAATTTATGTGAAAAAAAACTTATCGGCTAAACTAATTGACTCTGACTCTCAAGGAAGATATGTCATTATTGATTTAGTACTACAAGGCAAGAAATTCCTTATTGTTGGATTATATGCTCCTAATTAGCAACAGAAACAATTTTATAAGTTTTTGCATGGAAAAATAACTCAGTTGGATTATAAATCAGTTATTTTGATGGGAGATTGGAATGGAGTTCTGGATTCAAGGAAGGATAAAAAGGGTTCTTTTAAAACTTTTAATTAAACTAAATTACCCAAAGCCTTTTTTGATATGAAAGATGATCTGGAACTCATTGACATTTGGCGAGAAAGGAATTCAAATGACAGAGACTTTACTTTTTATTCGGACAAACACCAATCATTTTCTAGGATTGATTTTTTTAATTACTACTGATCTTTTTTCCAGGGTTAAAATAGTCAAGACTTTTCCTAGGACATTGTCTGATCATAGTCCTGTGTGGTTGGAGATATTTGTGGAAGACGGAAATAGAAGATCTTGGAGATTGAATGAAAATTTATTTACATGGGAGGAGCTTGTGCAGAAATGTAGAGAATATTTGAAGGAATTTTTTGTCTTGAATATGAATAAGGGTACTCCAATGTCTATGGTGTGGGATGCTAGCAAAGCTTACATGAGGGGAATTTTGATTTATATGAATAATGCTCTTAGGTCTAAATTGATACAAAAACGTAAAGAAATAGAAGAAGAGATTAAATTAAAAGAAAAGGCTTTTATCTTGAATCCAACGGACAATAAGTTAAAGGCTTCTATAAACATGCTCCGGGCGCAATTTAATATGTTAATGGCAGACCAGGTTGCGACTAATATGCGCTATATGAGACATAATACCTTTTGCAATGCAAACAAGCCTAGGAGATGGTTGGCTTATCAATTACATAAGAAACAGAAGGCAAGAATTATAGAGAAAGTAAAATATAAAGGTAGTGAGGTCTATCAACAGAATTTGATTAAAAAGAGTTTTTTAGATTTTTATACAAAATTATATGCTAGCGACAAAATACATGCTTTAGATGTAGAGAAGTATCTACAATCAGTACATTTTCCTAAACTTTCTAATGAACAACAAAATGTGATGAATTGTTTAATTACTTCAGAGGAAATTGGTTTAGCTATTAAGCAGTTAAAGGTGGGAAAGGCTCCAGGTACAGATGGACTAATGGCAAAGTATTATAAAATGTTATCTGAAGAGATGATAGAACCATTAAAAGAACTTTTTAATAGTATTTTGCTGGGAGCTCCGGTTCCCCCTTCATGGAGAAGGGCTTTTATATCATTGATCCCGAAGGAGGATCAAGATCTCACTGAACCTAAGAATTATAGACCTATATCTCTTTTAAATACAGATTATAAGATTTTTTCAAAAATTTTGGCAAATAGATTAATGCAGGTTATGAAGGATTTAATTCATAGTGATCAGTCTGGATTTATAACAGGTAGATATATGAAATACAATGTAAGACAAATTCTTAATTTAATTGAGTATTTGGATAAGAATAATCAGATCCCTGTGGCTTTTATATTTTTGGATGCTGAGAAAGCTTTTGATCAATTAGATTGGCAATTTCTATTTTTACTTATAGAGAAAATGAATTTTGGAGATAAGTTTCTATATGCTCTCAAGGCTTTATATCAACAACAGTCTGCTCAAATTATTATTAATGGGGGATTGACAGAGACTTTTAATATTGAAAAGGGTACAAGATAAGGATGTCCATTATCCCCATTGTTATTTGTTTTAACAATGGAGATTTTGTTAATTCAGATTCGAGAGTCAACTGTACTCGAGGGAATAAAAATAAATAAGAATGAGTATAGTTTGAGAGCTTTTGCGGATGATTTGGTTTTAACTTTATTACAACCGACTCAATCGGTTAGTAATTTGTTGGAACTTATAACTCAATATGGGAAAGTTTCTGGTTTTAAAGTAAATAATAATAAGATTAAAATATTATCTAAAAATATGACTGAGAGGGAAAATGAAATTTTAGTTAAACTTACAGGTTTTCAGATAGTGAAAACGGTTAAATATTTGGGAGTATATATAACTGCTTCTAATGGAAAATTATATAAGAAAAATTATGAATTATTATGGACAAAAGTACAAAGGATTTAAATGATTGGAAAAAATTACAACTGTCGTTGTTCGGGAGAATTTCAGCTGTAAAAATGAATGTTCTACCAAAGTTTTTTTTTTTGTTTCAAATGATACCCATTTTAAAAAAAGATGCTAATTTGGATGAGTGGCAGAAGGGTATCAATAAATTTATTTGGGCTGGGAAGAAACCAAGAGTGAAGTTTAAGATTTTGCAAGATGCTCAAGAAAGAGGAGGGCTTAAAGCACCTAATTTGAAATTATATTATGATGCAGCCGCATTAACTTTGATAAGTGATTGGCTTAATTTAACAAATAAAAATATTCTTTCTCTTGAAGGGTGGGATTTATTATATGGTTGGCATGCATATTTAATTTTTAATAAGAAAGTAGATCGGGCTTTTAAATCACATATTTTAAGAAATGCCTTACTTCGAGTCTGGAAGAAGTATTATTACAGGTTAAATTACAAAATACCTATTTGGGGGATTCCTGGACATGCAATTGAGGGGATCTCTAAGGGGATGAATTTTGAAAAAAATTTGTATAAAGAATTACTTATTTGGTCAGGTACTGACTGGCAATTAAAATCTTTAGATGTATTAAGGCAAGAAAATATTTTACAGTCATGGTTCCAGTATTTACAAATAGTGGATAGGTGGACTTTAGATAAGAAAGTTGGAATAACATTAGGAGATAAAAATTTGGTAATTCAGATTAAAGATCAGAATCAGGCCCACATAAAAAGAATTTATAATGCGTTAATAGAATTGGACTTGGAAACGGATTTGATTAAAGATTGTATGGTTAAATGGGCTCAGAATATCCAGGAACCGATCCCATTGGATTTATGGGAAATAATTTGGATTAGAAATGTTAAATTTACACAGGCTCAAAATTTAAGGGAAAATTTTTACAAAATGTTTTATAGGTGGCATTTGGATCCTAAAAAGTTGTCTTGTATGTATCCTAATTTACAGCCTAAATGTTGGAGATGCGGTAGTTCTGACGCAATTTATTTTCATGTTTGGTGGACTTGTAAAAATATTAAGGCTTTTTGGATTATGATTTGGTGGAACATTCAAAAGATTTTTAAAAGGAAGATAAAATTTACTCCTCAGCTATTTTTACTAGGGATTTTTGAGGATTTTGATGTTAAAGAAACTATTTTAATGTTAAATCTAGTAACAGCAGCAAGGCTATTGGTAGGTCAATATTGGAAGAAAGATTCGTTGCCTACTATAGAAGAATGGACATTTAAGGTTTCTAATTTAGCAGAAATGGCTAAAATTTCTGCTTATTTAAAGGATCATACACAAGAAAGATATATTATGGTATGGAGAAGATGAATAGATTATATTCAGATTAAATATAGAACTAAAAAGTTCCATTTATTTTATGATTAAATTTTAAATAATAATTATTATTAATAGCATTTTATAATGGAAATTATTTAGTTTATTTACTGGTATTATGGTTCTTTGTAATAATTGTTTTAAAATGGATTTGTTTATAATATTATGATATTAAGGTTTAAAGGGAGTTAAGGGTTAAGTATGAATTTAGTTATCGTATAATTTGTTAAATTTAATTAGATTTTGTTTAATATGTTTGTTATAACCCTGTACTTGGCTCTGGGAAGTGGGGGGTAGGGGGGTGGGGGTGGGTGGGTTTGTGGGTTAATTTTTTTTTTGTTAATTGTTAATAAAACTTTTTCAATAAAAAAAAACAAGCAAGATTTCTGGCTCTCACAGACCTGTAACTTCTTCTTTAAGAGACTCCTCTGTCTTCCACTCATTACCTGTATTAATGGCACCTGTTTGAACTTGTTATCAGTATAAAAGACACCTGTCCACAACCTCAAACAGTCACACTCCAAACTCCACTATGGTGAAGACCAAAGAGCTGTCGAAGGACACCAGAAACAAAATTGTAGATCTGCACCAGGCTGGGAAGACTAAATCTGCAATAGGCAAGCAGCTTGGTGTGAAGAAATCAACTGTGGTAGCAATAATTAGAAAATGGAAGACATACAAGACCACTGATAATCTCCCTCAATCTGGGGCTCCACGCAAGATCTCACCCCATGGGGTCAACATGATCACAAGAACGGTGAGCAAAAATCCCAGAACCACACAGGGGGACCTAGTGAATGACCTGCAGAGAGCTGGGACCAATGTAACAAAGGCAACCATCAGTAACACACTACGCCACCAGGGACTCAGATCCTGCAGTGCCAGACGTATCCCCCTGCTTAAGCCAGTACATGTCCGGGCCTGTCTGAAGTTTGCTAGAGAGCATTTGGATGATCCAGAAGAGGATTGGGAGAATGTCATATGGTCAGATGAAACCAAAGTAGAACTATTTGGTAGAAACACAACTCGTTGTGTTTGGAGGAGAGAGAATGCTGAGTTGCATTCAAAGAACACCATACCTACTGTGAAGCATGGGGTGGCAACATCATGTTTTGGGGCTGTTTCTCTGCAAGGGACCAGGATGACTGAGCTGTGTACAGGAAAGAATGAATGGGGCCATGTATCATGAGATTTTGAGTGCAAACCTCCTTCCATCAGCAAGGGCATTGAAGATGAAACGTGGCTGGGTCTTTCAGCATGACAATGATCCCAAACACACCACCCGGGCAACGAAGGAGTGGCTTCGTAAGAAGCATTTCAAGGTCCTGGAGTGGCCTAGCCAGTCTCCAGATCTCAACCTCATAGAAAACCTTTGGAGGGAGTTGAAAGTCCGTGTTGCCCAGCGACAGCCCCAAAACATCACTGCTCTAGAGGGGATCTGCATGGAGGAATGGGCCAACATACCAGCAACAGTGTGTGCCAACCTTGTGAAGACTTACAGAAAATGTTTGATCTCTGTCATTGCCAACAAAGGATATATAACAAAGTATTAAGATGAACTTTTGATATTGACCAAATACTTATTTTCCACCATAATTTGCAAATAAATTCTTTCCAAATCAGACAATGTGATTGTCTGGATTTGTTTTCTCATTTTGTCTCTCATAGTTGAGCTCTACCTATGATGACAATTACAGGCCTCTCTCATCTTTTTAAGTGGGAGAACTTGCACAGTTGGTGGCTGACTAAATACTTTTTTGCCCCACTGTATTTCCCTTCTGAATCCATCACAATTCTTCCTTAGCCTATCTTCAAACATTCCTGCTCTACTCCATTCATTCAAAACATTTTTTGGGGGGTGGTATAAAAAAAACTTGAGAAGAGCTCAAGGGATGAAGTTGTTAGGCCAGAGGTCCCCAACCTTTTGGGCACCAGGGACCGGTTTTTCCATGGACTGGAGGGTGCGTAGTTTTGTGTACTGCCTTCATCTCCTGGATGGGGCTTTGCTTGTTTGTGCGGATCGGTTGCTGGTATGCTGCAGCCTGGTAGTGGTCCATGGACCGGAGGTTGGGGACCCCTGTGTTAGGCAACCAAAAAAGAAAAAAAGGAACTCTATTTCTTGGAATAATCTATTTTACTATTCTATACAAACCATACTCTGGAAAACTCAATAGTTCAAATATTATAATTACATAACTGTACAAAAATTTAAAGATCTTATTTAAGCAACTTTTGATATGTGTATTTTTATTATACATTGTCCCTATATAATAAAAATTCTTGAAATATTTTTTCAAGAAAAATTAAGAAAAAAGTGGCTTGGTCCTTTTGTTTTTAGTTTAAATTGCATAGGTAAAGGAAGAAAAATAAACAGAGGTATTAATTTATTAAATAGATTTATATGGCTACCAAACTCACAAACAGCAACTTCAGGTGGCATACAATATTACAAATTAAAAATATAAAACCCCCAGAACCCCTACCCCTTGTGGTGGCAACAAAGATAATCTCAAAAAAAAATATTTCTGAGGTAGTTTTATTTCCTCTATAGGTCAGCAGAATAATAGAAGTGAGTCATTGTGTCTTTTGAAGTGAATTATTTTCATTCTGCCCAACATTTAACATTTTTACTTGCATGACACAAGTTTTAAAAATAGAACGATTATGCTGCAATATTCATTATGAAATCTGTTCCCTTGGAACCACAAAAACAATTCTTAATTCCACATACAATTTCTATTCTATTGCTGGTATTCCTAAGCTATGGTATATTCTGCTCAAATATAAGACAGCAGTCTGATTCCAAAGAATAAATTAAAAACACAGGAAAACGAAACCCTCAATGGGCTCAGCATGTATACATGACAAGTTGGAAAAATCTTGCTAAGGCAAACATGGATTATATCATGAAGTACTATGCCACTTCCAAAATCTTGCCAAGAAAACTGCAGGGACTAATCTAGGCAGTTGCCAGGAATCTCTTGAAGGCACAAAAAACAAAAACAAATCAACAATATAGAATTCTAATATTCTTGGGTTTTTTGTCTAGAGATAGGAATCTTACATGTATTACCCTTTTTCTTTTGAGGAAGACTTCCTAGATATATGATCAATTGATTTTTCTAATATGTATTGACATTATAGCTCAGCACTTGTATTAAACAGTTTTTAGTTTGATATTATCCTGGTGTTCGAATTTACTTACTTACTTACATACATCACACACACACACACACACACAATATATATATACATAATCTATTTTATATGCTCTTTCAACTGCCGCAAATGGGTAACAACAATAATAACAAAATTAGAATGCCATGGTCTTTTTCAGTCTTTCTACACTTTAGATTTTGAGCTGCACAGGACCTTTTTACTGAGATTGGTAAATCTATTGGCTTAATTGAGATTGCAATGTTTCAAAACTTGGATATTTCATAAAATTTGCTCTTTATTAAATATTTTTGAGATAAAATTCAGTTTTTGCTACAGAGAACAAAAACTCTTGTCAACAGATCCAGCTTATTCCTGCCATCACTCACTACAAAACCATTGTATTACATGTTTTCAAATGTACTTGGTATTGTGCAAAATTCATTCATCACATGTATATTCTCAAGGCAGTGTGGTTTTGGTTTAAATTATCCCTAACCTTTTTAATCTATTTTATGTCTAGAAAGAAAGAAAAAGGAAGAAAAGAAAGGAAAAAGAGGAGTAAAAAGAAAAAAAAATAGAGATATGTAAGAACTCTATGGTCAAGATCTGTGGAGATTCCCAATCATCCAGGTCATAGTTGTGTCAAAGGTGCTCCCCCCCCCAATGCTTTTTTTCTTCAAAAGGCAACTGGACTGTTTTTTCCTTGAGGAGGAACAAGAAAAGGTTTTGCTTCTCATCCAAGAAGCTTCATAACTTCTGATGGTGGGGGGAATAGAAAGATAGGTACTGAAAGTTGAGACTGGATAGTGGGGGGGATAGAAGGATAGGTTCTGACAGGATAGTGGTAGGGGATGGATACAATGGATACAGAATACAATACTTTCATCCAACCCCATCCTATCAGAATCTATCCATCCATCCTCTCCCCCCCCCCGCCATCAGAACTGATGAAGCTTCTTGGATGAGAAGCTAAACATTTTCTTCTTCTTCAAGGAAAAAACAGTCCAGTTGCCTTTTGAAGAAAAAAGCACGTTTGAGAGCATCTATGGTAAAGGAAGAATTTGAACCTGGGTTTCTCTTATCCAAAATAATTAACAATTAACAATAAAGCAGTAGAACACCTTGCCTTCAGAAGTTGTGGGTGGTCCATCAATGAAGGTTTTTAAGAAGAGACTGGACAGACACTTGTCTGGAATGGCAGAAGGTCTCCTGGTTGAGCAGGGGGTTGGACTAGAAGACCTTCAAGATCCCTTCCAACTCTATTCTGATTGATTGAACATTCTATCCTGGCTTTATACTAAGACTACCAAATTTTATAAGTCCCTACATTCATGTACTCAACTACTGTTCATAGGAACAGTGAAACCTCATTTTCTTTCACTGGAGAAAGAATGTCCATATTATTAACAACTATCCATTAAAAGTAAAAATCATCATCACGGAGATATGCCATTCGCAACATCTTATGTTCTTCTTTTGATGACTTCATTATGCAAATTACATAAATTGATGCAAATTAAATTGTTTGCAGCTAAATCTTGAGCACAACTACTATATGGAAATCAACTAGGACCACGTAATAACATGGTTGTCTCGGTAAGAGTCCAAACTAAATGCTTAAGAAACATCTTCTACATCACCCACAGTCAGCTCTTTGAGTAATTTATACAGGAAATCAAAACCATGAGTACTAATACTACCTTTATTGTAAGGTTATAGTAATGAAATTTGCAAGTCTGAAAACACTTCTCCCCTGCCTTTCCAGAGAACTAGAGAGGGTCCCTTCTGAGATGTTTTCTCCAACCACATCTCTCCTTTGACTGAGATTTCTCCAATCAGATCATTGTCTGGACTGCAGTTCTTTCCCTTGTCTCTCAAGACTATTCTCACAGCCCATTGTACCCGCTATGTCCTGAATGCAAGGAAGCATGAATCAATAAACCTGAACCCAGTCTTTGGATAAATATTTTCATTTACTGGCTGACTGCAAACCCCTGGGAAAAAGCAATCCAAGGAAAATTGGGCTACCACAATTTCTCCAGTGATGAGTTTTGTTTTGTTTTACCATTAGAACCATATCAAACAAAATTAGACTTAAAACAGGGGATTTTAGACACAGAAAGCCAAACAAAAACATTATAATTTATAAATAATTGAATTTAGCTCCCAAGCCAGTTTCATATTTACACAATTTTTAGTCAGTAAATGTACAAAAACTTAATTAGCTTATTTTAATGCCTTCCTCACAGCAGTTTTGAAAGGAAACATAAGGAATTTCCCTTTCAGACCGTCTCGTCCCTGCATCATGAATGTGATAGAAAACATGGTCTATGCTCTATATAGGTAGTCCTCGACTTATAACCACAACTGAGTCCAAAATTTCTGTTGCTAAGCGAGATGGTTGTGAAATAACTTTTGCCCCATTTGACCTTTCTTGCCACAGTTATTAAGCAAATCACTGTCATTGTTTAATTGCACTTAAAGCTGTTAAGTGAATCTGGCCTGCCCATTGAGTTTGCCTGTCAGAAGATCGTAAAAGGTGATTGCATGACCCTGGGACACCTCAATTGTCATAAATGTAGGCCAGTTGCCAAGCATTTGAATTTGGTTCATGTGACTATATGAATGCTGCAGGGTCATAAGTGTGAAAAATGGTCATAAGTCGTTTTTTTCAGTGAAGTTGTAACTTTGAACAGTCACTAAACAAACTGTTGTAAGTTGAAAACTACCTGTGTTATCACTCTTACAGAGACTTTTGTCACCAGCTAATTATATCTCTCCTATTTACAGTAAATTTCTGAAACATTTTGATAATTTCTATTTACATGGTCTGGTAGACAATCAGGATAACTGTACCTTCAAAAGTATCAAAATTCTGTTAGATCTGTTTAAACTTCACCCACAAATGGCCGATAACAGCAATTGACACAAGTGCTAAATCTACTTAAACAATATGCCATTTTATACAGTATGTTACACCTATTTGCCACAATTTACACTCTTAGACATTGGTGTCATCAGGATGATTAAGGCTATGACTATTCAGTTTTTAGATTCCCCCTTGCCCTGTTTATGCCTGACCTAAATTTCTCCTCCATAGTATTACAGTCACATTACTAATGCTCAGTTTGAAATAACTGTAGATTTCAATAATTAAGTGATTCTATATCTTCTCTAACTATTTGTATTGTCATTTTTAGCATTATATATTGTTTTATAAAATAGGATACTTCTTACATAGATTTATATAATCATATTTATCACTGACTTTGAAATCTGTCTATCTGCCTGCCTGCCTGCCTGCCTCTCTCTCTCTCTCTCTCTCTCTCTCTCTCTCTCTCTCTCTCTCTCTTTCTCTCGTTAATGGTATTGGTACTATGTTTATATATTTGTGATAGCATTTTAAATCCTACTTATTCTTTATTGTGAAAGGAGGGAAGGAGGGAGGGAGGGAGGGAGGGAAAGAAGGAAGGAAGGAAGGAAGGAAGGAAGGAAGGAAGGAAGGAAGGAAGGCATTCGTTAAAATATTGGATAATAAAATGGCTTTAATTTTAATACTGAACATAAAGTTTGATGATCAGTGATCAAAACAGGACTACTACAACAGAATGAAATTGTATCAAGGTTCAGTACACTGAGGTTTTATTGTCCTTGGAATCTGCTTACATACATCACAAGATTACTTCAGTTGATTATATTGAGTTGATTATATTGACTTTCAGTTCACAGAATTAATTTTTTCATCCCTGTCATAGCTAAGCTCACTCACAGGGGGAAAAAAAACCCCTATTCTTTACTCCAGATTTTATATGTAAACCGTTTGAAAATAAAATGCTATCTTAAATGAAATGTCATGAACTATAAAACATGATGAATTGGGATGACATCTAATGTTGCCTAACTTGCTTGTAATTTTACAAGCAAAACTGAGACATGAAGCAGTCTACATAATGTTCATTTTATGCTTGATCTCCTTGTGTATATGAATCTATTGCCTCACTTAACAGTATCAAAAAGATATTGCTGTTTGCCCTTGGAAAAATTTGTTCCATAGCAAAGTATTCAAATTCTGCATTCAGTAAAGCTAGTGCATTAAGAAAATCTTCTACCTCCAAAAACCTTCTCCTTACAATAAATTCCTTCTTGCCAATATACAATCAGAATGCAAGTTGCTGAACTGCTTATCACACACAAGACCACCTAATTTCATACAATCCAATATAATAGTAATATGCATTGACAACTTACTTTGGATATGGATCAAAATCACAGAGAAATCAGCTGCATGTCATGATTTCTCAGGATGTTGATCCATTTATAGATCAATAAAATAAAACAAAGAAAAGGATGTAATTCAGACCATGGTTGTTCCTAACTGTGATACTTGAGTCATTCTTTCCCCACTTAGTAGGTTCCATTTGATTTTCTTTGATTTTCAGGAAGAAAATACTTATTTTCCTGACCCAGCATGGAAGCCAAATGATCTGTTGACCAGGAGCAGAACGCTATTTTTCTCTGGCACCTCAAATGAGTGTGAGAGTGGAGGAGTGACATGAAAGGTAGTTGAAGTTCTTACAGGCAGCATCACAGCCCAGTGATTTTTCTCTCTCTGATACAATTAACTTCAAAGAAGGAAAAAATAAGCACACTTTTGTATTTGTTCTATTTATGTATATATAATAATAAAGCACATTTTCTAACATGATAGCTTTTGCTAGTGTGATAGGATTTTCTGCTCATCTATCCTCTATTCAGCCTTCGATTGCTCTCTAAATTGAGTCTGGACAGTTCAAAAGCACTTGATAGCATGATTTTGCAGGAAGACTGAAGAGTACTCTAGAGCAGTTTCCATTAGCAGAAATATTTTCTACTAACAAAAGGATACCATACATAAAACAATAATAAACAGTCCATTTAATTGTAAGCAATGCAAGTAATTAAATAATGAATAGAAAGAAATGAAAATCAAGATAGAGTAAAATTATGATCCATCCAGATTACATTTTTATGCAGTAAGTTTGATAAATATGTCCATACCTAACACCTAAAACAAAATATTTCCATATATTTATAAATAAATAATTTTATAATAAATTATAAATTAGTTATCTGACAAAGTAGGTTTATCTTTTTCAGCACTATATTATAAAATAAACTTTCATTAAAATTCATATTGAAAATGTTTTCAAGTTCATATATTATGTTCAAATACAATAAATTATAATGTCATAAATTAGATATCTAACACTGTAAAATTTCTCTTTTTCATCAACATATTATTCAAAAAATTTTCATTTAAAAAAACTTCCTTACTGGAAACGTTTTCAATATTTTTATAAAGAAATTTTACAGATTAAAAAAATACACTATCTGTCTGGTGCTATTTCTAAAAATGTAAAATATACAAATAAAAATTATAATTTAATTTAAAATATATTTTATACCATCCTAAAATAATTATTGAGAGAAAATATAATGTAATGGTGAAGGCAATGGGCTAGAACTCAGGACACTATGAGTTCTAGTCCTAAATCAGCATTTACTCAGTACCGATGGCTAAAGCTGTCATCATTAATTATAAATCAATATTCAGAAGCTTCCTTTCATTCTTTGTTCACATAGATCTATCCATTATTATCTCTCTAATCATCCAACATTCCAGTCTTTCTACTATTGCTTCCAAATCAGCATATGTTACTGTGCATCAGGTTAGTAATATTTTAGCAGAATTACAAAACTGGTTTCTTCCAATGAAATACTGATGGAGAAATTCAAAATATGCTTTTACTCAAAATGTGTTCCTTACACTTATCATGAACAGAATTACCGATAATATGGATATTACAACATTACTTGATTGATGTCTTTATTATTTTCATAAACTAGCAAATTTCCACTGACACACCAATAAGCCTTTCCCCAAGAAATCACATTTGTTTGTTTACATAATTAACTGCTTATATAATGGCATCAACTCAGAATTCTCTCTCTGGGCACAAAGAGCAGCTTAAATTGTCCTACTTTAAACACTTTATATTCTACAAAAATCTAGCTCTCTGGAGAAGGCTGCAATACTGAGAAAAATAGGAGTAAAACGAAGAAAACAACAACAATCAGCAAGGTGGATGGACTCAGTTACAGTGGTGATGGGTGCATTCTTGGATAATTGAAAAATCAGGTTAGGGACCAATCATCATGAAGAAAATCTATGTGGATGCTAGAGGTTGAAAATGACTTGATGGCACATGATCAATAAAAAAAATCATGGAAACCTCTTAGAAAACATTTCTATTTTCTACTACTTAAAAGAGGGATCCCCAACCCCCAACATCAGTCTGGGTGCACCACAAACCGGGCCACACAAATAAGTGAAACCCAATCTGCGCACATGCAGGATGCAGGCAGCATGCAAATTCACACCCTTCTGGTCCATAGAAAACTTTTCTCCACAGAACCGGTCCCTGGCGCCCAAAATGTTGGGGTTTCTGACTTAAAGCCATTCTGTATTTCCTTTTCACATTAGCATACTATTCATTCACAGTTACTTTTCTTTTGTCTTATATAAAATGTGCTGCACCTTTGTTACTGACAAATATTTAGCTTTGTTACCTACACAACATATTTATACTAGAATGAGTATATACATTCACTGATGTTTATCCCCAGGGCTCTGTTCTGGGCCCAATACTCTTCAACATCTTCATCAACGATTTGGATGAAGGGATAGATGGGGAACTCATCAAATTTGCAGACAACACCAAGCTGGCAGGAATAGCCAAGACTCCAGAAGACAGGCTTAAGATACAGAAGGATCTGGACAGACTTGAACACTGGGCACTAACTAACAAAATGAAGTTCAATGGTGAAAAAAGCAAGGTTCTACATTTAGGCAAGAAAAACCAAATGCACAAGTACAGCATAGGTGGCACCATGCTCAATAGTAGTAACTGTGAGAGGGACCTCGGAGTCCTAGTAGACAATCACCTAAATCTGAGCCAGCAGTGTGCTGCAGCTGCCAAAAAGGCCAACACAGTGCTAGGCTGCATTAACAGAGGGATAGAATCAAGATCACGTGAAGTATTAATACCACTCTTCAATGCCTTAGTAAGGCCACACTTGGAATACTGCATCCAGTTTTGGTCACCACGATGTAAAAAAGATGTTGAGACTCTAGAAAGAGTACAGAGAAGAGCAACAAAGATGATTAGGGGACTGGAGGCTAAAACATATAAGGAACGGTTGCTAGAATTGGGTATGTCTAGTTTAACGAAGAGAAGGACAAGGGGGGACATGATAGCAGTATTCCAATATCTCAGGGGCTGCCATAAAGAAGAGGGAATCAAGCTATTTTCCAAAGCACCTGAAGGCAGGACAAGAAGCAACGGGTGGAAACTAATCAAGGAGAGAAGCAACCTAGAACTAAGGAGAAACTTCCTGACAGTGAGAACAATTAATCAGTGGAACAACCTGCCTCCAGAAGCAATAAATGCTCCAACACTGGAAGTTTTTAAGAAGAGACTGGACAGCCATTTGTCCAAAATGGTGTAGGGTTTCCTGCCTGAGCAGGGGGTTGGACTAGATGACCTCTAAGGTCCCTTCCAACTTTACTACTATTACTATTACTGTCCTATACACCATGCCAAACAAGCAGAAATCATCTACCAACACATTCCAAATGACATATAAAAAAATGTTACAAGTCTCCCTCTTAAAAACAAGTTATCTTAAGTTTCAAGGTCACAAATATTTTAGTTAAATTGTCATTCAGGAAGAATTACTGAGGATATATACTATTTCAATTTTGGTGGAAAGACTAGAGAACAATAATGAATGAGTCAGAATATAAAAAAAGAAATGATTTTAGTTATTGATTGCACAGTTTTTGAAGACATGAGCAGCATTATAAAACTAACTGGAAGATTTTTAATTCCCTGCCAACTGTAAAGGTGAAAGTGTGGCAAAAAGGTGTTTGCAATTTACATCCCATGCTATTAACAAAAATCTGTAAGTTCCAACATGGCTGTTGATTTAATGGAGGGTTGGGAAGCCTTTACCAACCCAATACTTTCCAGTCTCTTGCCTAAACCTTATTAAGCACCTTCTTTTATTACTTCACTTACAATCAAAAGTTTATAATGACACAGAGAGATGACCTTAAATGCTGAAATGGGAGACAAGGAAAATCCAATATCCTCATCTGATATTATAACTCTTCATTGGATGTTGGACAGAATATTCTGAATTTGAGTCATTTATGCAGTCTGGAATATTTATAAAACAAAGGAAAGCAATGCCAGCTGTTTATTTGAACATTAAGAGTTGCCTCAGAATCTGTAGATAACTTGTACTGCAAAATTTATTCAGTTCACTGAATAGGAAAGGCTGCTGGGAGCTGCTGAGTTGAGGGCAACATAGAAGAGGTATGAAATAAATAAAATACATATTTAAAAGGTCAAATCTCATAGCTGATCTCAACTCCTTTAGATTTCAGAGATACATCCTGTAGTTTCTTCTGTACAAAAGTGGTCTGCCATTGCCCCCTTTCAATAAAAATCTAGACAAGACCTATTTTTCCAGCCAACAAGAAAAAAACACTTGTACAATAGTCTTGATATTTTGATATTACATAAATTTAATGATTCAGGTGGAAGAGCAAAAAAAAAAAAAAAAACTAGTGAAGTTTGATCAACAAAAATGCACCAGAAATGGAAGATTAGCTGACTGAGCCAATGCATTCACCTGCTTAAGTAAAAAGTAACAGAAACTAGGAATGAAGTAGGATTTGATCGCTGACGTTCCAACTGCTGGAACAAATAGAAGAAATTGTTTGAATAGTCAGTAAAAACCAACCTGAAGCCTTATACAGGCAGTGAGGATGTACAGCATGATTACTTTCACCTTGATGCCATCATTAAGGTTTTTCATCTGATTTTGCTGCTCTGAACCTAGGTAGACAGAGGTACTTTCACCTCTTCATCTGAATCAGTGGATAAATCAAAGCTGTTTTCTGCAGTTGTGATGCAAGAGAAGGGCTACTGAATAAGTTATGAATGTTATCCTTTCAAAGAAATAGTCAAAACATCTGCCTCAACTAGTCTCTCTTTTAGTACCTTCATGACACAGATGCCCTTCAAAGACATAGAATGCTTGCAGGACAATTTTAAATGCCATATTCCTACAGTGTAACTTAAAATTTCATTTGATTTTTGAAATCTGGATATACAGCTGAAAGGGTAGTTTCTCACATTTTTGTTTGAGCAATTTATTTTAAATTTACCCCAAAAAGAATTTGGTGACATTATGATACCTGACAGTGAAATATTTTGCAGTTGGTTTTGCAGTTATTCTGGTATAATGCAAGAAGAGCAAGGCATCCAAAAAGAAAAGCCACCTTCTGGTTGGTGATTCAATTATAAGGGATATAAATTTAGGAAAGGACACAGAGGTTTTGAAAGAGGTCAGGTGTCTTCCAGGTGCTACTGCCAGCAGGGACAAGAAGCGTATTTTTAAAATAGTCAAGAATGCCAGCAAGGACTGTGATGTGAATGCTATTGTACATCTTGGCATTAATGATCTGTCCCAAAAAGATGTACTCTCTGTGCAGAATGATTTCCAGAGCTTGGGGCAGGAACTTAGCAGGATAGGCTGTAGACTTACTTTTTCAGAGGTTTTACCAGTGTATAAGGAACAAAATGGAAAAGGCCAGCATATAGCAGAATTCAATATGTGGCTAAAGGACTGGTGTAAAGGGGAAGGCTTTGGTTATATTAGTCACGATGTCTGCAGCTGGTCCAATGAAAAACTGTATAAAAGAGATGGTTTGCATCTATCAAAGAAAGGGACTGAGTTGCTTGGCATTAAATTCACAGATTTTCTGGAGAAATATTTAAACTGAACTGAACAGCAGTGAGCTAATTGATATAAAACATTTCTGTCCCTGGCAATCTAAAACTAATAGGGTTATCAGTGCATGTAATATAGATGTGTGTCTGGATAAGAATATCAATCTTGCTGTCAAGCAAAATCAAACTTTTAATAGTGAGTGCCACACCATGCACTAATCAAACAGGTGGTCAGGAAATAGGGGAATTCAGGCACCACACAAGTTATGTAGAAAGTAAAGCACAGTCGTAAAGCACTCAAATGTCTATACACCAATGCACAGAGTATGAGCAATAAACAGGGTGGATTAGAAATTCAGATAAATGAGAGCAGATATGATATTGTTACCATTACGGAAACTTGGTGGGACGAAACCCATAAATGGAACACACAGCTAGAGGGATTTAAATTATTTAAAAGAAACAGACCAAATAAAATAGGAGGTAGAGTTGCTCTCTATATAAGATATAACTACATCTCTACAGAAATAGAGCACAACAATGATGAAAACTGTCTTGAATGCATCTGGGTCAATATAAAAGGGGGGGGGGGAAATGACATTGCCATAGGTGTATACTATAGGCCATCCAGCCAAATAGAGGAAATAGATGAACTTTTTGCGAGTCAGTTAACTAAGGTATGTAGCAAGCACATCATAATAGTAACGGGGGACTTTAATTACCCTGACATCAACTGGGAGACAAACTGCACCAAGTGGAAGATCAAACAGATTCCTGACAAACCTAGCAGACAACTTTGTCTCCCAAAAAGTAGAGAAGGGAACTAGGGGATCAGTCATATTGGACTTAATTCCAACTAACAGCAATGAAATGATAAAAAGTGTTGAAGTCACAGGAACCTTAGGGGGGAGTGAACATACAATATTGGAATTCAACATTATGCAAGCACAAGCAATGGAACATAGTCAAACTAGAGTCTTGGATTTTAAGAGAGCTAATTTCAGTAAACTTAGAGAGAGCTTGGGAAGGATTCCATGGAGGAGAATCCTCAAGGGGGAAACAACTCAAAAAGCTTGAGAAATTTTGAAAAGTGAGATTATAAAAGCCCAGTCTAGCTCAATACCAATGAAGAAGAAAAATAACAGCTCTCAAAAGAAACTAGCATGGCTGCATAAAGAACTCTCTGATAAATTGAAAGACAAAAAGAACAGGTATAAAAAGTGGAAAGAGGGGTACATAACTAAGGCAGAAAATCAGCAAATAGCCCAAGCCTGCAAAGATGAAGTGAAGAAAGCTAAGGCTCAAAATGAACTAAGGCTTGCAACAAAAGTCAAACTTAACAAAAAAAAAAGCTTCTTTCAACATGTAAAAAACAAGAAAAAGGTAAGGAAATGATTGGTCCATTAGTGAGAGAAAGTGGCAAGAAGATGATAAGCAACAGGGAGAAAACAGAATTACTTAATTTGTTTTTTGCATCCATCTTTACTACATAAAGAGAAAAAACAGCCCAACCTGGAACTGCATCTATATGGAAGGAAGTGTGTAGTGGGGTGCCCAGGGCTCTGTTCTGGGCCCCCATTCTCTGGCCCTCCAAAAAAGACTTAAAATGTGGCTCTATGACCTTGCGGGGGGAACCCTGAGGAACATGAAGCCAAGGGGCTGGCTACTGCCCTGAAAGCTCCCTACACCTTTAAATTAATTTTATCAATGTTTTATAATTCTTGTCTTTCTATTTTTTTTTTACTTTTATATACTACTTTTATGTTCTAATACTTTCTCATACACCACCCAGAATTCCCCTCTGAGGGAGATAAGACAGTTCAGAAATGTGGAAATTTTGATTTAACAAAACTTTTGCAAACTTTTGATGGAAGAAAATCCTATTTAAGAATTCGTTTACGCAGTATAGCAGCCAAAACTAAACACTTATCCCCTATATATTTCTTTGCTTTGCTTCTAAAAGAAGAAATGTTCCATAGGACTATCCTCTTAAGTCTTTCAACTAGAGCTCATTCTTTTGCAAAGTGCATTGTGTTTGTATCAATGGCCAGCTGGTGACCAATAAATTCTATGATTTAAAGAGAGTAGGTTCATGGCAGGTGAATGCCAGTTTTTATTATTTATATAGATTAAGAGAGTTGCACAGAAAAAAGAAAGTATACTAGCTAGTCAAAACCCCCCAAAACAATGGCAAATTTATTCTGGCTGAATGATGCATAATACCTTTCTGAAATTCAAAATTTCTTCCATGGTGCCATCTCACTGTCACTATGAAAAGTCATCTTATAGTTTTTAAGATACATTTAAACTATATCTACTCTATTATTTATGTCCTCGTGCCTTTGACTTGTTTCTGATTATTTCTAGTGCTAAATTATACAGTCAGGTTAAATTGTCTGGAATGACCATTATCACCTTTTAAATAGAGCTTTAGCACTAGGAAGCACAAATGGCTGTTCCTTCAAGCATAAAAGTCTCTCCTGAATTAAGTTTACTTAAATAGGACTTCATACAAACATCAGTGCAGGAGTTTTTTTTACAACTGTATGGAAATGACCTAGCATAAGGTATCACAAACAAGTGACTTGAAATCAAATCACAGATTAAATTGCGGCATCAATAATAAATAGAAAAGCAAAACAGACCCCATCCTCCAATACCCTATATCAAGGGTGTCAAAATTAATTTCATTGAGGGCAGCATCAGCATTGCGGTTGCCTTCGGGGGCCCAAGTAGGTGTGGCCAGGGTGGGTGTGGACTACTGGGTGGGTGTGGATGGAGTGGGTGTGGCCTATTGGGTGGGCATGGCCAGCTCTACATGTTTGTGTAAGGGTGCCTGTGGGAGCCTGGGCAAGATGGGACAGTTCTGAGGGTCTCTGGCAGAAGGGGTGGGACCGGAGCAAGTGCCAAGGCATGGTCCACTGGAGGAACCTCACTGCCTGCTGAAACCCCTCCGCTGGAGCCCATCAAGCTGGATATATGAAGTAGGCAAGGGCCATTTGCTGGCCACTTCCAGGCGATGGTGCATTTCTTCATTCCTCACAAAAGGTGACACCTCCACAGAATGCACTCAGGAGGCAGGGCCAACACGGCAGAGGCTGGTTCCTTGCTGTTTCCAGACGGCCTTGTGGAGCAAAGACTGAATGCGTTTCAGCATAGATGGCCACCACAAAATTGTACATTGGCTCCTGGCCAGCCTGGGCCAGGGCCAAAGCAGTGGAGGCCATTCTCTCACTGTTTCCAGGATGGCTTCGCAGGCCACATGAAACCACTTCGTGGGCCGCATCCGGCCCCCAGGCCTTGCGTTTGACATGTTTGCCCTATATAGAACAGAATATAACAAAATGCACCTCAAAAAAAATCCCTAATGAAATAAAGCTATGGAACATTTCTTCTTTTAGAAGCAAAGCAAAGAAATATATAAGGGATAAGTGTTTAGTTTTGGCTGCTATACTGCGTAAACGAATTCTGTAAATAGGATTTTCTTCCATCAAAAGTTTGCAAAATAAAATGACTTTGTGGCAGAGAACATGTGTAGGAGAAAGTGCTAAGGTCTCTTTGTGTGGGATCAGCTAGGTGCCAGCAACATCACAGTAAGTGGAAATGAAATATTGAAAAAAATAGGCATATTGCTGTACTCGTAACATAAAATACAACATACTCATTCATACGATATTTATTGAATGAAGTCACAGAAAGGACAAAGCATTCTTGACAGGGAGGAAACTAGAAAAAAAAAGAGATTTCACTTATCAATATTTTATGAAGAATAGATTTAATATAAATATACTTATAATATGTAATTTATATTTTTAAAAAGTGTGTGTGTGTGTGTGTGTGTGTGTAGAGAGAGAGAGAAAGAAACAAAAGTGGATCACATTTCATTATTTATTTAGATCTATTTCTCTTTCCATATTTTTATTAGCCAAAATTCAACAGTGCTTCCTGCCTCACAAACAATACAAATAGGTTTTTGGATATAGTCATATTTCCATAGGAACTTTCAGTGAAATATGTCATTATGTTGAACAATTCAATACATTTAGTTATAGCATGATTTAGAAACTAAGAGATTTCTTTCACAATTCACTTTATCTGATGTACAAAACAAAGAAATATAGGAGAATAGACCACTGCACATATTAATAAATAAGAGGACTGAATTATGCACCAATTAACAATTTCAGCAGAATTTTGGTCCAGGAGAAAAGACTCAACATTTTTCCTCTTGATTCTGTTCCTGATTCCTTCCATTTATCATACCTTAAATTGGTAAATTAATGTGATATTGTCCCCCAGTAAATAAACTATTGAATTCATTGGTGCTAGGACTGGTTTTTAATATCAAGAATTAAATTTTAATCTATGTATCACAGGAATTTTCAAACCCTGTGGTACCATAACTACCTGCTCTAGCCATGTGTCACCAGTGTAGAACAAAACTCACAGTGCTTTTTAATAGGACTATATCATAGGTGTGCTGTTTAAACTTCGTCCCATTTTGGCTAGATAAGTACACAAATAGTTTGTACTGACAAAGAGGGTAACAAAACCTAAAGCCTTCTTGGAGCTCTTTTAATTGCTCATGACCTGCACACCTTTTCTGACTTTGATCACTCCTGCTATAAATGAGTTTTAGCTATACATCTAGTTTCAAAAATAGTCTGGTACTTGGAAAAAAAGGATGCTACTCAAACATAAAAATCCAACCCATAGGACAAGTTTGATAGGACAACCCATAGGACAAGTTAAATTGAACTGAATAATGCACTGGACAGAAACATATAATTATGAATACAGGTGTATTATATATCACTCCAGCAAAACCAGCAACTGTAAGACTTTCCCTCCAAAATACTGTATCTAAATTATTCTAAGGGAAACAAGTTAAAAAAAGTTATAACTGATTTCTGTTTTTCCATATTACATAATTTTGTTGTCATATAGCAAAATAGTTAAACAATTTCAGTTAAACAATTTCAGAGAAAGACTACTAGACCTATGAATCAATTTCTGTGCCTCACATTTATACATTCCAATAAGTCAAGGGTAGGCAACCTTGTCTCTTTTATGACTCGTGGACTTCCAACTCCCAGAATTCCTGAGCCAGCATGGCTCCCTCAAGAATTCTGGGAGTTGAAGTCCACGAATCATAAAAGAGCCAAGGTTGCCTACCCCTGCAATAGGTGATGCAAGATCCCTCTTGGACCTTAGAAATTTTGAGTATATCTCCTCAAATAAGCTTCAATGTTACATATTCCTATGGCTGCAGGAGTAATCTTTGCTTGACAAGCTCTGGTTCTAACTAGTGAGTTAAAATAGGACTGCCAATGGAACACAGACGCTCACAAATTAGGATCAGGAAGCAAGTTGTATGAAAACATAAAACATGCTAATCAAAAGATCTTGATGTAATATCACTGCAACCATCTGTTTTCTTTAATGATTTTTTATACTTTTTAAAGAACTGTCCATATACTAGAAAAACATTTAACTAAAAGCCAATGCTGGCCTTACTTAGGGAAAAGATGGTTCCTAATTGTTAAATAATGTAATATCAATTCCCAAAACAGCCAACCCCTCCTCTAAACTAAATACAATTATCAATAATCTGATCCTTTCTTTGGATTCTCCCATACTTCCCTCTCCCCTTGCATGACTTTTAACACACACACACACATACACACACACCAAATCTACAAGGTAAGAGGCAAACCATGGTCTTACTATGGAAATAATTTTGCCAGACATATACTGTAATGACAACCCTGAAATCAGTCTTACATAGTTAAAAAGTGTTAAAATAGGTCAATAAAAGTCCTCTTCAAATATTCTCTGAATCTGGAAGCCTTGCAGTTTCCCTAGTTCAAGGCTTTTCAACCAGTGGTACGGCTACCACCTGTGGTACATTGGCATCTGGCAGGTGGTACATGACCATCCTAGAAAAGTGGTAGCGGGGGAGGTGAATGAGCTGAACCAGTGGCAGCACCGCACAAGCCTGAGTGAGAGATGGCTGGAGCTGCAGGGCTGTCAGGACTCAGCGGAAGCGCCAGGATCAGAGCCAGGATCAGCGCCAGGCTCCAGATGGAGCTCGGCGCTGATCCTGGAGCTTCTGCTGAGCCCAGAAGAAGCGCCAATCAGCTGGAATGTTGCCGCATCTCCAAGGTCTTGTGATTTACATTCAGATGCTTGGCAACTGATTCATATTTATGATAGTCACAGTGTCCCACGGTCATGTGAAGTGACCAAAACCTGCTGCAACCACCCAGCAGACGGGGGGAATAAAAACCAAACACCCCCCACCCACCCCCCGCTGCCAATCCTCAACAGAAATGCTCACAACGAAAACTTTGGACAGGTGGAAGAGCGCTGCCGGGCAAGCAGGCAGGTGTCTTGCTCGGCTGTGGCTTGGGGGGTACTTTTTTCAGTGCCATTGTAACTTTGAACAGTCACTAAGCTAACGGTTGTAAATCGAGGACTACCTATACTTTATCACTTTCCCCCCCTTTTTTTTGGTCATCAAGTTTTTGACACCTTGCTAGGCGACTGGTGGTGATTGGATGTTGCCATATCCTAAAAGTGGTACAATGGGTGAAAAGGTTGAAAAGCCCTGCCCTAGTTCACTGATAACAGAGTTCATATTCACTGAATGCAATTGTAGTTTATCTTCAAGAGTTTCATTAAAAAGCTACCCCTTTTCTACAATAAGCACTTTTGAACACTTCAATAAAATTAAAGTATCAAATATGTATGTAATAACAATATCTGAAATATCTAAAGGGTATGAAAAGGCACCTTTCCTTAAAAAGTATGGTGATGATCAACATGGATTAGAAGGCTTGGGAAAAGGTCACGGAAATACACCACGTGACATGCAAATATTTTCAAAAGTGAAATAATATTCTGATCCAATATTTGCAAATCACCCAATAAAGATTGCTCAACCAATTATTTAATGACAGCAGTTGAGAGCTGAGCTTTTTTTAAAAAAATTACCGTAAATGCCGACGTATAAGACGACTTCCGCGAGCGCTGAAATCGGCGCCAAAGACGGGGGTCGTCTTATACGCTGAGTCATCTTATACGCCGGAAATACTGGTAGTTTCCGGCGTATAAGACGACGTTCTAGGAATGCGGCCCGGCTATAAAGACGGGGGTCGTCTTATACGCCGGGTCGCCTAATACGGCGGCATATACGGTAGCATTGCTCTAATTTATTATCTGGATTCATCTCTTATTCTGGGTTAAAGCTAGTGACTGCTCCTTTTCTAAGTATTATGCACACCTGAACCCAGCCTGACTTTACAAATTATTTGGCAGTCTACTTTTCAAGATAATCAGTACTTGTTTTTCTTGTTAATTCTTGCAATTTTCGACTTATAACCATTTGTTTAGTTCAAAGTTACAACGGTGCTGAGAAAAGAGACTTATGACCATTTTTCACATACCACCGTTGCAACCTCCCCACTGTCACGTGATCAAAATTCGGACGTGTATGGCATGTATTTATAATGGTTGCAGTGTCCTGGGGTCATGTGATCATCTTCTGACAAGCAAAGTCAACAGGGAAGCCAGATTCATTTAGCAACCATGTTGTTAACTAACAATTGCAGTGATTCACTTAACAACTGTGGCAAGAAAAATTGTAAAATGGGGCACAACTTACTTAACAATTGTCTTGCTTAGCAATGAAGTTTTGGGCTCAGTTGTGGTTGTAAACTGAGGATTATTTGCACTACATCGTTCCTTGACAAAATATCTATACTTAAACAGAAAAACATCCCATACAAAATGCGCCTGTGGAAACATATGTGCGCGTGATTAGTTAAAGCAGAAACTTGCCCACATGTTACTATAGCTCACTCATATGAAAAATGGAATTATGCTTTCAAGAAAATGAATAATCTGGTAAAGCACCAAGGTCACAGCAGAATAATTTCTAGATACTGGCAATCTTTTTCTAGTCTGGGCAATTTTAATTTTAATATCTTAAATCACTTTATCAGACATTGTTATTCAGGAGTTTCTTAAAATCTTGAAGTTATGCCAGTCTCCAATGACAGATCTGTGGATGAATTTTGTGCACATTTTGATCCTATCAGATTTAATTTTGTTCCATCACAGTAAAATTAAACATCATTTTTACCTGCAATCAAAGGAAATTTGAGGGATTTTGCCTTATGTCATGACAGATTTAATAAGACAGATGGTTAAAAAAACAACAGAATCTTTCTGTAGAAGAATTGCTGCAAAGTGCTACTGAGAGGTTATCTGATGTTTCAAAATTGATCCCAGCTATGCAGAAAAAGGAAGGAAACCTTTTGCAATTGATTGGACCTCTCCCCTGCTTCAGGTTCTGTGCTTGGTAGCAATGCTTCTGATTTTATTTCAGAAAAGAGGTAAGCTTGTTAAGGAAAGGAGTGACAATCTCTTTCTATCATCTCCAGTTGGAAGCATAATGTTAAATGGATGCCTCTTTTCAAGAATATGACACAAAGCCATACAACACTGTCACTGCAGTATCTGTATTGATAAATGTAACAATGTTGCGTTGTTCTAACTGTAGTTATTCAATGTTTTGTGAAATGATATGGAAGCCAAGCCACACAGTTGCTTTTTCAACCTAATTCATTCTTATCTTCACAAAAAGAAGGGGAAAAAGTTTGTTTGTATCTTGGGAGTGAAATAGCTCTGTCTGTCTGTCTATCTGTCTGTCTGTCTGTCTGTCTGTCCGTCCGTCCATCCGTCCGTCCATCTATCATCCCTGACAGACAGGGTTTGTCTTTGGTTAACTAATTGGGACTGGGAACTCCACTGCTAACAAGACACAAATATCACGTAAGGAGAAGAATTAGATGATTGTTTTTTTTTTAAAAAAAATGTTTTGCAGTATCTTAGAAGCCAGTTGGTTTAAGTTCTGCAACCTGGTCATTCAATTTTGCTTACTTTTTGCAGATAAGCAAAAAAATCTTTTTACATTTATCATTGTCCAGTGCTGATTTGTTGTTTTAGGACTGTTTAAAATTAGATGTAAGTAGATTTTATTGGTCAGTCAAGGACAACAATTTCAAATATATAAAAGCAAGCATATTTTTGATTATCCCAGTGTAGCATGGAAGAAGTAACTGTCACCAGGAACAACAAAAGCCTGCCAAATCCTTATGTAAGATTTGCATCAACCTATTCTCTCTTTCTGAATTCTAGGATGCCTTGGTGTAACTAAGATATCATAGGATGTTAATGGGCCTAAAACCATATTCCTGAAAGGGGATGTAGAATTTGAATGAGGAGAAAAGAAGAATTTTTTTTCATTTATTTTTTTTAGCATGGAGAAGAGAAGAATTTCTCTTCTCCATGCTAAAAAAAAATAAATGAAAAAAAAAATCCAACTTTCTCGCCAGGCCCAAGCACTTTTTGGAGTATGTGGGACTAGCAAAAATCCACATCTGGAGCAAATTGGAGGCAAAAACTCTTAAGAGTATCCAGATCCAGACCATAGCAATTTCTTATTGTCCTGTTGATGATTAAAGAGGGCACCTATGTTGATCCAATATAAAAAGTAAGTGGATGACTGAGTCTCAGAAAATTT
The DNA here is from genome assembly GCF_016545835.1 of Crotalus tigris. NCBI lineage: Eukaryota > Metazoa > Chordata > Lepidosauria > Squamata > Viperidae > Crotalus > Crotalus tigris. Next base: position 445,294 of record NW_024097221.1, read on the forward strand.
CCCCAATTAATAAGATGCACCAAATGGAATTAAGGTATGCCCAATCATTTTATCTCAGACAGAGAAAATAAATTCACAGCCTGTTTGGGGAGGGGCTCATTCTCAAGTTTTGGATTTATACACCACCAGTCCTTGGCACATTGCCTGCAAAATGATGAGACAAAGAAGACCAGTGTTACCCTGGATCAATACTTCTGTTTTGTAAAGTAGTAGCAAGGAAGCTGAATTGCATATAATAAACTTCATTCTTCTATTTGCATGTCATCTTTTCATTTACAGCAATGTCAACCTAACCGAATAGACAAGAAGCATGATTAGATAAGCTAATGCTACATTATTGTAATGCTACATTAGCATAATTTTAAAAGCTTAAAATACAATTCTCTCACCATTTCCTTTACAGCCTGAGGGCTGGTATCTTCTGAGCTTCTGAGCATTGCGCAGGTAACGTTGACTCTCACGCTGCTCATGGCATCCCCTCCCCCAGAGCCCACCAAGCCAGATATGTGAAGTAGGTGAGGGCCATGTCCTGGCCACTTTCAGGTGATGGTGCATTTCTTCATTCCTCATGAAGGGTGACACCTCCCCGCACCACCATCCAGGCCCCCCCACATGGCCTGAGAGGAACAGTGAGGCTCCTCCAGTGGATCATGTCTTGCCACTTTTCCTGGTCCCACCCCCTTTTGCCAGAGAACCTCAGATCTGTTCCACTCCTGCCCAGGCCTCCACAGGCACCATTGACGCGAACAATGGAGAGCTGGCTATTTTACTGAAAGCAACACCTAAACAACCATTAAATAATCAATGACAAAAATAAATGACAAAAATACTTTGCAGTAACCTCATAAGAAAGAATGCCTGGCAGTACCCTGACTCAGAGACAGGCCAATCGGAACCAGTTCTCTTGGAATTTCTTCAGTACAGACCAATCAGAAATCTACCTACTTAAGGAACCAATCAGGAACCAGTTTTTGTGGACTGATGTAAGACCACTTAAAGATCAACTTGCCAAATGCAAATATAAGAGCCAAATCAGCCCTTCTTCAATTGCCTGGAGCTAAGAAGACGTACCTACAGTACAAGGCAACTCACTCTGCCTCTGATGATGCCAGCCACAGCTGACAGCAAAATGTCACAATAGCAGAAAATTGAGCCACTTAGCTCAATTTTAATTTTAAAATCAATCACTGCATGAATACAGAAGTGGTTTGCCATTGTTTTCTTCTAGGATGCGATCAACTCAAGGATGGTATTTCTTGGTGAACTCCCATCCAAGTACTAATAAGGTCTTACCCTGCTTAACTTTTTCAAGAACAGCCAAGTTAACTTGATACTGTATTTGTTCTGATAGTCTATTGTGCCACTGTACAAATCTAAGTGAACTAAATGTTTATTGAGCAAATACTAAGCCCACCTGCTACAAAGGTAGTCCTTGTTTAGCAACTGTTTTATTTAGCAAACATTCATAGGTCTATAGAGCAAAGGAAAAGTTAAAAATGATCATAAGTAGTCATGGTTTCATTTAACGACCACTTAGTTGCTGGTCCCAATTGTGATGCTAAATGAGAAATACCTGTCTTGAATTTTAATAAAGAAGGCATAATTCTTTTTACTCATTAGATAATTGCAAGAGCTGTTTAAAATAACACAAATCTGTATTGTTTTGCACATATAAATGGGCAATTTTGACTCTCCCTCCGCTCAATCTAAATGTTGGAGGGAAAATAGGAGGAAGAAATATTAAGTATGTTGGCCACCTTGAGTTATTTATTAAACTATTTTTTATTTATTAAAAAATTATATGGCTGCCCAATTCACATACCAGGGACTCTGGGTTACTTACATTAAAAACTACAACATAAAACCACGCCTCACCCATGCTAACAACAACACACTCAGATCAATTGCTTTATTGGTTTCATCTCTATTCAGGGTTCCCAGAGCACCTGACAAAACCATGTCTTCAGGGCCTTTTTGGAAAAGCAACAAGGCGAAGGGGAATCGTACTTTTGGGGAAATGATGTTCCATAAGGAAGGGGCCACCACTGAGAAGGCCCTTTTTCATGGATGCATAAGGGTGTAACAATAAAGGAGGGGTTAAAAAAATCTAACAAAATATACAGATTGAATATGAAAAATTAAAAGCACCCAATATTTTATGAAAACCCACATTAAAAATGTGGAGCCCACATTGTTTTAAGTTTCCATGCTATTATCAATATATAAGACTACAGTTTTAAGAATCCAATTCAGAAATTAACCAATGAATTCTTGGTTTTAGTACAATGATGGTTTCAGAATATATTCTTAAATTCATTAGATAATGTGCACACTTTTTGTTGTTTTATGCATGTACTGTTATTATATACTAACCTGCCACATGGGGTTCTAATTAAGGCTTGCATTATAATCTTATCAACAGTCTAATAACAAAATAAGGCACAGCAGCACAAACCTCTGTATTTTTTCACTTCCACACAAGGCTTCTGTGTCAATAAAAAGAGCTCTGTATCTCTCTAATCCCACAACATCAATGCCACTGGAGAGCTGAGTTGATTTATGCCAGGCTTTCCACAGTGCAATTGAAACTTGGGTTTTTGTTTGCGAAGATGTTGGATTGGCTCCATTCCCCCATCAAACAGCTTCATGTAATCCCTTTTGCTGGCTTCTATATCAGTTTCCATAAGAAGTTGAGGGCTGTGCAGTTCTTCCACAATAAGGTAGATAGAATGAAATTTCAGAATGCTAGCAGTGCCTCTTTTTCTTAAACAGGGAAAAGCCAGCATACAAATAGGATACATGCCTCACTTTTAATGGACACAATGGAGCCTGGAATTTTGGTAATAAGTTGTTGTGGTTGCTAAGGAGTCCCCACATGACCTATCAATCTACTCATAAAGTGATTCATTGCATGAATCATGTGGTTGTTAAATGAATCCATTCTCCTGAATGTCACAAATCATGGTCATGTGACTATGGGACACTGCAACCACTCATAAATGCAAGCTGGTTGTCAAGTGCCTGAAATGTGATCACGTAACTGTAGGGAGATTGGGTTGTAAATAACATTTTTGGGGTCGTAACTTTACAGTTGTTAAGTGACTGGTCATTAAGTGAAAAGTATGTGTATTTTTTCTCTTTTCTTCCTTTGGGAGGAGCATGAGTGAATAGCAATAGCAATAGCACTTAAACTTATACACTGCTTCACAATACTTCACAGCCCTCTCTAAGCAGTTTACAGAGTCAGCATATTGCCCCCACAATCTGGGTCCTCATTTTGGAAGAATGGAAGGCTAAGTCAACCTTGAGCTGCTGAACTGCTGGCATCTGGCAGAATTAGACTGCAATACTGCATTCTAACCACTGCACCACCATGGCTCTTTATTTGAATGAATTATTTTCTTTGCAGCAGGTGAGACAGGACAATGATATTTATTGCTTGTTCTCCGGATTTCAATCAATAGAATTCCCCTTCAAACTGTTCCTGGGGGCAGGCATTATTTAGATCCAAAGTGGACAAGGGTGCTTCAAATCCAATATGGCACCCTCTTTGGACTTGCTGGCACCTCCTTGGGGAAACCATATCTTTACCTGGGCTTGCATGGAAGTCACACGGCCTTAGAAAAATATATATTTGAATTTTATTTATATATTTTTATCAAATTTATACAGCCACAATGTCACCAAAGGGACTCTGGGTGGTGCACAACAATATTGCTAATTGCTAATGAGCCATAAAGGAGGCTGTGATATAATGCTGCTGTGAAAAGTCCATGTGGATTGAAGCGGGACATTCATCTAATAAATAAATGGTTGCAACTTCTATTGCCTTCTTAATTCAAATGCAAATCAAATTAATGCTTTACTACGCTCAGAGACCAGCATCAGAAGGGTAGGGTACAGTCAGTTAAAAAGCATAGAAAAAAACATCAGTCTATAAATAATAATAATTATAAAAAGCTAAGAAAGCATATTAAAAACAAAAGTCTGAAAGAAATCTAAATGGAGGGATAAGAGCATTAGATGGATGTAGGGGAGCATAAAGGTTATCATAGTAAATCTATCATAGCATAGAGGACTCTAATATGAGGAGCTGGAGGCTCATTAAGTGTAGTTTATGGCACATTTCATCAACTAAGAGATTTTATGTGCTGCTATGCAGAACCTGGCAAACTTATTTTTATAGCAGGATTAGTATCTGAACACAGCAGGGAAGTATAGAATTGCCCTGAGCACAATAGGCCACAATACTAAGAGGGAAGCTAATACAAATGTATCTATAGTACAGGCCATTAAAACGGGTCATCATATGACCTGACTCAATTTTACAACCATTTTTGGAAAATCACATGGTCTGTTGTTTCTGTGTATCCAAAGTCACAGGGGTATTGTCTTTCCAGTTAAGGAATCTTCCTTTATTAGCTTTCAAGGACAGCTAAGGAGAGGACATGACATAGCAATAGCACTTAGACTTATATACCGCTTCACAGTGCTTCACAGCCCTCTCTAAGCGGTTTACAGAGTCAGCATATGGCCCCCAACAATCTGGGTCCTCATTTTACTCACTTGGGAAGGATGAAAGGCTGAGTCAACCACGAGCCGGTGAGAATCGAACTGCTGGAGTGAGCAGTGAGTTAGCCTGCAATACAGTACTGCATTCTAACCACTGTGCCATCACAGCTCTCCATGCCAAAGTAAAGGTTATCCAGTGGTTAGGTTTTTGGAGTTCAGTTTAGTATGCCATAGAGAACCCGTCTGATTCCCTGGCAAAAAAGTTAGGGATCTGGCTAGGTCCAATTGGCACTCTGTCTGCTACACACTGTTTAATGAATACTTAGCTGAAATGCATATTTTTTCCAAGCCTGCATGGCTGTCATACATGCACAGGAAATAAAAAAGTGGCTTCTAAAGGAGCAACTGGCAGGGAAGTGATGCAAATGTGACTAACTCTGGGTGGGTGGGGGAGGGAGGGAGAGAGAGAGGGAGAGAGGGAGAGAGAGAGAGAGAGAGAGAGAGAGAGAGATGCTGTATTCAGCCATAGCACAGGAATTATATATGGGACTGCATACAGAATCTTTTGCATAGAGAATTTTTTAAAATACAACTGTTAAGGGGATAGTTTCCAGATGTCAAGCAGATACTATCACACTTCCACCCTCTGTTATAAAGATAAATCAGATGGAAAGAATAAAAGAGAACCCACCCAGTTTTGATGATTGTGTCTTTTTTTAATCCAATCAAGCCATTTGCATCTCATAAATCCTATCAATCACCCACTTTCCCTGAATTTAAGTCCATTAGAAACGGAGAAATAAAAATTAGAGGCTAGTGTATAACAAAGCTGCTATCGATATCAGATTTAAGCATGCTGAGAAAAGTCATCTTTTATTCTGTCGATTTTGCTGAAGTGCATGTTACTAGGCTACACAAAAATACCAAACCAAACAGATACAATACCAAAAGACACAGGTTTCCCCCCTGTAATCAGAATGGCACAAAGAGACAGAAGATGATGCCCACACATTAAGTTCTATAGCACAGTGCCAAACTACAGAATGTACTTAGAAATGTATTTTTGATGAAGCAGGTGAAGAGCAAGCAGCTCCAAAATGTTATGAAATGGTAGAATTACCATAAATTGACAACAAAGCTTCCATGAATGGAGGAAAATTACAAGGCTCTTAAAGCATTCTAATGTAAAATTTGCTGCATTTATACTTAGCATGTAAATTTACTTTTTTCAGAAACTGAAGAGCTTTTCTGAATGCATGATATGCCAGACATTTCACTCCCCCAATATTCCTTATCTTGCATGTTTAATAAGCCTGAAAAAAATGGTTTCATTATTGAAAAAGCACCTACACCCAATCTTAGTGTAGAATCAGGAAGACCACTTTTGAAATGTACAGTATCACAGGATCTAGTAACCTACATATACTGTCTATTTGGAAGAGCTTGTATCAATTCTGCTTGTTTCAGAACTGATAGTTGTTTTAGTTTGTTATTCTTGTATTCACAGTGAAATAGGGTTCCAGTTGTAGAAGTTGATAGTCAGAATCAGGACTTCTGATTCTGACACAAGACATGGCTCTGTCTCACTCTGTGATTTCCCTCCTGTCATGAAGCATCCTAGCTTCTCAGAAAGCTGCATGTATCTATACTGTATGTATCTTTATTCTCTCAAATACTGAACTCATGTTATTCACTGACAGTAGCACTGGTCTCAAACATTAGAAAACAACAATTCAAGCAGCAATACTTTTTAAAAATCCAGAAGTCATTAGAAACAACTCAGTAAGAACCAAATATGCTCAGAGATTTCAAGAGTTTTTGCTGATTAGAAATGAAGCATAAACTATTGGAATTGACTGAGGGCAGAACAGAATAAATGACACCAAGCTGGCAGGAATAGCCAACACCCCAGAAGATAGGGTCAAGATCCAGAAGCCTTGAACACTGAGCCCTATCTAACAAAATGAAATTCAGTGGTGAGAAAAGTAAGGGGTATTTTTATACTTAGGCAAGAAAAACCAAATGTACAGATGTATAGAATAGGTGGAACCTAGTTCAATAGCAGTGTTTGCCAGAGGAATCTTGGAGTTCAAGTGGACAATTGCTTAAATATGAGCCTGCAGAGTGCTGCAGCACCCAAAAAAGTCAATGCAATCTTAGGCTGCATTAACAGAGGGATAGAATCAAGATCATGTGAAATGTCAGTACTGCTTGGTAAGACTGCAGTTGGAATATTGCATCCAGTTTGGTCACTATAATAATAAAAAAGGTGTTGAAACTCTGGAAAGAGTGTAGAGAAGAACAACAAAGATTATTTAGGGGGCTGGAGGCTTAAACATATGAAGAATGGTTGCAGGAATTGGGTATGTATAGTCTAGTGAAAAGGAGGACTACAGGTGACATGATAGCAGGGTTCCAATATTGGAGGAGAAATCCACAAAATGCCACAAACAAGAAGGGTCTACCTATTTTCCAAAGCACCAGAAAGTAGGACATGAAGCAATGGATGGAAACTAATCAAGGAGAGAAGCAATCTAGAACTAAGGAGAAATTTCCTGACAGTGAGAACAATTAACCAGTGGAATGGATTGCCTTCAGAAGTTGTGGGTGCTCCATCACTGAAGCTTTTTAAAAACAAATTGGGCAGCCATTTGTGCAGAATGATACAGGGTCTCCTGCCTGAGCAGGGGGTCGGAGTAGAAGACTTCTAAGATCCCTTTCAGTTCTGTTATTCTGTTATTCTGGCTCTTTTCTCAACTTAGAGAAGACCTTGCTGATCTTCTGAACAGGTGAACATCTGAACAAAGTGACTTCCCAAATTTTAGTTACAATGATCAACTACACCGTTAACCTTTATTCAGATATTTATTTCCAAGAAGGGAATTAAGTTGAAGTCTTATGGGTGAAGAACAGTGTTTTCATGCTTAACTAGTTACGATGATGCCATGTGAATATCTTTCATTGTTTAATATCTCAAAAACAGTCTTCAATCTGTTTCATACCCATATTTGAATTAAATCTCAAGAAGACTATGGAGAATGGATCTGTTCCCATTAAGATTTTCTTCATTGGCATATCTAGAGAATCTTCAGGCAGATGAAAAAATGTTTAATTGAAACCACTGGGAGAAATGTTAAAGAAATTCTCAAATATTTAGAGAGGATGACAAAAAAGAAGAGGTAGAGACAGAGACAGAAACCTCTTTCACACAGCACAGTGATAAACTAAGAAAGATTTCAGTACTGCATAAATATTTTTTTCTAGTCTCTTCAGAGAGCCCTGGGCATATATTATTAGAAAACAGTTATCATGTTTCTATCACATGCTGAATTAGCTTTAATATTTTTGGCTATTTAATAAGACAATGGTATATGCTTCAAAAGTGATTGGAAAGAATTGTTTCAGACCAGATGTAATGCTGCATTTCCCTGCATTAATTAAGGCAGACTAGCTTTTTTTAAGCCTCAGAAAAGTGCCAATGCTTTAAGAGTCACATTAACTTTAATGAGCAGATTCCTTAAACAGTGGGATCTTTCTTTCAGGCTCATGTTTGGATTACTTAATGAATATCAGAGAAATGTTGTATTTGTGCGAGGTCAAAAGCACCAAAGTATGCACAGCTCTATTGTTTATTTTTATACAGATTCAGGAAAATAATATTTGTTATAAGAAACATAAACATAACAAGTAGTGTTATATTTTATATGTTAAGCAGATCAATACTTTTAATTTGCCACAAAGCTATAATACTCTACGACATACAGTACAAAGCTTATTAATTTAGATTGAAAGGAGAGAGAATATGTTGCCATAGCTATATTTTATTCAGTCTCCAAACACCTCCACTCCTTTCTTCCCACTCCTTGAAATGCTCTTATTCTGAACTTCCTGCTCTTTAGAACAAGGCACACACAGGATGTCACCTGAAAAACTGATTTAAGCAAGGCCAAATGCTTGGTTTATAAGGACAATCTATCTTTCTTTAATTAATAACTCCATTTTGCCTATCTAAAACCTTATTGTTTCAAGAAAGAAATTCCCTACCGCACCCATTTATATTGTAAATAAAATAAACATCCCATTCCTCCCATTTAGCAAACATTTATCTTTACTTTGTGAGAATTCTTCAAAAGTGATTCTTAGAAAGTATTCAAAAATTATGTGAAATCTTTTCTGTGGATTTACAGTCTCAATAAAAGACATATATTTTAAAATGTAGTTGTGTGATATGCACAACAGAAATAGTTTTCTATATATGTGAGAGAGAGAGAAAAAAGGGAAAAAAGGCCTGTTTTTCAAAATATTGCAGACAAAAAATATTGGTTTAATATTCAACAAATATTTAACCATTTTTGCATTAGATTATATCATATTTTTCTTATAACATCCTAGTGCTAATTCCAGTGTTAACAGGTAGTAAAGTTTTCCTCGCTTAAAATATTTGGACAAAACTATATATTAAAATAAAGGGCAGAAGATGGTAAAATATTCCCTCATAGAATTTAGCAGGTCTGCGTAACATGTAAGTTACTAAGCGTAGGATCACCCATAAACCTTTCAGTAATCTAACATTTTTCAGAAATATTCTCCTCTATGGTGAATGGGAAATTATGGGAATTGAAATCAAATCCATCTGGAGGGAATCAAATTGGGAAAGGTACATTATGTCTGTTCAACAAGCTAAACTGTTTTGTGCCACTCACAAGCCTGTGTTAATAGGAAGCCTAAGAAATCATTATATATGGTAATTGGTCATGTGAAGTTATGGAGAAAGATATAGCTTAAGGTATGATTTTTAAAAAATGGTGTGCTATTTCAGATGTCAGTAAACAAGTGAATAGGCATTAGAATCAGAAGCATGGATATTCCATGTATGAATGGCCAAAGTCATACCATAACTTTACATGTTACTTTGAAATTAGTAGTAAATATCTGCATGAACACTAAATAAAGCCATTAAAAAAATATAAAAAGCCCTTGCTTCAAAGAACGGCACTGCTCAAAAATACAAGATTATTACAAAACTGGGTTAACTAATATTTAAATTAAGACATCTATTTAGTATGAATTATATGAGGAACTAAATGAGAAGATACACATGTAACAAAGTTAAAGCAAGAAATGTTGTAAACCACCCTGCTTCCCTTGGGGAGGGAGTAGAATAAATCTGCATAAATCAGTTTGCTCTCCAAGCATACAATTTTGAATTTTTAAACAGTCTCTACATCTTTTCCTTCCTTGCCATGAATAATTTCTCCAACTGAGAGCAAATTAAATAAGGTAACATAATTAATTTCTGACTTCTGTTTAGACTATTAGGTTCATGTGTGACTCAGAAGCCAGAAACATCTTTACTTAGCTCCATCTTCTCAAAGGTCATATTTCTCAAAGGTGAAATATCTAGGGCCATTGTTACTTTCTACTTTTTGTGTGGTATTATTGCATTGTGTGCAGTTCTATATTGTTTTATTTTTATTATTTTTAATATATCTCAAAGTTTGTATACCACGTAAGGATGGTATAAAAGCTATGAACAAACAAGGGCATAATACCTGATTAAAAATTCTCTAATTTTGTTTGTGTATTATACAATGAAATCTTGGTTATTAAATGAAATTAATGTAAAATATTGACCAACCAGCCATTTAAACTTTGTTTGGCTTTACCGTTCATAAGCCTCTCCATATACTCAGTGATTCTAACTTCTAATTTTGTCAATAAAACACAGGTAAAATTGATCCAGGATATTTTTTTACTATTTTCTGATTCTTTTTTTTATAAGAAGACAAAAGTGGTACTCCGTCCCTTCTTCAGCTGAAGGACGAAGAAAAATTGCCAACAAAGAATCTGTACAGAAAAGCAAGATGAGCTTTTGTCGGTTTCAAAAGTTTTGAATAGTTTTGCTGGATTCTTCTCTTATCTTTACAAACAGTAAGACAGATGCAGGCAGTCCTTAACTTACAACCATTCATTTAGTGATCGTTCAAAGTTACAATGGTACTACAAAAGTGACTTACAACCGTTTCTCGTACTCACAACCATCACAGCATCCCCACAATCATGTGATCAAAATTTGGGCTCTTGTATTCACAATTGCAGCATCCTGGGCCCATGTGATCACCATTTATGACCTTCCCAGCTGGCTTCTGACAAGCAAAGCCAATGGTGGGATGCCAGATTCGCTTAAAACCCACATGATTCGCTTAATAACCATGGCAAAAAAGGTCATAAAGTTGGACTTGACTCACTTAACAACTGCCTTGCTTAGCAAGCAAAATTCAAGTCTTAGTTGTGACTGTAACTCAAGGACTACCCGTATGTATACCTTGCCTTTACCTGGCTCCCCTTCTAGCAAAATTCTAAGCTCCTGTTCTATCCCACCCTAGAGCCATCCTTGTTAAAGGCACAAGGAACAAACCCCTGTTGATAAAATAGGCTGGAGACTTTAAAAAAAAAACAAACCCCTTTTAATATGGGTGACAAACCTGCCAAATAGTCCAAAACACAAACAGCAAAACTCAATCCAAATGAAGGAAATAGTCCACAGGAAACACGATGCAAACAGAAGAGTAGTCACAAGCAAGATGAACAGACCAGGATTCAAAGAAGTACTTTGCAAATGGTTACCTTCAGCAACCAGCACTGCCCACCTCCTCTTTTTATACAGCAGTCCCAAGGTGTTGCCTCTCAGTGCCTTCTCCTTTTATCCTGGAGTTGCCGTATTGACTGCTGTTGATTTACTCTCGCTAATTGATGACATGTGCGTGCATCAATTAGCATGTCCATCAGGTGTGAGTCCTCCGAGTCTGACTCATTCTCCTCACACAGCTGAGCTTCCTCAGGAACACGACTGGAGGGCCCAGGCTCTGCATCAAACCATGAGTCCTGTAATTCATCAGAGCCTCCCTCTGCCCCTGATGGCCTTTCAAATGCCTCCTCCACCTCCTCCTCACATTCCTCAGACTCAGCTGTTGGGAGCACAGGCTGGCACGGAATCACAACAGCTCCAGGTGGCTGCTTTCTGTGTTTCTTGGTTATTCCAAGAACTAAAGGGTTTGGTTTTGGGTTCGAATTTATCCCAGTCGGAAATTTGGGCATATGTCTTTTCTTCCAATTGATAATATATAAGAATTGCTCAAGTGAAGCTTTTTTTGGTAAGGAGAAGGTGAGGGTTGTCCAGTTACAATGATCATCAGAGGGTTCCTGAATTAAAACCAGGACAGGCCAGAAAACCAAATCTGGGAATGGCCAATGCTTCAGTCCCAAAAAATTTGCTATACCCCAAAACCAAGATTGTGATAGATGTTTACATTTTACTTGTAATACTCATTTCATGTGCAGACATACAAACACACACGCACACACCCCTTGCACAGATCAGAGCTATATCTGCACAGAATGCTGGTGTGTTGTATGTGGAAAAGATGCTTAACAAATTTGCAAATTTGTTAGGGAAATTTGTTAATGACAAGTCAAAGGATCCTCAAAAAATCTAAATCGAACAGGAGAATATTCAGCGGTGACAAGTGTAAGTTTCTACTTCTGAGTAGCAGAAAACCAAACGCAAACATATAAGCCTAAGGAGAGTTCATTTGGAGTTAGCATGTGTCAAGAAGTGGAACCCAAAATGCAAGAAAGCTATTTGATGCATTTTAACCATTTGATGCAAAAGGCCAATATAATCTTATTATTTTATCTTTATTTATTTATTAAACAAATTTATATAGCTGCCCACCAACTCAGTGACTCAGGCAGCATACAACATTAAAGGATTGCCGCATTCACTTAACAACTATATTTGCTTAACTTCTACCACAAAAAGGTCGTAAAATCATATGCAATGACCTGCTTAACAACCAGCATGACTTACAACTTTAATTTCAAGCTCAATTAAATGCAACAAATGATCTTTTCTTCCAACAGCCCATCTCTTAGCTATAAACAAATCCTAAAGCCTAATCACTTTAACCCTGGTCAGCAAAAGTCCATTAAGGGTTAACAAAGATAACAACCTATCTATTTTAACCTTGATCAAATAAGCCCACTTTATAATTCTTCCTTTCATTTTTAACAATCCTGATCATTAGTCTCTTCAAATAACGTCCTAGAATCTGATTTCTTTTAGCTTTTTCTTTGTCCCTTCTCACAAAATTCTTCAAAATTTTAACAAACCTGTTTTGTAAATCCAATATAGGATAATTTTCCAAGACAGTCTCTTGGTTTCTTTATTTTTATATGCCTTTTAGTTAATAAGCTATCAACTGGTTTAAATTGTATATCCAGTATAACGTTCAAGGTTATCCATGCACTGAAGATTTTTTTTAACAGATGGCATGGTGCATTCCTTTAGTTTCAAAGGTGGTTTGTAAAGGACAACTGTGGATGGCAACTGTGAACATATACCGTAAATGCCGGCGTACAAGGCGACCCGGCGTATAAGACGACCCCCGTCTTTATAGCCGGGCCGCATTCCTAGAACGTCGTCTTATACGCTGGAAACTACCAGTATTTCCGGCGTATAAGACAACCCCCATCTTTGGCGCCGATTTCAGCGCTCGCGGAAGTCGTCTTATACGCCGGCATTTACGGTATCTTGATTTTCAGAACAAGTTAAGTATTTCTTGTATTGCAAAAACTTGCATTTTTTTCTACCCCAGTTTCTTAGCAACTGAAAAGTCAACCAATGTCAGCTTCTGTTTCTAAAAACAAAAAAAGTGTCACTGCTTGTATAAACAACCTCATAGTATACTTGTGATTTTTAATACCAATGAACCATTAAGGCTGCATGAGACTTTTGATTGGAAATGTGCAAATCTCTATGTACTGATTGTTCCATGCATGGAACAGGTTGGTTTGGCTAGTCTTTTCTGGTCTAAACATACATTTGTTCTCTCTGGACTTGGAATATTCTCTTTTAATGGACTTGGAATATATTCCTGGTCTAGGAACAGACTGGGAATACTTATATTCTGAGCATAGAGATGTTCCAAGGTGGGAGAGGGTGGGATGAAAAAAAAAAACTAAAGGGAATCTAAAGGGAAGGAAGGAACTAGAAAACTGGAAGGAAAGGAGATATGGGGCCCTATAACCCACTCCAGCATTAGTCAAATAATAAGTATTAACTTGATTTCCCCTGAAGCTTTGATTATTATATTTTAAAATTACATTCCCTGGATTATGGACTTTACCTGTGAGAAAAAAAACACAGCAAGGGTTTAGATTGTTACCTGAAAAGAATTGTACAGCATGGATAAACACTTTTCTGCATTTATAGAGTATGTAGATTGCCGGGAGAAATATCAACAACCTAAGATATGCAGATGATACCACTCTAATGGCAGAAAGTGAAGAGGAACTAAAGAGCCTCTTGATGCGGGTGAAGAAGGAGAGTGCAAAAGTTGGCTTGAAACTCAACATTAAGAAAACCAAAATCATGGCATCCAGCCCTCTCAATTCCTGGCAAATAGATGAGGAAGAAATGGAGGTAGTGACAGATTTTATTTTTCTGGGCTCCAAGATCACCTCAGATGGGGGACTGCAGCCAAGAAATTAAAAGACGCTTGCTCCTGGGGAGGAAAGCTATGGCAAATCTAGACAGCATACTAAAAAGCAGAGACATCACCCTGCCAACAAAAGTGCGTATAGTCCAGGCCATGGTTTTCCCAGTTGCAATGTATGGCTGTGAAAGTTGGACCATAAGAAAGGCTGAGCGCCAAAGAATTGAGGCCTTTGAACTATGGTGCTGGAGAAGACTCCTGCGAGTCCCTTGGACTGCAAGGCGTTCAAACCGGTCAGTCCTAGAAGAGATCAACCCCGACTGCTCTTTAGAAGGCCAGATCCTGAAGTTGAAACTCAAGTACTTTGGCCACCTAATGAGAAGGAAGGACTCACTGGAGAAGGGCCTAATGCTGGGAAAGATTGAGGGCAATAGAAGAACGGGACGACAGAGAATGAGATGGCTGGATGGAGTCACTGAAGCAGTAGGTGTGAATTTAAATGGACTCCAGAAGATGGTAGAGGACAGGAAGACCTGGAGGAACGTTGTCCATGGGGTCGCGATGGGTCGGACACGACTTCGCAATTAACAACAACAAGAGTATGTCTGGCACTTGATTAACTTAATATGCATATCTCTTCCAAATAATTTTAAAAGACATAAAAATCAACACATTTTTAATTAAAAAGACATTAACTAAGATGAGTGACAAAATGTAGATTTAGGAAAAATATTCTATGTAATATTTCATACATACAAAACTTATGGACTCAAAATAGCTATTCATATATCCAATAGTACCCACAGTGGGAATCAATATTGGCAACAAAACATCATAATGTTATTAATTCAATTTGTTATTATTAATTCAATTCAATGCCACCTCATCCAACGACTCTGAGTGGCTCACAAAAGGAAAAAACAATTCAGTAAAATTAAAATTTAGAAAATCATATAAAACCATCAATAATCTATTTGAAAACAGAAAATTATGATCACAATCCATCCAACATCAATTCAAACTAGCCACTGTAAGAGCTTTCCACTTTTGCCAGACCTACAGGCATGGCAGCGGAGCCATGTTTTCCTAAAACCCAGGAGGGTGGTGCCAATCTAAGTTCCAGGAGGAAGATGTCAAAAAACAACAACAGAACGACGACACTCTTTCATAGACGGAACCCATAACACATTTCTCCTGATGATAACGGACGAGATAGGAAGACATAACCCAGGAGAGGCAGTCCCTCAAATAACAACATCTGCTGACATTGCAGTGCATGCTCTTGTCAATGGTGACACGCCCACACATCCTCACTCACAGACACTGCTATATCCATCCATCCAACTAATCATGTCTGCTCATGTACTTCTTGCTTACATTAAAATGTCTCAGTGTTCAATTTCAGTGCTCTTGAAAAAATTCTTGACTTGAAAAACTGAATGCACTTCCAATATTGTAGGAAGCGGCAGTAGATCAGGCTAGGCCTGCCAACTAAATTACTAGATGAAAGGCAAGATTAATTATGATATAAACTGCAGGGCAAGAATGGAAACTGTTGAAGAAATAAGGAGAGTTTTGCTGTCCTCAGCTTCATTCTATGCTCCTACTAATGAAAGCGAAGCAAAACAAATAATTCTAAACTCATTAGCTTTTTCTGCAAATAACTAAAACGTATACATTCTGCTCACTAGCTTTGTTTACTATTTGAACAAAGATTAAGTTCCAATGATGTCTTTGCAGAATATTGCTCATTTATGGGGCAGGATTTAGTGTATAGTGTGCAGCTTAAGTAATTGCAACTGTATAAATATAAATGTATTCCGCTATTCATATCTAAAGTTTTAATAAACAGTAGAGCATTAGTTGCAACTGTGTGGTAGGTTTATTATAAATAAAACTGAATCCGAATCCAAGTGAGACAGTGTTTTGCAAAAGGGAGCAACAATAATGCCAAACAAAATGCAAAAGATTTCAAAAAAGATTCTTTGTTTTCCCCTTAATAAAACATAGCAAATATAATTAATAATTTTGGTACCATGTTTTTATTATCATTTTACATCATTCCCAACAACCAGGAAAGATATTTTCTCTAGCTTCAGATCTAATTCTGTTCCACAGAATGCACTAATTCTAAATAGCACTCCAAATTAAGCAAAAACTTTGCCTCACTATTGACTTTCAGTTAGTATTTTTTGGACATTAGGGCCAGAAAATCATGACATCTTACATGCCTAGTCAGTGCATTATGTCTGAACTACATCTCCGATCACTCTACAATGTGCAGGAATTGGAGGGTAAGTAAAGAAAGAGTTCCCAGCAGAAAAATTGAGGTAGATTCCTACACAGCATGAAGTCTGGGGGTTCTTCATTGAATATAAAAGTTCATACCTACTGTTATGTCCTGAGCCTGTGAAAGCAGGCTTGGAGCATTGCAACAGTCCCGGGCAGGTGCAAGCTGCCCGGGACCAGACTGGCTGTCGCCAGCACTCGCGCGCATGCGTGAGTGCAAGCGCGCTAAATGTTGCAGTTTGGCCCGGGAATCGCCTATAAAAAGGGCAGGGAGATTTGGGCATTGTCGGCGTCTTGTAACCAGTATGCTGAACAGAAATAAAGAGGTTCCTGAGAACTACAACTGCTTCTCATGTCATTGCCATTTCGCGAAGGACTTAACACTGGCGACGAAGGTGGGATTGCCTTACATTGACTGAAGACAGGTGTAAGCTTACCCTAGAGTCCTGAGCAGTAGGAACGGCGTCAACTCAGCAGCTGCCCGCCAATCCAGCGAACATCGGGGGTAAGCTGGCTGATAGACCCTTCCTTTTCTACAAAAATGGCAAAAGTTGGAAGACTTTCAGAATTCGACGTCTCGCATCCGGAAAAATGGGATTCTTACGTAGCCAGGGTGGAAAACTATCTTAAAGTCAATCAAGTAAAAGAAGATAGTTTAAAAGCCGCCACCCTGCTGTGCGTTTGCGGTCAAGACGCATTAGAAATCACTGAAAACATAGCAGCACCTGTACCTCTAGAATCTGTTAACTACACAGATCTCAAAAAACTACTAAAGGAACACTTCCAGCCCAAGTTGTCCATCATCGCTTGGCGCCACACCTTCGAACAGAGGGATCAGCGACCCGGAGAATCAGCCAAAGAATACATTGCTGCGCTGAGAAAAGCCGCTAAACACTGCGAGTTCAAGGATCTAGAAGAACGGCTGAGAGACAGATTTGTATGCGGACTGAGGCAGAGAGAATTGCAGCAGAGGTTTTTCGCTAAAGAAGACTTATCATTCCAAGATGCCTTGAGAGAGGTTACTGCAGAAGAGGCAGCGGGCGGCGCCATCAAGAACATGAGGCCGATCAGAACCACTCCAGAAGCTGGTCCGTGCACCAGGAAGGAGTCCAAAGGAACCCAGAGGAGGATCCTGACGATGAAGTAGACCGTCTCTACCCCACGAAAGAAGGGAAACAGAAGGAAAGCTCTTCAGCTCTCCCCAAGTGCCTCGGTTGTGGAGGTCGCCACAAGAGGACCGATTGTAGATTCCGCTCCGCTATCTGTAGGGCATGCGGAAAACAGGGTCACAGGTCCTTTGTCCTACGAGGTTTCCCTGGACGACGGTCGTGTCCTGCGACGACACATCGACCAGCTCCGCACTAGACGGGACCTTCCCACTGAGACTCCTGATTCTTTTCCAGGGGGGGAGGGGGACCCCTTTGGGCAAAGGGAAGAGTGCGGGCTGCCACCTATCATTAATGAGGGAACTACAGACAGCTCATTCCAAGATTCCACGAGTGCTCCAAACAGGAATTCATGGAGCCCAACTAGAACTCAGGCACCAGTGCCTACTCCAGCCAGGGAGTCACCCTGGGGGCATAATCACTACTCACCCACATCACTCAGTACTCCAGTCAGGGAGGATATCCGGGAGCGTCCAAACAACCCACACCCTGCAAGAGAGCTGACACACATTCCGTCTAGTTGGCCCAACACTGCCCCTGTCCCTAGAAGGGGGCAAGCACACAGAGAGGTGGTCGAGGAACCGAATCCCGACTACAACACCTCTGGCATTACTCAGGGGACAATTGAGTTTTGGGACAGTACTGAAACCCCAGCAAGCCCGGGTACAGAACGGGAACACGGGGAAAGGCAACCTCTTGACAGGTCTAGGACAGACCTGGGAGGTTCTACAGAGTTGCCCAATAGTGACAGTCACTTAAGAGGGCCAGAGAGCCTGCAGCCAGGCAGGACAACCAGGTCAAACAGAGAAAGAAGCCCTGGCCTGATGAGCCCGGTGGGCAAGCAAGCAGGCCAGGCATTGGAGCACAGTTTTGGGGGATCACCAGGGCCTAGCAAGGGGGACAAGCATACATCACCCCTCAGTCAAGGGGTACTTGGAAGGTACCCAGAAGTCAGGAGGTCACAGAGAGCTAAAAGATCTCCTAAGTATTTAGAAGATTTTGTAACCCTACTGGCAAAACAGAGTTAACAGAGAGTATTCCTGTACACATAGGAAATAGAATACTGGGAAACAATAGAAGCAAAAGGGATAACTGGTACAAAGCTAGTATGGGTACCACACTCGTATTGGGTTGTATATTATTATTGGTATGATCATAGTCTTAGCCGGGGGGGAAGGGGTGTTATATCCTGAGTCTGTGAAAGCAGGCTCGGGGCATTGCAACGGTCCCGGGCAGGTGCAAGCTGCCCGGGACCAGACTGGTTGTCGCCAGCACTCGCACGCATGTGCGAGTGCAAGCGCGCCAAATGTTGCAGTTTGGCCCGGGAATTGCCTATAAAAAGGGCAGGGAGATTTGGCCGTTGTCGGCGTCTTGTAACCAGTATGCTGAACAGAAATAAAGAGGTTCCTGAGAACTACAACTGCTTCTCGTGTCATTGCCATTTTGCAAAGGACTTAACACCTACCCTGTAGGATTTTAAGCAAAGGTGGCCCTAATTTGATGCGGCTGCTGTCTAATTTTAGAAGCTTCTGCAAGAGATCACTTCAAACCTCTGGTAAGAGCTATTAGTCCTATTTCTGCTGACTGACAGGAACAAGAGGATGTCAGAAAGAAAAAGAAGTGGAGGAGAGCAGGAGTGTTAGAAATTGGGGGAAAAAAATCACAAGGAGAATAGATGTTATTATTATCCATAACTGCACCACAGATAACTTTGACCTCTAACTTTTAAAAAGTCTTTTAAATAAGGGAACAGTTTGAAGAGAGTATCTCTGCATGGTGAATTCCCTTCCTCCTTAGATGTATTCCACCCCGGAAAAGCAGCTTCCTACACAATTACAATTAAAAAGAAATCTATGGCAGTGGATTTTTGTTTCACTAACGTTTCTAGCCATATGTTGCATGTAATTTCAGGAACATAATCAATCAACATGTCCATTTGCCCTGCAATTTCTTAAATAATTTTACCCTACTATGTACACCCAGACATATATATGGATTGTTCTAATAACTGAAAGATATTATATAATGCCTACTAACATAATCACAGGTATTTGGAAAAAGACTTTTTTTCTCCAGACACTTTTGAAAATGTTTTTAGTGTATCATTTAACTTCTGAGGCAAGATTTTTATTTGAAAAAGTCTTCCTTTCTTTTCCACACTAAAACTGTCCCTTAACTATAAATCTATCTTTACTAATTCACCAAGCTCTGAAAACAAAGTGGAGGTCTGTAATTCTCAAATAACCCATTGTTCTTTTAAGGAGTAATTACTTTTATTATCTTCTCAGATATCAATGGCCTTTATTGTGAGTTCCAATTTGCATTTTTAGTTCATTTTTAGTTCATTTTAGTCAAGTGAAGATCCTAGATAGAATTCTACATTTGGAATTGTCAGTTTCTTTGTAATTAAAAAGTTCTTACTTGCAATGGAAATGGTACCAGATAAAATATAAAAAGCAAAACTAACATAAATAAAAATAAAAAAGATCACCAAGACTAATACAAATTATTCCATTGGTTAATTGTTCTCACAGGCAGGAAATTTTTCCTTAGTTCTAGGTCAGTGATGGTGAATCTTTTAGAGACCCAGTGCCCAAACTGCAACCCAAAACCCAGGGCTTTTTTTCTCAAAGAATGCCCAGAATGGAGTTCCGGCACCTTTTTTGGATGGAACCTTGTAGAGTAGGCAAGGTGGGTTGTATGACGTATGTGAGTTCCGGCACCTTTTTTTTTTTAAGAAAAAAAGCACTGCCAAAACCCACTTATGTATCGTCAGGTGCCAGGTGGGCGTAGCCGCGGTGGTCATGGCAGACTGGGTGGGCGGGACCAGGTGGCAGGGGTCAGTCCCTTGCTATTTCCGGGGCACGATATGCGTGCCCACAGAGAGGGCTCTGAGTGCCACTCTGGCACGCGTGCCATAGGTTCGCCACCACTGTTCTAGGCTGTTTCTCTCCATTATTAGTTTCTATCCATTGCTTCTTGTCCTGCATTCAAGTGCTTTGGAAAATAGGTTGACCCTCTCTTCTTTGTGGCAACCCCTTACATATTGGAACACTGCTATCATGTCACCTCTAGTCCTTTTTTTCATTAAACTAGACATACTTAATTCCTGCAACTGTTCTTCATATGTTTTAGCCCCCAGTCCCCTAATCATCTTTATTACTCTTTTCTGTACTCTTTCTCATAAGGACAATGCAATGTGCATGAAAACCAATTAAAGCATGCATGAGAGATAGCTGTTCAGCTTCTTTTAAAAACCTGGAGAAGGGGCATTGTCTTACCTAAATGCCTTTTCTTAGCATGATGAATGGAGAATCCACGAATGGGTTAAGTGTCCTCCTGCCCAAATTAGACCAAATCAGTCAAGTTGCCACACCCGTCCTGGACTAGGTCCTGCCCCAGTTTCGAATAGGGGGAAGCTACTGACTGTATAGCTCCCAGATCCCTGACACTGGATCTGACTATGGATAAGGGATGGGGGTGGATTCTCCATTCATGATGCTGAGAAAAGGTGTTCAGGTAAGACAACGCCCCTTCTTCAGCATGAAGAATAGAGAATCCATGAATGGGACTTACCAAAGCCCTTCAGTCCCTAAGGGGGGGGAGCAGACTGGAGTTGTGTCACCGTCGCCAGCACAATCTGCTGTAACACCCATCGGCCAAAGGAGGCCTCCACAGAAGCAAACTTATCAAGCTTCTAATATTGCACAAAAGGGGAAGGCGAAGATCATGTTGCCGCCCTGCAAATGTCAACTATGGACGCTTGTGTAGCCCATACAGCAGAGGTAGCGGCACTATGAGTGGAATGTACTGTCACGTGAGGTGGAATGGCAAAGAGCGTGTCTGATATGCCCCAGAGATGCAGGCCCTGATCCACCTGCCAATGGTAGAAGAAGAGACCTTCTGACCCTTAGAGGCAGATTGGAATGAAACAAAAAGGGCTTCCGATCTGCGAAAGGTAGTCGTCCGCTTGATGTAGTGGTGCAACACCCTGCGGACATCCAGAGTATGCCATTGCCATTCCAAGTCATGAGTAGGGTGAGGACAAAAGTCTAGTAACACGATCTCTTGCGCTCTGTGAAACATGGTGTTAATCTTGGGAATGAAAGAGGGATCTAACCGCAGGACCACTCTGTCTTGGTGAAATACACATAAGTCATCTCTGACGGAAAGGGCTGCCAGCTCTGAGATGCGTCTAGCCGAGGTAACCGCAATCAAGAAGGCAACCTTGAGAGACAAAGACCGTAGGTTGCAGGTTGTAATGGGTTCAAAGGGTGATTTGGTAATAGCCTGTAGGACCCGTGATAACTCCCAAGTGGGATACCGATGAACGACAGGCAGTCTGCTGTTTGTGACCCACTTGATAAATGAGAGGACCCTAGGGTGCTGAGCCAATGTGACCGAGTTATCACAGGTAAACACCGTGGAAAGGGCTGCCACCTGTCTGTGGATAGTATTAGGCGCTAAACCCTGAGCCAAGTGATTCCTTTCACACCAGTGGCAAAAACTCCTCCACGTGGCGTCGTAAATGCGATTCGTCGCCAGCCTTCGGGAGGCTTGAATCATTGAAATCACCCTTGATGAATAGGAATGCTGTGTTAAGAACCAGCGTTCAGATGCCAGGTGGCTAACTGGAGCCACTGTGGATCTGGATGTTGTATGACTCCCTGTAATAGAATTATCTGATCTGGAGGAATCCTCCATGGAAGAACTATGAAGAGGCTCACGAGATCCGCAAACCACAGTCGCCTCGGCCATGTGGGGCAACGAATATCACCTCTGCCGCTCCTGCAGCATTCTCCTGATGACTTCCAGAATCAGAGGGAGGGGGGAAGCATACAGCATTCCCCCAGGCCATGGGCCATGGCCTTCGACCCTGGACAGGGGAACCGAGAGAAGAACTATAGGAGCTGGGAGTTCACTGGAGAGGTGAACAGGTCCAGAACAGGTTGACCAAACCTCTGCGAGATCTCCCTGAAGAGATCCGGATGCAGGTACCGTTCTGAATGGTCTACTGTCGAGCGGCTCAGATAGTCCACATGTTGATTCGCCTCTCCCGAAATGTGCTCAGCCTTCAGGAAGAGGAGATTCTGTTCTGCCCATGAGAGACCGGGATCGAGTACCACCTTGATGGTTCACATGGGCCTTTGCTGCCACGTTGTCCGTGAGGACCAGCACATGGTGCCTCGCAACCTTGTTGTGGAAATGGCGAAGGGCCAGATTTATAGCTCTGAGCTCCAACCAGTTGATGTTGTGCTTCAGGTCTAGCCGGGACCACCGGCCCTGAGCCAACTGAGACTGGAGGTGCACTCCCCAACCAAACAGACTGACGCCTGTTAGGGTTAGCCGGATGGGTTCCTTGAATAGGGACCCTTTGGCTAATGCTGGGGAGGTCCACCACTGAATAGATCTTAGGGTCTGGGATGGGACCCATACCCTTTGGGTGGAAGAGCTTGTGTCCAGTCTTTGAAATGGGAACAAGAAGGTGTCTGGAGTGTAGTCTGGCCCAAGGTACGATAGCAATGCAAGATATCATCTTTCCCAATAGCTGGGAGAGCAGAGCCAGTGCCAATACACGCTCCCTGCGGACCTTGAGGACTATGGTTCAAATGCTGACCTGACGCTCCCGGGACAGATAGATCTGACAAAGGTCTGTGTCTATTACCGTGCCCAAGTGTAAAAGGTGTTTTGAAGGTGTTAAGTGGCTCTTTTGAAAGTTGACCGAGAATCCATGGTCCTGAAGCATCCCTATAGTTGAGGCCAAGTCCGCTTGAGCGTTCAGAGTGGAGGACGACTGGATTAGGATGTCGTCCAGGTAACATTGAACGCAGATCGGTATTGATCTGAGATGTGCGGCGAGGACCGCTAGGACCTTGGTGAAAACCCTGAGAGCTGATGAGAGGCTGAATGGTAGGGCCTTGTATTGATAGTGGTTGTTGGAATAGCTGAACCTGAGAAATTGTCGGTGATTCGGATGATTGGGAATGTGTAGGTACTCCATAAGATCTATTGATGTCATTAAGTCTCCCTGTTGGACGCTGGCCAGAATGGACTGGAGCATTTGCATTTTGAATTTGCAATACGATAGGTGGGAATTTAGATCTTTGAGATCGAGTATCGCCCTCCAACCCCCGAAGGCCTTCGGGACAACGAAAAGGATGGAGTAGAAGCCCTGTCCTAGTTGGCCTGTTGGAACCCTATCTATGGCTCTTATACTTAACAGGGTGCTGAATGCATCCTCCATGAGTCTCTTCTTTATGGGATTCCTTGACGGAGGACAAGCAATGAAGTGTTGTGGGGGCACAAACTCCAGAGACAGCCTGTCTCTGATGGTGCTTAGCACCCAAGCATCTGTGGTCATGGTCTCCCATTGATGGATAAAGTAAGTTAGCCTGCCACCTATGGGAGAGGTCCTCCCCGAGTCACTTTGATCTACGGAAAGGACAGCCTCCCCTGCCTCGAAAGGGCCATTTATCCTGAACCTGTTGTCTGGGTCTGTCCCTGTAGCCAGACTGGTCCAAAGAGCAGTCCGGTCCAGCGGGAAAGGGCAGGGAGATGTGCCCTGATACCGAATCTGGTCCCGACCGAAAGGAAGGGCGATGTCCATACAGGAAGAAACGTTGGCTCGACCTCTTGGAGAGGTGGTAAAGTACCCTCTGTTTCTCCCTGTTCTCCTCTAGGTAGGGAGTGAGGGCCTCTCCGAAGAGACGCCCGCCCTGGTATGGGGTGGCAGCCACTTGCCATTTGTGTTTGATATCAGCTCTCCAATTCCTGAGCCAAAACAACCGACGTGCGGTGATGTTGGTGGCTATGGCACAGGCCAAGAACATGGCTGCCTGAAGAGACATGTCTGCCATATATTCCAAGGCTGCCCGTAACTTGGTTAAGTCCTGATGGACCCTTACCCCCTCTGGAGAAATTCTAGCCTGGAATTCACGGAGACAAATCAGGGAGATCCTGGTGAAGAATGAAGTTGAGGTGGACACTCTTATTGCCCATGTTGAAGCCTGGTGTGTTCTGTGGAGGGAAACCTCGGATTTTTTGTCCTCGGCTTTCAATGCCCCCGCCATATCCCCTGGCACCTTGGAATCTGAAAACAAGGGGGTTAGGGACTCGTCCACTCCAGGGACTTCCAGCACCTCATTCAGGGTCGGTACCATATCTATCAGTTTACGTTGATACCGCCGAGGGTGGAGAAGGTACCTGGTGATCCCTATTGTCCCTGTACAGATTTTAAGAACGTGGGAGGGCAAGGGATTTGTTGGTGTTTGACGACTGGTTCGGAAAGCAATGGGCTGGTGTCCTGAGCAGGCACCTGTTCAGGCAACGAAGGCTGCTCTGGGCCATTCTTACTGGTGGTGCAGGCCTTGCGGAGCAGAGATGGGAAGAACATGGGATTGAACAAACTCCTCCGAGGGAGTTTCCTCATCATCGGACCACTGACCTTCTGCGTGTCCATA
The DNA here is from genome assembly GCF_016545835.1 of Crotalus tigris. Lineage (NCBI taxonomy): Eukaryota > Metazoa > Chordata > Lepidosauria > Squamata > Viperidae > Crotalus > Crotalus tigris. The sequence continues at coordinate 470,218 of NW_024097221.1, forward strand.
CTCCACGTAATCTGAGACCTCACTCCCACATGAGCGTGGGGGCGAGGCCGGATCTGGATAGTGATAATCACCGGATCGCAATGAACCCAGAGAGGCCAGGGAGGTCATTGGGACAAAATATGCCTGTGGGCGTGCTGAGGACACCATTGCTTGTGTTACTGCCTGGGAGATCATGACCTGTAAAAGATGATTGCTCTACGGGCTGGAGCCCACTGCAGCGGGGGTAAATGTAGCCGTTGGGGCCTGTAGTTGGCCCACAAGAGACGGACTCTCTGGAGGCCCTAGCACTGCAGCAGTTGAGGTACATGTGGTCTCTGGTACCTGAGTGAGGTCTCGAGACCTTAGTTCCTCTTCAAAGAGGGAAAGGTGATCCTGATTGAAACCGAATGAACAACCCTGGGCAGGGTTCCGTTCTGGAGACCATGTAGGCACAGGGGACACGATGCGTGGTCCCCCCATTGGTGACGCATGAGTGGGCGGGGGCAAATTGACCATCCCCTCTACTGCTTTTTTTTTATTGAAAATTTTTTATTTTTTAAACATACAATCATTTATAAAAATACAATAAAATTTTAAAGTAGAAAGAAAAAAAAAACCCTTACCCTCCCTCCCACCCCCAACCCCCTCCCTTCACTTCCCAGAGCAGAATACAGGGTTAATAATAATACAAAAAAATAATTAAGAAAAAAGAAAAAAAAGAAAAGAAAAAAGAGAAAAATATATATATCATAATTAACCTTTAACTCCACAACCTATAAAACAATTCTCTATAATATTTAAAATTCATTCACAAAATAAATGAAACTTTTTAATTCCATACTTTTTCTGGATATAATCTATCCACCTTCCCCATACAATAATATATCTTTCTTGTGTATGATCCTTTAAATAAGCAGAAATTTTTGCCATTTCTGCAAAACTAGATACTTTAAATATCCATTCTTCTAAAGTAGGCAAGGAATCTTTCTTCCAATATAAACCCACTAGTAACCTTGCTGCAGTTAATAAATTCAACATCAAAGTAGTTACTTTTTCATTTAAATCAACAAAAATACCAAGTAAAAATAGTTGAGGAGTAAACTTTATCTTTTTTCTAAAAATATTTTGAATATTCCACCAAATCATAATCCAAAAAGCCTTTACTTTTTTACAATTCCACCAAATATGAAAGTATGTCGCATCATTATTGCCACATCTCCAACATTTGGGCTGTATATTGGAATACATACAAGATAATTTTTTAGGATCTAAGTGCCATCTATAAAACATTTTATAAAAATTTTCTCTCAAATTTTGAGCTTGTGTAAATTTAACATTTCTTATCCAAATTGTCTCCCATAAATCCAATGAGATCGGCTCCTGTATATTCTGAGCCCATTTAATCATACAGTCTTTAACCAATTCTGTTTCCGAATCTAACTCTAATAAAACATTGTATATTCTTTTTATATGAGCCGGACTTTGGTTTTTAATCTGAATAACCAATTGTCTATCTTCTAGTGTTATTCCCTCTTTCTTATCTACAGTCCATCTATCCATTATTTGTAAATATTGAAACCATGACTGTAGAATATTTTGCTGCCTTAATACATCTAGGGATTTCAAATGCCAATTCGAACCAGAACAAATTAACAATTCTTTATACGAGATTTTGTCAAAATTTGTCCCCTTAGAAGTTCCCTCAATTGCATGTCTGGGAATCCCCCAGATAGGTATTTTATAATTTAATCTATAATAATACTTCTTCCAAACACGAAGTAAGGCATTCCTCAAAATATGTGATTTAAAAGTCCGATCAACTTTCTTATTAAAAATTAAATATGCATGCCAACCATATATTAAATCCCAACCTTCCAAAAAAAGAATATCCATATTTGTTAAATTAAGCCAATCACTTAACCAAGTTAGGGCGGCTGCATCATAATATAATTTCAAATTAGGTGCCTTAAGTCCCCCTCTTTCTCGAGCATCCTGTAATATCTTAAATTTAACCCTTGGTTTCTTCCCAGCCCATATAAAATTATTGATACCCTTTTGCCATTCCTCCAAATTTGCCTCTTTTTTAAGAATAGGTATCATCTGAAACAAAAAAAGAAACTTTGGTAGAACATTCATTTTTACAGCTGAAATTCTCCCCAACAATGACAATTGCAATTTTTTCCAATCTCTTAAATCCTTTTGGACTTTTGCCCATAGTGGTTCAAATTGTTCTTATACAATTTTCCATTTGAAGCAGTTAGATATACTCCCAAATATTTAACCTTTTTTACCATCTGAAAACCTGTGGCTTTAATCAAACTTTCCCTATCTTTAACTGACATATTCTTAGATAATATCTTAGTCTTATAATTATTAACTTTAAAACCAGAAACATTCCCATACTGTGTTATAAGTTCTAATAAACCATCAATCGCCTGATTCGGCTGTTCCAAAATTAAAACCAAATCATCCGCAAATGCCCGCAATTTATACTCATTCTTCCTTATCTTTACACCCTTAATTAACTTCGATTCCCGAATCTGAATCAATAAAATTTCCAATGTTAAAACAAATAACAATGGGGATAATGGACATCCTTGTCTTGTCCCTTTTTGAATATTAAAATTCTCAGTCAATCCCCCATTTACAACAATTTGTGCAGATTGCTGCTGATATATAGCTTTAAGTGCATGTAAGAAATTATCCCCAAAATTCATTTTCTCTACCAAAGAAAATAAAAATTGCCAGTCCAATTGATCAAAAGCTTTTTCAGCGTCCAAAAAGATAAAAGCCACAGGAATCTGATTATTCTTATCCAAGTACTCAATTAAATTAATAATTTGTCTAACATTATGTTTCATATATCTCCCTGTTATAAATCCTGCTTGATCACTATGAATCAAGTCTTTCATAACCTGCATTAGTCTATTTGCCAAAATTTTTGTAAAGATCTTATAATCAACATTCAATAATGAAATTGGCCTATAATTCTTAGGCTCTGTAAGATCCTGATCTTCCTTCGGAATCAGTGATATAAAGGCTCTTTTCCAAGAAGGAGGAACTTGCATACCCAACAAAATACTATTAAAGAGTTCCTTTAATGGCTCTATCATTTCTTCAGATAAGATCTTATAATACCTAGAAGTCAGTCCATCTGTTCCAGGAGACTTTCCAACCTTTAACTGCTTAATAGCTAAAGCAATTTCCTCCACAGTAATTAAACAATTCATCCCATTTTGTTGTTCCTCTGAAAGTCTAGGAAAATGTACTGATTGTAAATATTTATCTATGTCCAAACCCCTTATATTATCACTTGAATATAATTTTGTGTAAAAGTCCAAAAAGCTTTTTCTAATCAGATCTTGCTGAAAGACCTCAGTACCTTTATATTTTACTTTCTCTATGATTCTAGCTTTCTGTTTCTTTCGTAACTGATAAGCCAACCACCTCCCAGGCTTATTTGCATTGCAAAAAGTATTATGTCTCATATACAACAGATTGGTAGCCACCTGATCTGCCATCAACATATTAAATTGTTCCTTAAGCATCTGTATGGATACCTTTAAATTATTATCAGTAGGGTTAAGAACCAACTCTTGTTCTTTTGATTTAATCTCTTCTTCTATTTCTCTATGTCTTTGTAACCCTTTTTCCCTAAAAACTTTATTCAATTGAATCAGAATTCCCCTCATATATGCTTTACTAGCATCCCACACCATAGGCATCGATGTCCCCTTATTCATATTTATAGCAAAAAAGTCCTTTAAATGTTCTTTACACTTTTGTACAAACTCCTCCCGATTAAATAAGTTCTCATTCAGTCTCCAAGATCTTCTATTCCCATCTTCCGAATATAACTCCATCCACACAGGACTATTATCTGACAATGTTCTGGGAAAAATTTTCACCTTCCTCACTCTAGGGAGGAAGTCACTAGTAATAAAAAAAAATCAATCCTTGAAAATGACTGGTGTCTATCAGAATAAAAAGTAAAGTCTCTATCACTTGTATTCCTTTCTCGCCAAATATCAATAAGCTCCAATTCTTCCTTCAAGTCAAAAAAAGTCATAGGTAGTTTAGTTTGAATAAAAGTTTTAGAGGAGCTTCTTTTGTCTATAGTTGGGTCTAAGACCCCATTCCAGTCACCCATCAAAATTACCGATTTATAATCCAACTGAGATATCTTGCCATGCAGCAATTTATAAAATTGTTTCTGTTGTTGATTGGGAGCATATAATCCAACAATAAGAACTTTTCGGCCTTGTAATAATAATTCCACAAAAAGATATCTTCCTTCAAAATCAGCCTCAATTAGTTTAGCTGAAAAAGTTTTCTTCACATAAATTACCACTCCCCCTTTTTTCCCAGGGGCTGGACCAATAAAATGTGAGCCCAGACGGGAATTCATCAAGAATTTAGAATCCTTTAAGGTTATATGAGTCTCCTGCAAACATATCAAATCATTATTATGTTGTTTCAAATAATGAAAAATCTTTCTTCATTTCTGTGGCACATTTAAGCCATTAACATTCCAGGTCAGAAACCTGACCATCTCCACCGGCCTGGAGCCTCTGGAGCATAGCCTGCGGATCTGCTGTCGAAGATCTTTTTGGTCTTGCCCCTCCCACAGGCTCTGTAGCAACCAAACTTTCACCACTCTTCTGCAACTGCTCTTTTTCTTTACGTTTATGGGCAGCTCGTGTCATCCTTTGCTCTTTTATGTCAGAATTCTGTGCAGCTTGTTCCATAACCATCATTGATGAGGCTCCTGCCATAAAAGACTCTTCCGTTATCCTTATTTGTGGAGGTGGTGACAATCTTACTTTTAAGATAGACTGGTAAAAATCTCTTGCTTTGGAAATAGTAGTTAATCTGTGACGTATACCTTCATAATTTACTATTATTCCTCTTGGAATCTCCCATCTGAACTGAATTTGACGATGTTTTAGCTCATAAGACAAGAAAGTAAAATCTTTTCTGGCTCTTAAAATTTTTGGAGGTATCTCTTTTAAAATTATCACATCTTGATCAGCAATTTGAAACTTTTGTTTGTAAAAAGCCTGTATAATTTCATTACGAATAGATCTTCTGGAAAAATAAATAACCACATCTCTTGGTAAATTTCTCTGTTTAGCAACCCGTGAATTAACTCTAAAAATTTTTTCTATCTCATTCTCAATTATTTCAGGCCGCCAGCCAATATTAGGAGCAATATCTTTCACAATAAGCATCTTTAAGTCCTCCTGAGGGTTCTCTCTCAGGCCTCTGATATGCAATGCATGTTCCATCTCTCTGTATTGTGAAATAATTTGTTCATCCTGTGTAATTTCTATCTTGTTCTCTACCTCCTGCATTCTAAATTCCATCCTTGCTGCATTTTCAGTAATCTTTTCCATCTGGTCGTCAATCCTCTCTATGTGCAGGGCTAAACCCTGAAAGGCCAGAAGTATATGGTCTCTTACTTGTTTGTTCTTTTTCTCCAATAATTCTTCTGTATTAGCCCTTTCTGCAATTATAAGATCCTTTACCTCCTCCTTAATATCCAAGGCATGCTGTTTTAAAGCATCCTGTAAATCATTAAGAGAAATTGAAGGAGGAGGAGGAGAAGGTGGAGGTGATTTTGGTTTCTGAGATGCAGGCTGAGGCATTGGAGAAGAAATAGAAACCTTAGGGGCGGAAGGCAGACGTTTTGAAGCCATTTTCTTAAGTTCCAAGAAGAAAGATTCTTATTGAAAAAAAAAAAGGCACAGTTCTTTTAAATATTCTTAGAAAAAAAAACAAAGAAGAAAAAAGAGGAAAGAATAAAAGCCAAATTCTTACTTCTGTGTTTAAAGAGTTAATCTGTATCCAGATTTTACTTTGTAATGCAAATCAGGCAAGAAAGACGATCACCATTTTACTTTTCACTTTCCCTTTCTTCTAAAGGGAAAGTGAACAAAAGAAGAGGAAGAGGAAACTTGCTGAGGTTAAAGGCACCATCAAACTTGAGCACAGTCTCTCCTGGTCTGCTCCGTCTGCTTTCAAATACTCACAAGAAGCTGGAAAAAAAAAGCAGATGTGGAAGCGGCAACTTGCTTCATCCCAAAAGCTTCGGAATGAAGTCTCCCTGGAACGCGGAGTTGCTCAGGCTCCGAGGGAGCTCTACCCTCCGATCCCCAATATAACAGGGATCCAGGGAGCTCTTACCTCTACCTGAGAGCTCTCCTCCTCCCTTTTTCCCAGGGAGGAGATTCAAGCCACGGGACAGCTGATTGTCAAAGTCCCGCGGTTTTCACACGGACCAGGAACGGGCGGCTTTGTAAAACGCTGCCATTCGTCGTCGCTGGAACCACCGGAAGCGCCTCTACTGCTAATTTTTGAGCTTGTGAAAATTGCCTTTCCAAGGCACGATGTCTGTGGCCGGCCTGTTTTTTGGCCGTCTTGGAAGCTCTCTTGTCTAGACTGGACTTGGTTTTGGCCTTGATTTGGTCTAATTTGGGCAGGAGGACACACTTAACCCATTCGTGGATTCTCCATTCTTCATGCTGGAGAACCCAGAACCTCTTCCATTGCTGTAATTGTCTTAGTGTCAGGAACTTTTTTCTTACATTTAAGTATAATCTAGGTACCTGCAATTTATACTTGTTATTTCTGGTCCTAGTTTCTGGGGCCATGGAAAATAGTTCTTGGCCATCATCCCAATAGCTTCCCTCTATGTATCTGAGTAGCACCAAAATCAAGAAGAAAATTTATTACAGTATTTATTAGTTGGGAGGGAGAGAGGAGTGAGGAAGGCAAAATATAGTGTTCTGCCTCAGGTGCCAAGGTATTTAGTTGCATTTAGGTATAGTATACGTAGGCCTGATGTTCTGCTTTAGCAGTAAAATATGTGGATGGCATCCTTATTGTGTTACAGCAATCACTGAATAATTTTGAATTCTTAATCCTTTTTTCTTCCTTTTTTATAATATGATCCCAAGCCTGTCACATCAATTTATATTCAAATAACGGTTTATGCCCACAGGACCCAAATCATTCAAGATCCTGTGCTATGTTGGGAAGGCAAACAAGCATAAATATTTGTATCCCAGCACATGGAGATCATACATTTCAGTGCAATGTATGAAATGTCCTTACTGTATAAATAATGTGCTACCTGCAAGACAGTGTATTCCCCCTTCAGTGGAAGATTTACGGTATATGGTTTGTTCATATTGAAAATGTTGTAATTCTGCCCTAATGATCTGCAATCTTAAACAGAGGCACAGAAATCTATGCTTCTCTTCTGCTCTGATCCCTATAGATCAGGGGTGTCAAACTGCCGACCTGCGGGCGGATGTGTCATGCCCAAACTGCGCCCACCCCGTTGCCAGAAATGAGAAAAAAATGATACGTCGTGACACATCATGTGACATCATGAGTTTGATATCCATGCTATAGTTGAACTAGCTATAATATGTGTGAGAAGAAAAGGAACAATGAACAATGAATTATATATAGCAGCATCGGGCAGGTGCCTTAAAATATGTAGTTGGCCACACAACAGTTTTAGTTAATGACTCTTCTCTTAGGTTACTTTTAAGGTCACATTTCTGCATAATTTAGGCTTTGGAAAGATACCTTCGGTGAACTACAGTAATTAAGATGCAGAACTATCTATGCCTTTTAGTAGAAATGAAAGAATTTGTAATATGTAGAAAACATTGTAGGGAACCAGTTCAGTGTAGAGGTTAAGGAGACAGGGAGTTCTGGTAATATTGTAGCCAAGAATCTGACCTAGGAAATGAACTGAAATGTTAATCTATTATAAGATTATAGATGAGATCTGCATCTACTCTTTTGGTCTCCAAAAGGTTTTGAATACATGGCTGTGCCAACTAACCTGGGATCTCAATGGGGATGTGGCACTTTGAGGGTGGCTAATGGAATATATAATACTTCATATTCTTCCTGTGCTCTTTCCCTCTCCATCCTGGTTAGTTTTATTTTAACTGAATTTTAAATTTATGATCCCTAATTATGGCTTTAATGTTTTATAGTGCATTTTAATTATCTGCAAGCTGCATAGAGTCGCCTCCGGCAAGATAGGCAACATGCAAATTTAATAAATAATAGAATGGATAGATAGGTAGGTAGGTAGGTAGGTAGTCCACACATCTTAAAGTTCCTGAGGTTGAAAAACACTGATTAGAACAGCGGTTCTCAACCTGTGGGTCGCAACCCTTTTGGGGGTACACGAGCCTTTCACAGAGGTCACTAAGACCATCGGAAAACACATATTTCTGATGGTCTTAGGTAGGGCTTATCAACCACCTTCTCTCCCTCCCTTCCTTCGCTCCACCTCACTTGTTTGTGGAAAATATGCTGCTTGGCGGCAGTCTGCACGAACTCTACCAAATGTGCCCTGCAGGGGGAGCATGAAGAGCACAGGGACGGAGCAAGGCCTCGCCCTCCCCAGAGACTCATTGTGCAGCAACCGGATTGACTACTTCTCGTGCACGCAGGTCAGTGAAGGGGAGGCCGCCGCAGCACCCAACTCCTGTGCTGATCAGCTGGCAACCCCCGAACGTGCGCTTGTCAGCTGGGAGGTCTGGTGATGGCCGCCGGTCTCCTTTGCCACCCCGCCCGTCCTCGATTCCTCCTCTGCCCATTCATGTCAAGCCTGCCGGGGCTTGACAGGGAGAGAGGGAGGGAAGGAGGAAGGGACTCCTTCTCCTCTCCTAAGCTTCAAAGCACGATCAGCTTCCCAAGGGTGCCATAATCTTCACGAAAGCGGGGGGGGGGAGAAGCAAAGGGGGCAAGAAAGCTATAGTGGGCTCGAAGGAGCACCTGTCAGCACTGGTGATGAGAAATTCCCCACAAACCCAGGGAAGGGGTGGAGAAAAGGAGCCTCTTTGGGAGGAAACCGCCATCTTCTTCTCCTTGGCTTTGTGCTCTTCTGTTCCTTGGCAGCTGGGCTGCCAAGCCTCTGCTAGCTGGAACTTCCTTTCCTTCCCTCCCTCTTGGTCTCTTCCTCCTTCCCTCCCTCTCCCCTTCCTTCCTTCCTTCCTTCCTTCCTTCCTTTCCTTTCCTTTCCTTTCCTTTGCCTCTCTGTTTGTCCCTCCTTCCCTCCCTCTTTCCCCTTGTCTCTTCCGTCCTTCCCTCCTTCCCTCTTGTCCAGGATCGGGGTGAACCTCTACAGTTGATCCGCGCTTTTGCAGAGCAATCAAGAAGCAGGTCAGCTGTAGCAGCTCTCTTTGGCTCCTGCCCAGCAAACTTGCTCGAGCTTTGCTAGAAAACATGCTGCTTGCTAATTTAGCAGAAGTGCGAATCAGCTGTAGCCCGGCGTTGATCCTGGGGCTTCTGCTAACTTAGCAAGTGGCATGTTTTCTGGCGAAGCTGAGCAAGTGAGCTGGGCGGAGCTCTCCTCTGCCTCTGGCAGCCTGTCCGCCTCCTCTTGTCCCTCCCTGGGCATGGAGGGGGGGAGGAAGGAAGGGGTGAAGAGGGAGGGAAGTAAGGGACAATGAGAGAGGGAAGGAAGAAACAATGGAAGGGACGGAGGGAAGGAAGGAAGGACTAAGATGGAGGGGAAGTAAAGGAAGGAAAGAAGGAAGGAAGGGACAATAGGAGAGAGGGAGGGAAGGAGGAAGAGACTAAGAAGGAGGTGAAGGAAAGGAAGGAAAGAAGGAAGGGACAATGGGAAAGAGGGAGTGAAGGAGGAAGAGACTAAGGGAGGTGGAAAGGAAGGAAAGAAGGAAGGAAGGGACAATGGGAGAGAGGGAAGGAAGGAGGAAGAAACTAAGAAGGAGGCGAAGGAAAGGAAGGAAAGGATAATGGGAAAGAGGAAGGGAAGGAAGAGACTAAGGGAGGTGAAGGAAAGGAAGAAAAGAAGGAAGGAAGTGACAATGGGAGAGGGAGGGAAGGAGGAAGAGACTAAGAGGGAGGTGAAGGAAAGGAAGAAAAGAAGGAAGGAAGGGACAAGGGGAGAGAAGGGAGGGAAGGAAGGCAGGCACTCCCATCCCAGAGACCCACAGATTTCCCCCCCCCACAGGCACTCTGCAACCTGAGTGATCAGCTGGCCACGCCCCCTGGCCATTGATCATGTGACCCTGGGACACTGTGAACATCATAAGTATGAATCAGTTGTCAAGCATCCGAATGTAAATCACATGAACCTGGGGATGCTGCAACAATCATAAGTGTGAAAAATGATCATAATTCACTTTTTCAGTGGTGTTGTAACTTCAAACAGTCACTAAGCGAATTTTTGTAAGTCGAGGACTACCTGTACTTTCCCATTTTTTTCCTTTTTTTGGGGGGGTCAAGTTTTTGATACCCCCTGGCCAGCTGGATGGGGGGTTGGGGGTCACCACAACATGAGGAACTGTATTAAAGGGTCGCGGCATTAGGAAGGTTGAGAACCACTGGATTAGAAGATGCATACAGCATTGCCAGGCGGTAAGGACTCATTCCTCCTAGAACAGATTTTGTGCAGCAGCACTTCTTATCAGTGATCTGCAGCAATTTGGAATTTAGTAGTGGTGCTTCTTCAAAAAACCTCTTCGAGAGACCCCTCTCATCTCTTCCAAATAGTTTTAATAAGAAAGTGTTCTGTGAAAGAGAGGACAGATAATCACCTCAGGGTCTCTCTTTGTGACCTTTCTACTCTCAGAAGAAGAAGTAATCACTCTCAATCTATGCATGATGGAGAAAAGAATAAGGTTTGATTAGAGAAGGCAGAAAGAGTGGCCTGGAACCAAAGTCTCAAATTCTTGTATCCTTTGGCCCGCTGGGCTATCAAGCGGTAACAACAGAGCATAAAGAACCTTGAGATTCTTTAGGTGCTTCAACTACTCTATAAAATACAAAAGGAAATACAAATTTTTTTTTTGGGGGGGGGAACTACTAAATAAACATTAAGAAAAAATAAATCTCTTTCTAATGTCATTTATATCAACATATTCACATCAAAACAAAACAACAGACACTTTGTAACCTTTTATATCGATCTCAGTAGTTGAAAAGTATTATCACTTAATTTTTAATGAACTTATTTGTTTTGGCTAACTCCTATTTGTTTTAATGCTGGATTTTAAAACTGTTTACCAGAGAATACTCCACTGAATTTAATGAAATATAAGTCTAATAATAATTATTTTTTAATTATAAAAGTCTAGTACAAAAATATATATTTAAATAATATATCATGAAATAAATTATATATGAGTTTTTGTGAAAAATGCTGAGAGAATAATCCTCTGATTATTTTTATTGAAGAGAAATTTATTAAATAAAAGCAATACATGTGAACTTTTAGAATTTTGTGTTTGATAAACATTGGCTATAACCAAATATTTTATTTCTGGATAAAATGCATGAGTTCGTACTGCTGACCAAACTCCAAAAATTCTTTGATAAAAAATCTAGACGTTTTAGGATTTAAAAAAAAATTGCTTTACTATGAACAAATGTGACAGATATGTTCCTATTATTTCTTCTGAATCAGTGTACTAGCGTGCTGAAGCGGTTAAAATGTTAGATTAGGATGAGGGAGACAAAGATTTAAGTCCATCCTTTAGCCATGGAAACTCACTACATGATTTTGAGTCAATCACTTTCTTAAAGATTAACTTTCCTCACAGGTTTGTTGTGGGAAAAAAAGTGAAGGAAGAAAGTGTGCATACGGGGAGGGGGGGAGGTTGTGGAGTATGGTATTAAACTTTGGTACTCTTCATAAATTTTTAGACATATTTTCTTAAACACTATGTTACTCAAAGAAGTTTTATTCCTTATTTCACATAAAAACATTTTCTGCAGTTAGATTTCTAATATACATGGTTATCATAGCAAATATAGAACGAATCATAGTACTATAGATTTTATCTTTGTTATATTGCACACATAGATTTGCCCAAATCAAAAGTTAGTCCCTGTGCTAAGGATCATTCACCAGCTTCAATGTGATAGAAAAATCCACCTGTGTTTCTAGTGTTAGAATGGGTATTTTTTTCCTTTTGGGTAAACAGTTGGACAAAATGTTAATAACTGTTTTGACCTCCTAGAAATGGTAGTAGCAACTGTGTACATGGGAAGTACATGGGAAACAGGATACACAGATAAAACAACCCCACACTATATTTATTTGACTTCGATTGCTGTCCATCTTAAAAACACAACTCTGGCTGACTCTCAACAACAATGAAAGCAAAAAACACAATGAAACCAAATTTGGCAGCTGATTCATCCAATGAAACCTTTCCCCATCAATATGATGATAAATGTGCAAATGAAGGCAGAAAGACCTTGGGGGAGGGAATGTTCCAATAGTTTTAGCAGAATGAAATCTTGGAATGGTTACAGATCTTTGGCACAAATTGACTATGCTGGCACAGATCACATATTATCATTTTTTTTACCACATAACATGAATTCTTACATGACAAAGATCAATTGAGTAATAGCAAATTTGTATGAAGTATAAAGTGAGAAAAACCTATATGTACTGAAATATGAAACAGACTGTCATTTTTGTATTGCTATCTGGCTCCGTATATCTTTACATGTTATGCTGGGCAAGTATAAAAACACAAAAACGACACAGAATATACAGATTTCCTCATGTACTATACTTAACCCCTCAGCCTTAGTATTTGATTCCCTGTCATTACATGAGGAAATGTGAAATGTCTTTTATTTGCATTCAAAGAGGAAGGATAGGACAGTTGTAAAGCAATGCTCCCAAACACATAGAGAATTCAACTTGCCATCATACAATTCAAAGTATACTCCTCACCCTCATCTGCATCCCACACAGACCAAGTACTGTAGGTTTATGTTCCTTAAACTCATGTACTACAAATTAGAAAACTTCAGAGACATAAGGAGCAGAGTAGGGAAGGGAAGGGAACCATTCCCACCCACCCAAGACTGAGGGATTTTTTCCATATACTCTGAAGAACTTTGCAGAGGCTCAACATATTGTTAGAAAAAAAAATCAGGTATAACACTATTTAAAGACTAGTACTGCAAGTGAAAAAAATGCTACCATTTAAATGCTATTTAAAAGGAGATAGCTTTGTTTACCAGTTGAATCAATTTCTGGATTAAAATATGCAAGCAAATAATCATAAGCTTGCTATTTTCAAAATAAATAGAGTTCTACCTTGTTCCCTTTTCAAAGTATCTTAGATAAAATTTCAAGTTCAATGGTTAGTGTTAAAAGCTGCAACAGCTGTCCTGTTTTTCCCCAATTCTCCTCCGCAAGCTTTACATCTCAGCTAGTGACACAGTGCAATGCTTGTTGCTAGGAGACCGTTACTCTGAGTTACTAAACTAGCAGTATAAAAGAGTGCTGCTAGCAACAATAATTGTTATAGTCTATTACGCTCACATTCTGCTTGTTGTCCAGGCATTTGTCTTCTCATGTATCCATTACAAATGATATATGCATTTACCAATGACTAATTTAAAACATCCTTTGAAAAGGATTATATTATAGGAATAAGATTGGAAATGGCTTTTTATAGTTTATTCAAGTAGTTAAAGTGAAAGATTGTTTTGTTTTTAAGAGTCAGCAGTTTATCTTGATCAGTATGAGTTAGTACTCAAAACATAGGCGGTCTGTGTCTACATAACACTCTTCTTCCATCTTGAAATTCCCACCCTGAGGTAAAGGCCACATTATAGGATTTCAAATTAATGTACTTCTTTCATATATACCTGACCTTTCTGGAAGAATATACACAATCACTGGAAACACCATCATATTTCAAAGTTAGCTCTGAATCATATTTAAATATCCCTGCAAAACAGACTTTGCCATTTAAAATAGGAGAAAGCAGAAATTGTTTTTAAATATTTCTCTCCAAGAAATTGCAATTTCAACTATATCAAATTTCAATTGATTTAGATTTAAGCATTTATAATAGATGCTCATTTGTGGTTTCCCACAATTTCAATAGCAATTGATTTTTGATAAATTTATAAAGAAACAGCTTATATTCTCTTATTGATGCAGCTGAATTAATTTTACAAAAAGAAGTTTTAAATGATGTTTATATTAATTTTTTGTTGATTTTACTTATGTCTAGTGTTTGTTTTATTGTTTTTTACAATAACAATCCTTAAGTGCCTAGTGTATAGCGTGTTGTCTTGGTTCATATATTTTGAAAAAAACAATCAATAGTAGTTAATTAACAGTTAATAATAATTAATTTTTGTAATTCCATAACTACTATATTAATTAATAGTATATTTTTGATCTTCCCTTCTCCTAATAGTATTCTCCCTCTTCAACCTTAATCAAATATAATTCTTAATATTTTCAGTACATAAATGGTTAAATATAAACAATTTTTTTCATGTTTGTACAAATAATAACGTCCATGTATGACATTTTTTTCTTATCAACTTGTGTTGTTTTTATAAAAATCATCTTATTAGTTCACCATATATCCTATTTTCATAATTCTTATTTAAGCTTAATTTCCCCTTAATATTCAAACAATTCTTATCAGTCATAATTTTCTCAGTATTAATCATCTAAATATCCAGATTTTCCATTTAGATACACCATCCCAATGTTTTCATATTTCATGCATTATAAAAATATTATACTTATCTATCTAATGATATCTACCTATATAACATCTTTTCTGATCAGATTATATTTCACTTATATTTGTAAAAGTTAATTTATTAAATCACTATATATTCTATTTTCAAAGTTCTTAAGCTTAATTTCACCTCAGTATTTCAGTCATTCCTTAGTCCTAATTCTCTTCAACTTAATTTACTTTTAAATTTCAAACTTTTCATTCACATACATCATCCCAATATTTTTACATTTTATATATTATGAAAAATACTATATTATTTATAGCTCTTATCCCTCTTATTGTAAGGCCCTTTTATATCCAAAGTTATCTGTTCGTTTAACTGTATTCAAACAAGCGTTTGCTCATGTAATACTCCATCTGGTAAGGCAAATCAGATCTCATAAATCTGTCTTGGCCTTCTTCTTTTGCCAAGTAGTTTTCCAAGTTGATATATTCTGCTTGCCAGGAAGTTCTTGTATTTTTGTAAGTATTGTTGGGAGTGGAGAAGATAGGATGTGTAGAATATGTTTTTTGTCTCCCAAACTCTAATGGTTCTTCTGGCAATTCTATAGTTCAATTTGTTAAATCTTCTTTCTTATCCTCTGGAGGATAGTCCCTTCCCTTCAGTTTCAGAGGTTTTCTTACTTTGGGGATCTTTCCCAAGGACTTAGTTACAGAGTAGAGGAGAGAAGATCAATGCTCTCACCAGTTCCAAGCACACTGTTCACCGTTGTTCTGGTTCATGCTCTTGAACTTCGGCTGCAAGTAGCTTGGGCTAGCTGCTGGTGTGCAGTTAGCCTTTCTCCTGTTGGGTTAGAGGGCTTTCCCTGGATCGAATGGAATGACCGCCATCATTCCGTGATGATTGGGGCTTCCCTCTTTCTTCATTGCCTCTCTGGGGTGACTTCAGACCCATTTAGGGTCCCCTGGCAGGACGAAAACAGCCGTTGAATGCAGAGCTCCGCAATCCCACAGCTGTACACTACAGCACAAAAACCAGAAGTCTATGAAATACATTTCAATTCCTTTGCTATTGTAGAAATGGTATATCATCAAGAGTTGACTATATTTCGGCTCATAAAGATGTAGCTTTTCACCCTGGCTTTTTGCAAGGACAATTACACTCTTTTTCCCCCTTTCCTTGTTCCTATCCAGGTTTGTTTACTCATTTCCTTTATTTTGTGTTGTTTTAATGTTTCCTGTATTGTTACTTGTTAAATCTTTGTAATCATTTGTAAACCACCCAGAATTGCTGCGGGTCAGGCAGCATATAAATTTAGTTTAGAAGTGCATTGGAATACCTACACAAAGTACCATTTGTCTGTAAGCAAGAACTGGTTGCACCACAAAACAGGCAAAGTAATAGAAAATAAAGAAGCTAAGGTCTCTGGGATTTAGAAATAAAACAGACAAGCATATGCCACATAAAACCCCAGACTTAATATCTGTCAATAAAAAAGACAAAAAAGTCTGAATAGTGGACATTGCAGCATTTGGAGACAGCAGAATGGAACAGAAAAAACTTGAAAAAAAATTACAAAGACCTGCAAATAAAAGTAGACTGATTGTGGCAAAGAAAGCAAACGTAGTATCAATAATAATAGGTGCCTTGATGCAATCCCAAAACAAATGGAGCACTACTTGAACATCACTGACATTGACAAAATCACCATCAGTTAATTGCAAAAGGCAGCTTTGTCTGGAACAGCTTACATCCTACAGTGGTATCTTTAATACCATCAAGCAACAATATCTGCCTATTCCTAGCTCCTGGGAATGATTTTATAGGTGGTTAAAAATGCCAAATCCAGTCTAAACATTTGTTTGATTGTGTAATGAAAAATAATACAGGTAGTCTTCAGCTTATGACTGAAATTGAACTTTTGTTGCTAAGCAAAACAATTGTTAAGTGAGTTTTGCTCATTTTATGACATTTCTTGCCATAGTTGTTAAGTAAATCACCAGTTGCTAAAAGTTAATAATATGGTTGTTAAATGGTTTCCCCATTTACTTTGCTTTTCAAAAGGTCATAAATGGTGATCCCATGACCCCAGGACACTGCATTAGTCATAAATATGAGCCAGTTGTCAAGAGTCCGAATTTTGATCATGTGACCATGGGGATACTGCAATGGCCAAAATGTGAAAGCTATTTTTTTCAGTGACATTATATCTTTGAAGGTCAATAAATGAATGGTTGTAAGTTGAGGACTACCTTAATAACAATCACTCCCAGTGAGGCACTACCTTGAGTTGGTTATGTGTTCTAAGGAAGATGAAAGCTTTGCCAGAGATTCCACCATACTAGACAAGTCTCATCAGAGAAGCCAGATGAAGAGTGCCTCTCCCATTTCACCAGTAAGGTGAAATGCAATTTGGAGAAACCCATATCGGATCTGGTCAACAAGAACCATGCTAGATATTAGAATTCCTAGACATCTACTGACAAATGGGCTACTGGACTCAGGACTATTTGCTGAGCAATCAAGACCACCAACTGTAAGATACTGGAAGAAAAAAGTGTTTACCTGCTGCAAATATACAAAGACTGAAACAATAGTAAATACTGTAAGTGCCTTGAATGCAATCCCAAAACATATGGAGCACCATTTGAAGCCAATTGGCACTGACAAAATCATCATCAGTCAGTTGCAAAAGGCACCTTTACTTGAAACAGTTTACATGCTGTGACGATACCAACAACAACATCTGCCTAACCTCGGTCCTTGGGAAGGACCTGACAGGTGGGTAAAAATATAAAATTCAGTCTAAATGCCTGGCTGACTGTGCAACAAACTATAACAACTGCATTATAAATGTTTTGCTCAAATCAACATAGAGAGTATCTTTTCAATTGTGAAAGGATATAGATGTAATAAATAATTTATAGCCCATTAAAGAAAGTCACTATGTTGGTCTTCAAAAACGACTTATGGCATTCTTCTTAAACTAATTAAATATGGGGTTAATGATATGACAATTAATAGGATAAGCAGGGACAATATTCAGTCCTGGGCCCTACAATCTTGTTAATGACTTACAGAATAAAATTTAACATGCTCCCCAAGATCTCTAAACCTCTGCACTACTATCCTTAAAAAGGAGAAGGAGGAGGAGGAGGAGGAGGAGGAGGAGGAGGAGAAAAAGAAGAAGAAGAAGAAGAAGAAGAAGAAGAAGAAGAAGAAGAAGAAGAAGAAGAAGAAGAAGAAGAAGAAGAAGAAGAAGAAGAAGAAGAAGAAGAAGAAGAAGAAGAAGAAGAAGAAGAAGAAGAAGAAGGAGAAGAAGAAGAAGTGAAAAGGGAATTTTTTTACTGAAAATGAAACAAGAGAGAACTAATGTCAATCTGCTGGTCAATATGAAAAACAAACAGTAAAAAAGGAACCCAAGAAGATGTTAAAACACAATGCCAATAAATGAAGTAGTTGAAGCAATAACAGGTTTTATCTCCCTAGGCTCAGAAATTCATAGAGATAGTGACTGTGGCCATAAAGCAGACATATGTTACTTGGAAGTCTAGAGTAAATCTAAATAAAATATTAAAATTTTGAGACGTTAAATAGACGAAGACCTATATTACTAAGGCTATGTTTTTTGCAGCTGTAAACTATCTAAATTTTCACCAGAAAGGCTGAACGAAGAAAAAAATAAAGAAAAAAAAAACATTCCAATAGTCCTGTACATCAGGGGTCCCCAACCCCCTGTCCATGGACCAGTACTGGGTCGTGGTATGCCAGCAACTGGTCCGCACAAACAAGCAAAGCCCCCATCCGCGAGATGCAGGCAGGACACAAAACCATGCATCTTCTGGTCCGCAGAAAAACCTCTCTTCACGGAACCAGTCCCTGGTGCCCAAAAGGTTGGGGATCTCTGCTGTACATCACCTTCAACCCTTTAAAAATGCAGGACCTTGTAGGAACATCTTTACAGTTTTTCAGTAGGTGCTGGCCACATGATCACGGTAATTGCCTTCACAAAATGCTGGTTCTCCTTTATTTTTCCCCCATTTATAATCATGAATGTATTTCACAGTTTTTTTTATATACACATGCATGAAACACTTTGTCATACTTCTACAACATTCAAGTGCTTCATTGTGAAAATTTTAAAGAGAATAGCTAATAGGCCGAAAGCCAACAAGAATGTCATAAAGGAAAGAAAAAATGAAAATGCAATGGGATTTTCTGAACCTAACAATGATGTTTGCTTTATAAATCAAGATTTAACAATCTAGACCCAGCTACATTTCTTGTTGTCTGTGATCTGAGTAGTCAAGCCATATGGACATTGACATCAGCAATCTACATGTTTTCACAAGCTTACATCTAAGTTAACAATTCCATGTGATTACATCTTGTCAGGTTACAAGGGAAAGTCAGAGAATGATGACAACAAGGTAGTCTCTTGTCTCAAACTCTATGCAACACAATATGGATAATT
The DNA here is from genome assembly GCF_016545835.1 of Crotalus tigris. Classification (NCBI taxonomy): domain Eukaryota; kingdom Metazoa; phylum Chordata; class Lepidosauria; order Squamata; family Viperidae; genus Crotalus; species Crotalus tigris. Next base: position 489,188 of record NW_024097221.1, read on the forward strand.
TCAAGCTTGAAGGATTCCATGATGATATAACTTTTAGTACACGTAATCCTTGAGTTACAAATGTAATGAAGCCTGCCAATTACATTTGTAACCCGAGGATTCATTAGATTGAATCACATTAAACGAATGTGAAAACTTTCTGCCTTTGCCCCTGCAGATGCAAAAAAACAAGCAAGCTCAGAGAGCATCAAGGACCCCTCATTTCCACCCTGAGCTACAAATATTCTCCTTCATTGGTACAATGGTAAGTATGGTAGTCCTGCCATCATTATTTATTTAATTTACTACACACACACACACACACACACACACACACACACACACACCAAGAAAAGAGAGTATAAATACATCCACCTCAATAAACATATCTCCTGGGGCCCCTGGGCCTGATGGCATAATCTTAAGGGATTTCAGGAAAATTAAAGAGATGAGACAAATTGAGCAAATCCCACAACATTATTAAGTGTGATGTGATGCAATCTCCATTTATGACCTCATGCTGGCTTTCCCATTGTCTTTGTGTTGGAAGCTGGGAGTGAAAATCACAAAAGATGAACATGTGACTATGATATGCTGCAACCCTGTAATTGCATCTAGATTGTGACCATGTGAAAAATGCTGCAATGGTTGAAACCTCAAGGACCAGTCATCAATATTATTTGTTCAACATTATTTTAAATTTGAACAGTCACTAAATGAGTTGTCATTAAGCAACGACCATATGTAAATTTTTTATTACGGTATTAAACCAGAGTATATACATAAACCCCCTCATAATTCATAGATACAACAGTAGGAAGGAATCAAAGAAATCACAACAAATCATTTATGTGAAGATATTTTTCTAAAATAGTGTATATATATATTTTAAAGGAGCTCAGAATGTTGGATAGTATTTGCTATTAATAGGCAAAATTTGGCCACATTGTAAGTAACAATTGCCCTGTAGGCTGCCAAGAAAAAAATAAACAATTGTACAAAACTATCTATCTGGTAGTTTTGTTTTGTTTAATGTGGAATCTAATTCATGCAGCATGTAAACTCCCATCAAAAGGACAGTATTGTAGGATGCCTCATTCATCAATCACAAGGGCAGACTCTTTTATAGTAGGGAGTCTTTTGGCATCTGCCATCAGTTACTATTTATGGCAGTGCATCAAATTTGGCTAGGACAAATGTCTATAATACTTTAGGAATTGTCAAGAGTCAGTTAGCCTGGTTCTGAAGCTAAGCCTCCAAGATGTCAATTGCTAAACATGCTGCCTTTCTGTATCTAGAAGTCTCCTTGCTTCCCCTTTTGTGTCTGTCTGTTGTTGTATTCCACCCTTTGAAATGTCTCACCAGAGAAGCCATATGAAGTCAATTTTTCTCTGATATGTATTTTCCATGAAAATTGAAAGTTATCTTTGTTTATCAGAGGAATCAGCCCTGTTTAGATAAACATTAATTTCAGGAAGCAATATGAAAATCCAAAGATGGGTCACTGCCTTTGTTATTCCGAGTTCTACTGTAATCTCAATTAACACAGTTCTAAAGCTATGATGGACACACATCTGATTGATTGGGTGGCATCACATTATTGTTGATTCCTAGTGACTACATAGAAAAACCCTCTCCAGTTGATCTCTCCCCAACCTGGGTCTCTTAGGACTTGCAGTGGTATACCCATTATTACTGCTATGAAACCTATCTACCTCGCTATTGACCATCTTCTTTTCCGTCTTTTCTTTTTCTTCATTTTCCCCTGCAATATAAACTTGGGCATTTCTGTCTCAAAAAAGACTTTTGGATTGGACATAATCTTTGCTGTCTATTTTTATAAGACTCTAATTGTGAGTCATGCAATAAATTTATGATTCCTTTTGCTTCAGTTAGTTTCCAGGCCAAGGGAACCTAATGCCCATCTTTAAGTCAAATGGATCTAAATTGGCAACTATTGTTCTTCATGACCATTATAGATATTTTTGCCTTTTCTGTAACATTTTGCTTAGCACAGCACTGGAAAAGAGATACTTTCTCTATGATATCAATCTGGAAGACTATGCTACAAAGACAAAACTGACAGTATATCCACAAAGTCTAACCAAATTCAAGCAAGAATAGTTATCTTATTTACAATATGTTACACAGCAATCACATCTAGAATATAGTTTTTAGCATTCAGAAATAATAGCAATTGCTAATGTTTGATGCAGAATTCAAGTATGATCACTGGCAATCCAAATGAAAGAGAAGGGGAGGATATATCACTAAAAATAATTTACTTTTCTTTTTTTGCAATTATTAAAATTTAAATGTAGCAGGTTGCCCTGAGTTCAGTTACTTGATAATGTTCAATTACTTAACCATTCAAAAGAAATATGTTAAAATAGATTGGTTACTTTTCATTCTCTAGATAAATCAGAAAAGTTATTGAACTGTATAATAGTTATCACAACTGAATAGAAAATATGCATATTCAACAAATGCTTGTTGCAGTGGCTATTACTTGCTTAATTAGGATATAGGCTTATCCTATGAGTCTTTGAATTCTACAGTTCTGAGAGTTCATGAAATTTTTTTTCCATAATTATCAAATGTATGTCACTTTACCTTTTAATCAGCCGAAGGTGCCATTTAATATAATATATGCTACTCCATCAAGATACTGCCTCTTAAATAATTCTGTTGGAATTAATGATGTTCATATTAATACGCTTCAATATCACAACTGATTCACAGTAGGACTGCAGAAAATTAATGACTCTCTAGCCTCTACTCTAAGGCTCTAAGGCTAAAAGCTATCAGAATTTAAATCAGATTTCCTCAATCCAGTGACCTCCAGATACATCAAACTGGAAAAGACCCAGGCTAATGGATTTATGCACCACAAACCTTTTGGATCATGAAAAGCATAAATCAGAACCAAGGAGAAAGCAAAAGAGATAAACATTATTTATTGGTGGAAAAGATTTTCTTGCCAATTGAAGCTTCTGTTGTATATTTCCCAGTGACATGCTGAAATTATGAGGTTAAACATTTCTTTTTCTTTAGAAAGTAAATTGGGGAGGAAGCATGCCATGCATACCATGTTGGAGATCCAAGAATAGAGAAATGTTTAAGGAAGTCCTTTATGAATGTGATATGTCTTAATCCTTGACTTCTTCCAAATCAAAAAATGTTTTCCAAACATTTAGAATACAGCAGACAGCTTCCAACTACTAACTAAGTACATTGATTTAAGTAGAGAAGCAGATGTTTTCTAGAACCTATTTTTTTAAAGAAAATCTAGACTAGACTTTTTGCTTCTATCTAGCATACTAGAACAGTATTTTCACAGTGATTTCTACAGAATCAATTTATGAGGTAATAGAAGCAGGTGCTATACACAATAGCAATAGCCATTTTATTAACTTTTCCTCCAGAAACTATTGTTTTAATTAATGAATTTAATGAATTTAATTAATTAATTGTTATACTAAGTATAAAAATCATAAGACAAACAAACAAATCAGAAAATGTTTTAGCACATTTTTAAAAGAATCAAACTTCCTGCATCATCAATTCAGGGGAAAAATGCAGCAGCAACACTCGTTATCATGAGTTTTTCTTTCAAGTGCTCTGGGATGCATGGTGGTTCATGTATTGCATCTCTTTAAGATAGCTGCATCTTTTTCAAGTTTCTGCGTGAAACTAAGCATGGAACATTCGAAGTGCTTAAACTGATGATCAATAAAATTCATACCAAAACAAAACCTTGAAAAAAATCAAGGAAATATGCCACAAAAATAGCTGCTTATTGTTAATTGGGTGATAATATACTGACAGAGTAGCTAAGTGAATATTAAGTGATGGGGCAGATTTGCTGCTGTGTTCAAGTGTAACGGATAAATAAATGTATCCTTAATTAGAGTATCGAAGGAAGTAATCTGGTGTGACTTGATTAAAAACAAGAAAGTATTGTCTTGTGTTGCCTTTCAAGCATTAAAGAAGAGGCTTTTCTCATAGGTGTTAACATCAGTCATTCTAAAAGTGTTAGTCAGTTTACATATAGAACCAACTTTAATAATTTAAATTTTTAGTTAAATTAGGATAGTGATAAACAGTAGAATGAAATTTTATGATAGAGATTGGCTTTGTTCACACAGTATGTTAATGGTTTTTTAATTAGAGTTCTAACTATGGTTGATTTAATTATAATTTATTGAAGAAAACTTAACAACAATGTTCCCAAATTCTGCTAAACCATAATCTATAGCAGTGGTGGCGAACCTATGGCATGCATGCCAGAGGTGGCACTTGGAGCCTTCTCTGTGGGCACGCGCACCGTCGCCCCAACCCCACCTCCCCCCACGGCCCATTCCTCACCAGAAGCCCCCCTGGAGGAGAGTCGCCCCTGGGGGCAGCCTGCACGGAGCAGCGCAGCCAAGGACATAGCCAGGCAGCAGGGACAAGACTCCGCCCTCGCATCCCATAGTGTGCAGATGATGCTGCGGGGTGTGGGCGGAGGTCGTGACTGCCATGGCGCTGCAGAGCTGCCATGGCGATCTATTGCAGCAGGCCATGGAGGCGGTGCATGGCCCTGCAGGTGGGCGGGGCAGAGGGCGGGCAGGGGTGGAGCAGGCAGGATGGGAGACGGAGTGTGGGTAGGGGGCGGTTTTTGGGCACTTGGTCTCTAAAAGGTTCGCCATCACTGATCTATAGAGACCACAAGATCTGGGATTGTGTATTATTCAGAAACAAAAACAAATAATTGCATGCAATAACAGTCTTCAAGTGCTGCCCATGGGACATATATGACTAGGGATTTAATCCAGTCTATAGTTTCTTTATCTTACTAAAAATATTAAAAACATGAAAGCTTCAATTGATGAAACCAATTAGGGGTGTGGTAGAGATGAATTTCTATAGGGCCACTTTGTGCTAACCATAGCAAATGGGAAATTATTACTTGGAATGTAAGAGAGCAATAGGTAAAGTGTATAAAGTAATGAGGAAAATGAAAGAAATTTCTTTGTGAAATTAAGAGGAGGCAAAAGGATATAATGGATTCAGTTGAAAGTAGTTTGATCCTCTGGAGCAGAAAATGTAGAAAAGTGAAGACATAAATTTAATTATGAATGCAAAAACTAAAATGAATGTCAGAATCTGTCATAATAATTGTTTTCAGTGCATATCAAACTAAAAACCCATAGGTTGATGATAGTTGGCTGTTCAATGAATAGAGATAAGGTAAATAGAATGAGAATAAATAAGCAGAGCCAGTGCTGCCAGCCTCTTCTGTAACCAGGTTGGTGGAGACAGCAATGTTGTAAGTTGCCCTTTCAGGGAACTTTCATTGATTAAGTAATCAATTGAGAGTCAAAAACTACATAAAAAAGAAAAAATGAAATACATGTTTGTGAGACTAATAAATAAGATTACAAGAGGGAATAAATATAGTAAAATTACAGGTAAAACATGTTAAAATAAAATAAGACATATTTTTTTAAAAAATATGACGACAATCAGAAGACAGTAAATAGCACTGGATAGCCATCTTCATGGTCCCACAAACAACCAGGAACTCTATGCTTAAATGAATTGAAACCCGTGGCTTCTAATACCAGTTGCAATACACACAAATATATTGTCTTAGACTCAGTCCAGCCCATATGTCCAGCAAGAAGAGAATAACTCATCAACAAGCATATATAAAAACATTGTATCTTTATAAAGACAGTTTTCTGTTCAATGACTATACAACTCTACCATTGTGAAAGAAATATGTGGACATATACATGCAACAAAGACTGCACAGCAGATATGGAAGAAATTAGGAAATAAAACTTTTTCTCAACAGATTCAAAGTATTATGATGAAACTAAGCAGTCAGTTAGAAAAAGCCATTTACAATAAAATGAAATTAACAAGATTTCAAATCCCTAAGAAATGCCCTAAATGCATTGATGTAACTCTTCATCATTAACCTTTTCATCCTTGAAAGGAAGCTTGTTGTTTCACCAAAGTTGTTTGCAAGTTTTGGATTCAATTTCAAAAGAATTTAGTCATCAATACTTTTCTTCAAGGCAAAAATTAAATTAGCTTTAGACACAAAGGAGGGTCTAATACAGGGGTCTCCAACCTTTCTGGGTTGGTGGCCAGGGGTGGGAGAGGGTGAAGGTGCCTTTACGCATGTGAGCATGCGCATGTGTGAATGGGGCTGTGCGCATGAGCGGGGCCGTGAGTGCATGTGCAACGCAAACGGGACGAGAGCCCATACAACGCAAACAGGCTCATAAGTGTCCATGTGATGCTTGGGCAATTCTGCAATGCTAGTGTGAGCTTGCAGCGACAATACCACCAGCATGACACCGCAACACTAGTACAAGCGGGGGTGCACTCATGGTGATGCTAGTGCCCGTCCGACGCTCACAGCATTGCTAGTGCCCGCCTGACGCTGTGACACTAGCGCAAGTGGGGGGCTGAGAGCATGCACACGCACGTGCACTGGCCAGCCACTCACACAGCCCAATGGCCAATAGCCCATGGCCTGGTGGTGGGCTGCAGACCACAGGTTGGTGATTCCTGGTCTAATATATTAGGCTAAAATTTAATGGCACCTAAGAAGATTTCAGCATACCTTCCATCAGTGGTAGAGAATCCATGGATTCCATCCCTAAACCATTTCTAGCTTTCCTCTTTCTGAAGCTTTTTGGTTTCAAAATGAAACCAAAGGAGAGCATGATAATTTGTGATCACCAAGACTCGTGTACAACTTTTTTGCAATTCTTCAGTATTCACAGAGAATTGATACCAAAACAACAGAGATCACTCAACCAATCTGAGCTAATTTGCTAATTTGCAAGGATCATTTATATTGACTTCCTGCACTCAGAACAAAAGCTTTTTCTGTTCTGAGAAATATGTCTGTATGTTTGTATACAAAAAGTATTTTTCAAAGTGGCAACTGCTGAGCTAGCTATCTACCCTGTATTTGTAATCTTTAAGATGGTGGTAACATCTAATCATAATAGCTAGATACTGGGCACTGGGAGGTAGGCTAAACTAGAAGCTCCCCATGACTGTGTTCTCAGAGCATGACAAAAGTATCAAGTGCTTCATTTCCTTGAGACTCACTTTCTGTAAATAGGGATTCCCATTCTACCAAACCATACAACTACAATAAAAGGAGGCTAGGATCTCACATAATGGAAAATTCAAAGGAACAGAATTGTTTGATCACCAAAAGGCAACTCAAGATGTGATCAAATCTGTACCTCTGTCTAAAAGTCCCTCTAGTCCAGGGCTTTTCAACCTTTTCACCCATTGTACCACTTTTAGGATATGGCAGTATCCAAGTACCACCAGTCGCCTAGCAAGGTGTCAAAAACCTGATGAAAAAAAGGAAAAAAGTGATGAAGAACAGGTAGTCCTTGACTTACAATAGTTCGCTTAGTGACTGTTACAGTGCCCCCCAAGTGAAAAAGTGCCCCCCAAGCCATAGCCAAGCAAGACACCTGCCTGCCTGCCCGGCAGCGCTCTTCCTCCTGTCCAAGGTTTTCATTGTTCTTAGCATTTCTGTTGAGGATTGGCAGCGGGGGTGGGGTGGGGGGTGTTTGGTTTTTATTCCCCCCGTCTGCTGGGTGGTTGCAGCAGGTTTTGGTCACTTCACATGACCCTGTGACCATCATAAATATGAATCAGTTGCCAAGCATCTGAATGTAAATCATAAGACCCTGGAGATGCTGCAATATTCCAGCTGATCAGTTCTTCTTCTGGGCTCAGCAGAAGTGCCAGGATCAGTGCCGAGCTCCAGCTGGAGCCTGTCACTGATCCTGGCGCTTCCACTGAGCCCTGACAGTCCAGAAGAAGCGCCAATCAGCTGGAAAGCAGTGCTGATCCTGGCGCTTCCGCTGAGCCCTGACAGCCCTGCAGCTCCAGCCATCTCTCGCTCAGGCTTGTGTGGTGCTGCCACCAGTTCAGCTCATTCCCCTCCCCTGCTACTTTTCTAGGATGGTCGCGTACCACCTGCCAGGTGCCAATGTACCACAGGTGGTACCCATACCACTGGTTGAAAAGCCTTGCTCTAGTCTGCACAATCAGTTATATTTATATTAGAAACTGTATACAGTGGATTTACACTGCATCTATTATTTCAATTCAACTACAGTTCTTAATCAACAGATTTTTAAATGCAGTAAGCTTCACATTTTGTTTCATTTATGATCAAAATCATGGTTATTCAATAGATATAAAGTCAATACATTTTTATTGATACATATTTGATTATATTTGCTATTTTTATGTGAAACTACAAAATTAAGCTGGGGGCAGGAATGAGACCAGGAGAGAAAGCGAGATCAAATTTACAGTATCTTTAGAAAAACAGCAAAGATTCAGGCAGGGGAAAAAATTCAGTAATATGTGTTATTAATAATTCTTAATATTTTTCTTAGGAACTACTCTCTCCTGATGGTGGTTGATTTGGTTTCTGCCTAAGGTTGTAGAACAGGAGGCATAAAAATGCACGTAAGCACATAAATATGAAAAGATTATCAAGACAACAAAAAGAAACTAGGATGTTTATCCGCTCAATAAAAAAAACTTCTACATTGCCTTCACTCGGTGTTTAGTAAGGAGCTTAATAGTGTTCATTCATTCCCACAGGCAGCTTCCTTGTTTCCGAGTTCAATTCAATTCAATCTAATGTCAAGATATACAGATGAGAGAGAAAGTATCTGAGTACACATTTATTCTATAATCAGCAGACAGGCCCCCATCCTGAGTATCATGAGTACTTATTATTCATGGTCAAATTGGATGTAGGATTAAATGTGTCTTCGCTTTTCATGTGCATTTTTTTAAAAAAAAGAAATAGCTGCTGGAGAGGGAAGGCTTATAATTATCAGCATTTCAAGAGAAAGAAGGACACTGAGAGGAATTTAAGAGCACTTTCTTCCCCTGCTGTTGTCCTAAGAAAAACTGTTCCTCAGAAACCTGCAATTTGCAGCAGGATGAAATTCCTACCTCCAGCAAATTCCAAGCAGTTGACTGCTTGAATGTTTCCAACTACTATATACCTGCATCTATACAGGTAGTCTTTGACTTACAACAATTCATTTAGTGACTGTTCAAAATTACAATGGCACTGAAAAAAGTGACTTAAGATCGTTTTTCAAACTTACTGTTTGCTGCAGTAAGTTTGTAAAACTGTGGCTGCATCCCTGAGGTCACATGATCCAAATTCAGATGCTAGGCAATTGACTCATATTTATGATGGTTGCAGTGTCCCAGGGTCATGTGATTACTGTTTGTGACCTTCTGACAAACAAAGTCAATGGGGAAGTCAGATTCACAACAACCGTGTTACTAACTTAACAACTGCAGTGATTCCTTTAACAACTGCAGCAACAAAGGTCATAAAATAGGGCAAAGTTCACTTAACAAATGTCTCACTTAGCAACAAAATTTTTGAGCTCAGTTGTGGTCGTAAGTTGAGGACTACTGTACTGTAAATGCCTCTTATATATGCAGATACAAATAGTAATATGGCAGCTGCAAACCTTAAAATATGCTTCAAAACAATCCCTTTAAAAAGTAACTTCTGGAATGACCTTCTTTAGTTTTGGTGAGCTACAAGGCGTGCTATCTGAAAATACAAAAGCAAACTCTGTGTTGCCAGCTTCTTTTATAAATTACGAGACTTTCCTTCATAAAAAGGGGGCAGCAAGTTGGCAGAGGCAGTCATTTTTAAAGAACTTCAAGTTTGGAATTTTTATTGATTTATAAATGTACTGTATTAAAAGGAAAAAAGAACATACATATTTGTACAGCTAATAAGTAGAATAAAACAAAGGAATAAATGAGATGAAGTGACGTAAACTATGTTAAAATCAAATAAGGTAGAGGGTCTTTTTAATATAATTATAATGATATATTTGGGGTGGCGCAATGGCTCAGTGGTTAAAGACACTGAGCTTCTCAGCTGGAAAGCCGACAGTCAGGGTTTAAGATTCAAGCGCCCACATGATGAGGTGAGCTCCCATCCTTGCTCCAGCTCCTGCCCACCTAGCAATTCAAATGCATACTTATGGTACCACTTTGGTGGGAAGGCGACAACGTTCTGTGTGCTGGCCAAATGACTACAGAAGTGTCTATGGACAACGTTGGGGATGAGCACCGCTCCCTAGAGTCAGACACAACTAGACAGGGGAAACCTTTAATAACATAATTACAGGCAGTAAATAGCACTATTCCTCCAAACAATCAGAATCTCATGGATTAAACACACTGAAATCCCTTGGCTTCTGATACCAATCTCAGCACTGCAAAATTTACCAACATTTTAGAAACTTCAGTGGAGATATTTGCTCATAAAAAGTGTGCATCTTGGACTCAGACCATATCCCAACAAAAAGACGATACATCAGAATTGACAAATATAAATAAATTATATCTTTATTAGAGCAGAGCTGCTCACCATAGAAATCAAGTGGGATTATATTAACTTGAGGTGGGTGGGTGGTTATGCCTTTCAGTCAACTGTGACTCCTGACATTTTCCTGCACAAAGTTTCTTGGTAAAACTTTCAGAAGTGATTTGCCATTCCCTTCTTCCTAGAGATGAGAGTGTTCATCCCAAAGTCATTCAGCCAACTCTGAGCTTAAGATAGGACTAGAAGAGTTTCCCAGATCCCTAGCCTGGTGCCTTAACGACTACCGAAACTAGATTTCATATGTAATTTAAGAAACATAGGTATATTTAACTTGTATATTTCCAGATAAATAATAGTTTAAATGGGATTTGCACAAAGACCCAACTGCATCTCATGTAATGTAATACTCATTTCTGCTTGTACACAATTCCACAATCAATCTTGAATCAGGTGGTGCTAAAATCAAATAAATAAATTATTTACAGTATGACTTGGATGTTAAACAATGAATGCAAAAAAGTCCTAGTTTTGTATTTTCTTTGATTTTAGGAAGTTGTTACAGCTTGTAGCGTAAGTGTAGCAATTGGTCTAGCACATGGACAGCAGAGAATAATTTATTGCTGCAAATTCATATTTATGTCCAAAAATAATAAAACTATAGGTAATTAATGGACCACAGCTATAATTTTCTCCTAATTTTTACTATATTTAGCAAATTTCGCCACCTTTTAATGGTCTAGCTTTTCTGAGAGGCTAAGGGCAAAAAAGGAGAAAAGTTCATCCAAATGAAGTCAATTTTCTATCACTACAGATATTTCTGCTCTTACTCTTTCAGCCATCATAGTGCTTTTTCCATTCAATTGGCAGCAAGCAGACAGAGTTGAGTCAAAGCGGTTTCCTCCCCATCCAGCCTTACAGCCTTTAGACACATGACCAACACCCCCACAGCATCGCCTGTCTGACTGACTAGGGATGGAGATATATAATTGGGTATCTTCAGTGTGCTGGTGATACTGTACTTATACCAACAGATGACTCACCCTGCAGTTTGATGTGGATGTTCAAAAGGAGAGGTGAAAAGCTTGAGCCCTGAGGTAATCCACATTTCAGAAGCTTAGGACTCAACTTCTTCTCTGCTATCAACACTGACTGCAACCAGCCACAGAGGAAGTAGAACCATTTTAATACAGTGACTACCACTACCAACTCTTGAGTGGATCCAGAAGAATATCATGCTCCATAATATCAAGAGCTGCTGAGAGGTCTAGGAGGACTAGAATGCAGTTTCAGTGCTGTGTCATAGCCTGAAAAGGGTCTAGATAACCTGCTTTATCCAGGGCTCTTTGTAGCTGTGTGCCAAGCACCCTTGCGACAACCTTCCCTAAAAAAGTAAGATTGGAGAATAGACAAAAGTTGTCTAATACCATGGGGTTCAAGCAGTGATTAATATGGGAAGAGGTGGTACTCCTTATCCAGAAGGAATCTTTTTATCCTAAACAGGGAAACTGCTGTCCTACTTGCAGATGCAATGAGATCAGAGAAGTAATTATGCTTCACCACCCTTATCACCAGAAGGTTAAGTCTTAGTATAGGTTCTTACCTATGCTCAGTCACCCTCACTTTTTGTCTTTCTCCAATGACAGTCTTATGTCACTCCATCTCTCTAAGCCACTTAATAAAGCTTAGTGAAGCTCTATGAGATCCATGCACAAAGAGTCCACACAGATGTGATATGGTCCATGGTACCCATCATCTGCACATTCCAAGTTGTAACAAGAGCTTCTGCAAAGCTATGTAGTAGAGTTCCAGGGGAAAAAAACTCAAGCTGCCTTCGAAACCACATTGGGTTCATCAGGTACATAGGATGGGCTGATCAAATAAGGTCCACCTTCCTGCAGTGGTGGGAGAACTCTAGGGCCAAGAAAGCATGGTCACAGAATTCAAGACTGTATATGTCCCATTCAGTGTATTTTATTTTATCCAGTAAGCACAGGTGGAAGAAGATATAAACTGCTTGTTAGGTAATTTCTCTTTATTACTCTTCATCTTTATTGTTTATTACTTTTCATTCTTCATTTCTGTGTAGTGCAATGAGAAGTGAGGGGACAAAGTGACATTTTAATTGCTTTTTTCTTTTTTTTTTTCAAAGCCAAATATTTCTACACAAAAGATAAATGAACAAAACTTCTCATACTTAAAAAAATTAAAAACAAATCCAGATATGGTAAGAATAATTTTTAAGGGTTTTTTTTTTTTAAAAAAAAAAAACATTATACAGAGCAGTTTGGCTCTCTGCACTAAATAGGCTAGTGTTGCCAGTAAGCTTTTTTTTTTGAGGGGGGAAAAAGCACACAATTCAAATTTCAGAAAAATCTCAAAATCAAAATACTGTCATGCATCTAAAGTAGCAGAATTGATACCTGAGAAGAAGTAAACATGCTGAACATACTCTAACAAATCATTTGTATATACTTGGAAGCTTCGACTGGCAGATCCTGCAAAAATGGTCTATTAATACTTATAATTAATGATACACATTCACTATACATATGTAGTCAGACATAATTGCCACATTAAGCATGAAACAACCTCAGGAACCAACTAGTCAAATTGTCAGAAAGAAGCCACTTTGCTCTGCTGATCAAAAAGACACGGTCAGGCTTCTTGTGTGCGCAAATAAATGATATGGTAAGTAGGAAAGGAAGCTTTTTTTAATACAAGTGGTTCTATTAAAGGAGCTGTGGTGGCACAATGGTTAGAATGCAGTATTGCAGGCAAACTCTGCCTACAGCTAGGAGTTCGATCCTGACCGGCTCAAGATTGACTCAGCCTTCCATCCTTCTGAGGTTGGTAAAATGAGGACCCAGATAATTGGGGGCAATATGCTAACTCTGTAAACCACTTAGAGAGAGAGCTGCAAAGCACTGTGAAGCAGTATATAAGTCTAAGTGCTATTGCTATTGCTACAAGTATCAGATATGTGAAACATCCTCCAGAGAGAAGTTTAACTGTAAACTTTGTAAACTTGTAAACTTTGCAGTATCAGCTGAACACTCTCTTATTAAAAATTCACAGGCTGTTGAAGTTTTCATTATGTTTTTGGTTCTGTTCTAATTTAATGGTTGAACACCAATGTCTATAATTTATTTTTATATCTCATGCTTTTAACTTCATTTTTGAATCAGCAAATAAACTTTTGGAAGAATACTTTGAAATAAACATTTATAGTGCATTTATAAAATCATAACTGGAAATTATTCTGTTTCTGTTTAAAATGTATTTTTAAAGACCCAGGACAAGCATTTAATAACCTCTATGAAATAACACAATAACACCTTATTAAAAATTTTACTTTTCCTTTACAATAATAGCACTCCAGCTATAAGCTGAGGTTGGGGGAAAGCATATAATATTATAAATATCTGACTCACTGAGGATTTTCTATCACTTGGCAACAAGCATTAAGGCCAGTCACTGCCAACATTATCATAATCCAATTTCACAGCAGTGAAAAGAACATGTGAACCTTCCTTAGTGTTCTTACTGGAATTAATTGTTCTTCAGATGAAATATGTATGTAATTTAAAAAAAAAAATCCAAGCAACTTCCTTAAATACATACTAACAGAAAAACTGTGAATTCAGAGAACTATTCCTCATTAACAAATATATTTAAAATATAATGTTCATGATTCTTATGTTATAATTTAGAATTAATATTGTGTAACATTAATATGATAATTAAAAGTGCAGGCAATTGATCCACCATCATGGTAAGCATTATGTGGGACAGGCTTTGCTTATGAAATAGAGTGCCACTTGTTGTTGTTGTTGTTTTCCACTGCCAAAGACAGACTGACTCAGCCAAATTTTTTTGTATATTCTTATTTTAAAAATGGCTGAAGTGGCTAATCTTTGCAGAGTTCTCTTTTCAGTACAGTGAAAAATTGTAATATAGGGGCTTATTTTAAAATCTGATTATGTTAGCAATCTTTAAAAATAACGGGGCTTAATAGAAAAACTGAATTGTATACTAGACAACAGCATTAATATCTTGGGCTGCATCCAAAAGTAACCAGCTGGTGAAAGCTATATTTCTATCATACTTTGGAACAGATTTTCTTTTTCTTCAGAGATTTGCTGTAATAAAAGATTAGAGGGTCATCCAGAGCTGATAGGATGCAGTGCAGTGGCGATTTGGGGATGGAGAGGAAGAGAACGGAAATAAGAGGTCCTATTACATAAATAGAAATATATCTTCAACATGACCCTGAAAGATGACGTCTAAAATAAATCTGACAAAACATTAATAGCATTTTTAAAGGAAAAAAAGGATTTATTTGATAAAATATTACAAAATTATGTAATATAGTATTCTGTGTTTGAGATCTAGGAACTTGTACTGTAAATCTTCATAGACAATAATATCTGAGAGACACTCCCTGATCATGCTTATGCTCAATCACAGTGCTCACCTGGGACAGTTTTCATTTCTTTTTCTTCTTTGTTTTTTTCCCACCTTTATTATTTTTAAAAACAACATGCCTAGTACTCCTCCTTCTCCCTACAACAACCCTCAACTTTATTGTTTCTAGTTACTTGGACTGCTAAGGTGTTCAGTTCCCAAATTATAATAATTTATTACTCTGCCAACCATAAAATGTAGACATTCCATTAAGTATTCAGAAATCTCTGAAACAAATTTTCAGGGAATTCAGAGATTTCTGAATACTAAATTTTTTTAGATGTCATTGTTTTTAATAAGTTTTACTTCCAAAGAACATGCAAGCATTGCAACCTTGTTCTCCCAGCACATATTTTATTTGTTTACTTGCTACATGTGTACAAACTAAAGTGAAAAAAAAGTTTATATACAGTACTGTATCTCAAGACAACTGACTGCTGAAAGAAAAAAAGCCATTCCCCAGAAAGATCTAATGTATAGCTGAAAAGACATATGGATCTGCATAACCAAAAGTTTGAAGTAAGTTTCTAGAAAATTTCTTATACTACGCAAAACCCAATAAGCTTGCCTAAACCTTGTAAATTCCGAGTTTATCATTCTACAGTTTAATGAACACTAACCCTAGATAATTGTTCCTCTATATCTTTTAGCAACACAAGAGAAGTATCACTGCAATGTTGGCATACCCTTACAGTTTGTGGCATTGCCCACCATCCAAAACCACATTTAACAACTTTTACAGTAGAAAGAGTTTTGGGGCTTGTGTTTCTTAAGCAGCAATCTACACATTCTTCATGGTAAACTTATTCTGAAACCTCAGGACACCCAAAAATACTTTAAATATTTGCTCTTCACAGAACAAAGTCTCAAAATCTTACAGTCCATGTTCATGTTTTCAGGTCTGCCTAATCTTGTATTTAAATTATGATCACCATAGGTGAATCCTTTGCAGTATATTCTGTCATACACATGTGGTTAGTTACTGCATTATGAACAATGACTAAACATTAAAATGCCCTTGAAGCTGAAGTTTAAATTTTAATATCCATGCAATAATCTCCCAAATAAACTCTCTAATAGACAATAGATTGTCATACTATGACAATAGTATGACAATCAACCTGCAAATCAATACTACACAAAATGTCTAAAGACAAATAATCAGAGATTATACAAACAGAAAGACCAAACTTTCAATGCATTTTATTCCAATATATACTGCTAAAATCAATATAACGAAGAACACAAATCAGCTAAATGCATATATAAATGCCCAAAACTAATGTTAAGAAATCAGAAAGATATCAGTTTCTATTTTTGAAGTTTGGTTTAGCACTAAGAGTATAGGCTAAAATGTACAGGATCTTAATCCAGCTGTCACATGCACAAACGTAAAAGAAACCAAGTACCTTAAGTCTGGAAATTATATTTGAAAATAAACATTTGAAATCAGATATCTGACAAAATTCTGCTCCCTTTTTATGAAACATGTTTATACATTTACTATCTGATGTCTAATACTTTGATTCAGGTGATTAAAAACCAATCAAACTCCAGGATATCTGTCATTAAAATGAATATACAAAGTTTTCCAATGATGGCGGGGGGGGGGGAGAATATTGGAGTTTGCTACCATAAAGATGGAATTACTATCTTTACACCAAAATGGCTCTTACTTGCTGCTATGTATGTAAACTATACGTCTAATAACTAGAACTCATTTTTAGACTCAGTATTATATACAATGCATCATTTCTTCTTTAAATCAAATTTACCCAAAGTAAAGAAAGAAGAATTAATCTAATAGACATTCTCCTGGAGGCTTCTCGCCTGTAACACAATGTAGTGTCTAGAACAGGGGCGTCCAACCTTGGTGACTTTAAGACTTGTGGACTTCAACTCTCAGAATTCCTCAGCCAGCCAGAAGTCTTAAAGTTGTCAGGGTTGCCAAGGTTGGACACACCAAGGTCTAGAACTTCACACATCAACTTGTGTTACTATTTTAAACAACAGGTTTAAAAATTAGACATTTAAAAAAAATATGCAAAAAAGTAATGGCATCAAACTGGTAATTGCACGATAGTCCTCAATTTACGACCCCAATGGAGATCAGAATTTCTGTTGTTAAAGCAAGGCAATTGATAAATGAGTTGTGGCCAGGTTTATGACCTTTTTTGCCACAGTTGTTAAGTAAATCACTGCAGTTGTTAAGTTTATCATGTGATTGTTAAGCAAATCCAGCTTCCCTCCCCCCACTGACTTGGCTTGCCAGAAGCTGTCTGGGAAAGTTGCCAATGGTGATCCCAAGAGCCCAGGACAATGCAACTGTTATAAATACATGCTGGTTGCCAAGCACCCAAATCTTGATCACGTGACCACAGGGATGCTGTGTCAGTTGTAAGGGTGAGGATTGGTCATAAGTCACATTTTTCAGTGCACTTTAACTCTGAACAGTCACTAAGTTAATGGTTGTAAATTGAGGACTACTTGTAGGCCTTGCTGCCAAAAGACAGAAAGATCAGTTTCCCTAAACTGGGGTAGCATTTTCCATCTCCACCAGAATAATTAACCATATTTTCCTACCTCTATCAAAAAGTCTCCTGTTCTCAAGCCAGCTTGCCATGCTACCCCTCCTTCATCAACTGATTCCAGGTACTGCAAAGCAGGGAAGGCTGGCGTTGGAGTGAATTCTTCGATTGGAGTATCAGCTTTGGGAATAATAAATGACATATTTGAATAAACTTTTAAAACATGAAATGTTATTTCATAAAACATTGCCTGTTACAGGGCCAGAAAGCCTTTAAGTACTCCACTGCTCTCTCTCTCTCTCTCTCTCTCTCTCTCTCTCTCTCTCTCTCTCTTTCTCTCTCTCTCTCCATCTTCCTATTTTCTTCCATATTAATAAATTCTTGGGTTTAATCAGCAAACGAACAAAGTTCTGAATTTAATTGCTAATAAACAGGAAGCCATGAATTTGATAACGTAGAGATTATATCTGAAAATAGTGTTTTAAACCCTCATACAAGTGCATCAAGAATTTCAAGTATTCAAAAGCAGGTAATTACATAGTTAGCACTTAGTATGGAGGAAAGCCATTAAATCCAACAGGGTAATCCTATAATTGTGCATCAGACACATATTCTGCTTTATGTTTGCCATATACAATTTAGATAAAAGTAAAGCACTTTGGGGGAAAAATAGTACAGTTTGAAGTAAATGTTTTCAATGGGTATTTGAATATGTAATCTGAACTCACTCCATGTGAAATTAAGATGTATAGTGAGGGAGCTCTGTTTGCTGCATAGATAGCTCAGCGCCAGCTGATCGACACAGTGATGAAGTCACTGGGTTTCCAGACGACCCCACCAAAACGTATGTTTTGCCAGTGGAGTTAATCTATTGCATAGCTAGGGGAACCCAATAGGTGTTTGCTACACTCTAGTGAGGAAAGTGGTATTCCTAGATAAGGGTGTGGAGATTCCTCCATAAAGTAGATATGGTATAGCCTTTCCTTGAAGACAGCAATCTAAGGAACAGCCCATTTATTAACTGGGAGGGGGAGGTTAATAGCAGATACTGGAATATACTACCACTTATATATTTTGCCAAAAGAGTAAAACAGATCACAGATCATTATTTACTGTATAAATCTATGGAAATAGATTTTATATAGGAAAGAAATGGCACATTTAGACACAAGCAGTTTTCAAACAATATACATAATAAAAGGCCATCTGACATGCCTGCAGCTTATGAAAATACAAAAAATGACCTGATTTTTCTGCAGTAGTTTTTTACTTTGAATAAGCTGCAAAACCATTTCAAGGAAAAAAGTCAACATGCCCCTTCAACTAGCACATTATTTTAGTGGAATAACACTTCACATGAAACAATTTGATTATTTTTCCCCAGCAAGGATGGTTTCAGGCATGCAAAATATTTAGGCAACTTCTCCTCTGAATTATTCCACAAATCAATTATTTCTTTCACACACACAGACACTATGTGAACACACACAGACACAGACAGACACACATTCTCTCAAAACTGCTTGATCAGAAACCAGTAAATCCATATCAGTACTCTACTGCACAGAGAGAACACTGTTGTCTAGCAACCAAAGGCATAAGGAATAATGCCTGCTTATTTTCAGAAATGCTTGCCATTTTTCACACAAGCACTCCCCCAATCACACAGATATAAAAAAAATCCACATACCTTTGGCCCCTCTGAGCACAAACCCAAATCCTTCATTGTCCTTTTTCTGCAGGACCACTGCCTTTTCTTCTATAATGCAGTCACTGTAGAGAGAATTCCGAGGATAGCGACCGTTATTATATCCCTTCATCACCACCGTAGTAGCTGCTCCTCCAGTGTGCAGGTTCATCATCCTCACAGCCCGTTAATCAAATAATAGTGCAGTAACCAAACATGGGGAAAATGTCATAGCAAACAATAGAAGAAGAAAAGAGACAGAAACAAGGCTTAATAGCAAAGGAGAACATGACAGTGCAACTTAACAGAGGGAACAATGCAGGGAAGGCTGAGGAAGAAACCATGCATGGTGGTGGCTGAACAAATGTGCGATCATGTCACTTGTGTGCTAGCTAGGACCCTAACAAAAAAGAAAGTAAACTGAACAACAGTAGCATTAATAAACTCCTCAATCGTAAATGTACCAGATGCATCTTCTAGTGAATCCAAAATGAAACCAACCAGAAGAAAAATGAGGCAGCATTTTAAAATTTAAAGGGAGCTTGGTTTGCTGTAGTAAGGAGCTAAAAGGCACAAATATATTCAAAAGCTATGCCTTGCATCAAAAGCCCTTTTCAATCCTATTGAATGTTGCATACTGCAAGAATCCCACATGATCATCTGACAGCCTACAATGCTAACAACGTGCAGCTGCCTTGGCGTCATCAAGCACAAATTTTCACAGCATCAAGATCTGCATAATTTAAATAGTAACAAGGCATGTATGTTCATGATCACCTTTTTTCTATCAAAAATTACAGTGCCTTCCTGAACACCAGCACAGTGAAATACTAAAAAGAGTAAAAAGCAAGGCTTAAAAAGAAGGGTTTGTTAAAAATTCACTGACATTTCACATAGGTGATATTTTAAAAAATTCTTTAAGAAATTGAATTATTATATGGTGGAATATTCAAAGAATTTTTAGAAGGAGGGTAAAATTTACCCCACAATTGTTCTTGTTAGGTATTGTTACTGATTGTGATACCAAAGAGACTACATTTATGTTAAATTTAATTACAGCCGCAAGGTTGTTAGTAGGGCAATGTTGGAAGAAGGAATCTTTGCCTACTTTGCAAGAGTGGTTTTTTAAAGTTTCTTATTTGGCGGAAATGGCAAAGATTTCGGCTTTCTTGAAGGATCAATCGCAAGAGAAGTATTTTGCGGTATGGAAAAAATGGATAGATTTTATACAATATAAGTTGGATATAAAAAAATATTATTTAGTTTTTCAATAACTTATATTTAAAATTTAATATTTTATAGACTTTATTTTTTTATTTTCTTATATATTTTTTCTTTTTTCCTTTTCTTTATTCTTTTTCTTTTTAAGCATTTTTTTTCTAATATTTATGTTTTTATACATACCTTATTGTTAATTATCTTATAATTTGTTTAAGTAATGTATTTAGATTTATTTATGGTTTATATCTTTTTTAAGATTTTTTGAAGAAATTTCAATTAAGCCTATATTCAGCTCTGGGAAGGTCGGGGGAGGGAATGGGAGGGTCGGGGAGGTTTGGGCAAGGGTTGTTTTGTTTTTGTAAAAATTTTTAAAAATTTTCAATAAAAAAAAAAGAAATTGAATTATTCAAAGAATAAATGAGTTATATATTCTAAGCTAAAATATTAAACTGTAGTGTTTATTATGCCTTAATGTACCTTAATTATACAGTATATAACTATAATTACATACCTTAATTAAATACATGATTTAAATTATGCTTCTGTATTTAACTAGGAAACATTTTTGAAACAAATGATTTCTGCTTTGTTTTTAATTTTAGAAAAGAATTTCATATATTAGGCAATGTCCATTAAAAACAAATAATAAATAATGAACTAATATGGTGGTGAAATGGCATTACTACTGCTCTGGCAATGAGAAATAACATAAAAGGAAATTTTGGAAATGATCATGTAGAATCAAAGAACCAATTTCTAAGGATAATACCACGTGTCCATATATATTTATATAATGGTTTAATTTGGTTTGTATCTTAAACTAAGGATCTAGGCAACTTGCACAAAAAATTATAATTTTTGAAATGCAGAAAAGTATAACAAAGAGTTCCATCAACTTTCTACCAATAGATACAAAACAAGCAGCCTTCTCTGAGGAAACTCCTTCTAGGAAACAAATATGGCAAGTAGCCAGTCAGGTTGACTTCTTGGCTAATCAACTGGCCAGATTTCTAAATGATGACAGAAAAATGATGTTGATATATTTTTAACAAGAGTTACAATTTAATTCTTAAATCAAGAAATTCTATCTGAGGGGGCAAAAAAGAGATGTAAGAGTATGATTATTCTTTTCAAACATATCTTTACCAACAACAAAATTCTTTTCAGACTTATCTTATCTAAGAGACCATGGAATATTGAAAGAGGACATAGGATTGAGATAGCCAACACGGTACATCAGATTCCATTTCCCCCCATCTACTCTGAGAGTCTTTTTTCAGTGACAATGTAACTTCGAACGGTCATAAAACAAACTGTTATAAGTCGAGAACTATCTGTAATTTCTACCATATTATGTGAAACTTTTAAGTTGGGAGAATGTGGAGTAAGGGACATATGACTCAAGGCCCACGTAACTTTATCTAGCTCAATGGTTCTCAACCTTTTTAATGCCGCGACCCCAACTGGTCGTAAGTCGAGGACTACTCAACCGGTCGTAAGTCGAGGACTACTCAACTGGTGCAACCCCCTTTGCAGAATGGGACTTTTGGCGGGCTCAGCAGGGCAGAGACAGCCTGGACAATTCCTATTGGCTTTTGAAAGCCAATAGAATTAGACTCTATTCAAGAGAATCTATTCTATTGGCTTTCAAAAAAAAATGACTTATGACTGTTTTTCACATTTACAACCATTGCAGCATTCCCATGGGTGGTCAAAATTCAGAAGCTTGGCAATTATTTATGATGGTTGCTATGTCCTAGGGTCACCTTTTTGTGACCTTCCAAAAAGCAAAGTCAATGGGGAAGCCAGATTCACTTAACAACCATTTGACTAACTAACAACTGCAATGATTCACTTGAAAATGTGGCAAGAAAGATTGTAAAATGCAGCAAAACTCGCTTAACAACTGTCTCATTTAGCAAGAGAAATGAGCTCAGTTGTGGGCTCAGTTGTGGTCATAAATCGAGGACTACCTGCACAAGACACTACCAGCTGAGATTTTCATCTTCCCAAATTGCCTAAGAACATATCCCAACTCATCTTAATGCTGATGAATGGTCATTCTTTCCATGTTTGGTCATAGAACTAAGGAAAGCTCTGAAATCACTAACATACTATTGTGAAGACCAGAAACTATTAACTAATTATTAGAAAAGTCATAATCTATACTTGGCAAATAAAGGAACATAATTGGTCTATTGATAGGAATGAAATGGATCAAGTCATTTTTTTAATGACTTAATGACTTAGGTATCACCATTCATAAATCTAGGAGTTGAGAAGTCTATCTAGATTCCTTAACCCAAACAACTCAAGAAGCAGTATGATCTTTCTTTCTTTTTTAGTTCTTATGTGCCAGTATATTCCTGCTGCCTTGAAACATAATGAAGCCAAAGTAATGGCATAAGTACTTTATGCTGTAGAATCCCAGCGAAGAGGGTGGAATCTAAATTTTTCAGATTAGAATCTGCAGATTCCTAAAAAAAAACATCTTCAGTGTTGCATAAGATTGGAACTGTATATTGGAGTGGAGGCCTAGATCTGGATTGTTAATAGTCCATAAGAGTTTTGGTCAAAGTTTTAAATTCTGGCAACATATTGGCACTGTCATTTAGCTTAAGTAGCCTGAATACTGGAAATGATTTGGTCTCAGTTATTGCAAAGACCATAGGAAATGATTTGAAGGACACGAGGAAGAGACCATACCATGGCAATGGTCAGGTAAGTGGGGCTTGAACCTGGGCTAGGCAATCAACTTGAGAAAATAACAAGTCTCTCCTAGTTCACACAAAGGTAGAGTGAGGAAGGGGGAAGCCCATCCAGAGTTGCAAAATGCTGTTACTAAACTGTTATAATAAAAGTATTTCTCACTTATAAGGGTTATCAAGTCGAGTCTATCTTGTAGGGCTGACAATGATAATTTTGATTCACTTACCCATGAAAACTTTATCAATAATGTAATCTGAGCTTAAAATTAGCATTTAAATCTGCTCTTGGGGTTAAGTGGGCTTATGACAGCATTAGTATTTTGAATCAATTTAGTTCTGAAGAAGGCATTTTAAAAATGTTCACAGAATTTAAAAGTGAGTTTGATTTCCAACAGATAGCTTCTTGGCAGTGTATTCAAGTTGACCATTTGTTATTCAGTTTCTGTAGTTCAGATTCTGTGTTATTTCTAAATAGTTAGAAGTTAAGAATGGTTTCTGGCTCCTAAATCAGTAAAACTTTTTGTAAATATGGAGTAAGTAACTAAAATTGATAGTAAGTACATGCGACTTCTGGAGTATAATAAGACTTACTATCCTGTTTTGGTAAATTACAATGTACTTTAAATGATGTAAAATAGTTTCCTAGTACTTTAAAATGAAGCTAATCGTAAATTTAGCTTTATATGCTGCACACCAGGGCCCACTAGTGGGCTATGAGGGGTTTGCAACTGGGTTGTGGAAATGGCCGGCGAGCACATGAGTGCATCCTTATTTACGCAAGCACCAGGTGAGCGCAACTGTGCTCCATTTGTGTGAGTGGCAGGCATGCTTACCAGCCGCTTGTGCAAACCATCCCTTCCGCCCCCACCCCCCCCCGTCGGTCTGCAAAGCCGGAAATGTTGGGGAACTCTGCTGTACACCTTAGTGAATATTTAATAAGGGTGGATTACTATCACCTTGCTGTTTGAAGTACAATTTAGGAATTGGAATTTTAACTCATGTGGTTTGGTCTTGTCTGATTATTGTAACATTTGATGAGAACAGGATTATTAATATTACTTTGGATCAATTGCTGCATTGTAAAGATGCTACTGCTATTATTTGGAATTTATTGGTCTACTAAAAAGTATGGACTATTCAGAGAATAGACTACATAGCTATAGAAGGAAAATATATATGTGATTTGCAACATTGTATTATTGATATATAGTACCTATAATTATCTATCAAATACAGGTAGTCCTCAACCACAATTGAGCCCAAAATTTATGTTGCTTAGTGAGAAATTTGTTAAGTGAGTTTTGCCCCCATTTTACAACCTTTTTTGCAACATTTGTTAACTGAATCACTGCATTTGTTAAATTAGTTATACGGTTGTTAAGTGAATCTGGCTTCTCCATTGACTTTGTCAGAAGGTCACAAGAGGGGATCACATGACCCTGGGACACTGCGACCTTCATAAATGTAAGACAGTTGTCAAGCATGTAAATCACATGACCAATGGTCATAAGTGTGAAAAACTTTTTTCACTGCTGATGTAACTCTGAACTGTCACTAAGCACACTTTGTTGTAAGTCAAGGACTACCTTATATACCAATAGTTGATTTCTGGTTATTTGGCTAATAGGATAAGGAAAAAATAATTTTGAACTATCCAGTCAAAATTTGGGAAGTGTTTCTCATAATTTAATTTTCCAGGCCTGACTTTTTCTCCTTTTGCCTCCTCTATTTTACTATTATTAAGATTGAAGCTAATATTCTTTCATTAATATTATTCGTAGTTCAATGTTGTATATACTTATATTTTGGTTATTAGTTTAGCACAATAAAATTATTTAAAAGAATAGTTTGGATTGCACATTCTATGCGATGATTAAGTTCACAAAGAAATAGAAGAATTAATTTCTTAATATTAGTTTATAGAATTTATCTGGACTAAACATTTATCCACAGTATTACAGGATCTATTAACAGAACTCTGAACTTTTGTATAAATAATTATCTCTCCAATAGATTAAATATTTTAAAAGTTTGTCCAAAAAACTGCAACTACCAATTATTTGCTTGTACAAAGGGCATGTTGTGGGAGAAGCAATATACACAACTTTGAATTTCTTCCAAAATGCTGACAAACTACAGTATGCCAGTAAATTTTCACTGCAGTATGTCCCTAACATAAATATTATAACCAGAAGAACAAATTCTGAGATCTATCTAAATGCCTATTTTTAGTGCTTTCCCTTTTCAAAGAGTAGGTGAATGATCCCAGTAACTAGGAGCTTTAAATTTCATATACATCCTACATTTGATAGATTACCAATGTGCCAGGAAATGCAATCAATCTATCTGTGAAATATGATTATATAAAGTGTAGCCCTGACATGATTCATGAGAGAAATGTTAATTATTTGTTTAACACCAATAATGAATTTAGCACTGCATTCAAATCATTACTATTATCCCAGAAACACAAGGGCTGTTTCTAAAGCGGAAATAGCATTATATTTCTCAAAATGTAATTACAATTAGCAAACTTGCACACTTACATTCTAGCATGCACAGCCATTTCACTTTGCTGGTGATCTCAACTGAAATATGATTGTTCATGCATATGCATGCAGAGTCAGAGCAATCTTCAAAGCAGCGATGCCAAGCTATGAAAAGACACGACTATTTTAAAAATTTGAGGAAAAATACCTTGCAAAAACTGGCAAAGTACCTCCCCCATTTTAAATTGTTAAAACCACCCTGACCTTTTAAAACAGGCAAAGCACCTCTTTTAAAAGTTTGGCACAGTCTATTTCCTATTATATAGTTTTTGAGGAAAAACAATTAGTTTTGGAATGTATTAAAAATCTACAAATTTCTGGATATGAAGATCAGGAAAAACAGAAACCTATCCAATTTCATAGCAAACATTGTGTACAAGGTTTTATCACCATTTTGATGCAAGTATTTCTATTTAGAATTTAGAGAAAATACTTATTTTTAAATTAAAAAATAGTAAGACTTGAACAACTAAAAATAAACTTTGTACTAAGTTATAAGACACAGACAGACATACTGGTTGGGGGCACTAAAGGAGCTCTTTAACCTATTCCTGTTTCAAATTGTCAATGAAGATTCTCAATCATCCAGGTAGAAATGTCTGAAGGTTGTCTGAAATTGTCTGAAGGCTGAGTCATTGAAGAAGCTGCCTGGACTAACAACAACAAAGCTAACGACAACAAAAAATACTCCAGTTGCAATGATTCAACCTTCAGACAACCTCCAGACTATTCCTGTTTCCCAAAAATACTCAAAATGTCTTGGAGGTTTTAGTAATTTAATCTCGGCTACTATCATATCAATACAATCATACTATGCAAATGGCGCTAAATATCAAGGCAGCAGATGCTTATTTTAAATCCAATAGTTTATAAAGAATAAAATATCTTGCCCTTGCTGATAATTCTTAGTTAGGTTTTCCCACAGCATTTGAATGCAACAGAGACCAAACTAGATAATGCCCTGGAGATTCAGTAACAAATTCTCACTGTAATTTTCTTGTTCTAAAAGGAGCTACCCAGGGGAAGGAGGAAAAATTTGGATTAGAATTTAATTCTCACAGATCTCTTAGAGGTGATTTCAGTCACTGATTTCTCAGATAATATCTAGTCAGGCCTTTTACATCCCATTGTGCTTGAATTAATCACTGTCCCAAGTAGTGCCTGGAAATCAACAACCTGTAGGATTTCTTTCAGGTTTTCCTTTTTCATTCCAATATTGATAGATATCTTGGCATCCCAATCAGATGGAACATGCACATGCTAATAAGAAGGCAGTATTTATAAGTGGATATGTACGTTGCAGAATTCCTTGATCATAAAAGTAGTGTCAAACCTGCAACAAACCTGACTGAAGCTATCTTGTTCATTTTCGATTTCCACAAGATTGGGGGAAGGAGTTATGGAAAGTTCTATGTTAGCCTAAATAATCCTCTGTCCCGTGGGAACCAAGATAATTTCTGTTCCCTCATCTGGGGGGGGGGCGCACGACCCTTCTGTTAGAAAGTTCGCCAAACTATTCTATTAGGAAACGTAGTTGATTGCATAGATTTGGGATGGGAATTTTAACTTTGTAATACGGTTGCTTTTGGAGGGAACTTTAGTCTTGGTTTCACTTTTGATCGTGCTGTTACTTAGAGGAAAACTCAAACCTCGGAGTTCTGCTTTAATTGGTCTCATCTATTGGAACCATGACAAGTAGCTATAAGCTAATAGCTATAAACTCAGTTTGCTGAAACATCATGGTGAAGGACACGTAAAAGATCTTCATTTGTTGATCATATTTTGGTTAAAATTTTAATGAGCAAAATAATTTTAATAGGGCATATTAACCTATGTGAAGTGAAATATCTCATCCCAAACAAAGCTGCTTAAGAAATCTGCTTTAATTCATTATGGAGACCAATTCTATATTCCCTTGCTATTTAAGAAGCTAACTTTGGCCCTATTACTGCTTTTAATAAGAAATTAAGATGATTTTATATAAGGATTTTCCAGTAAACTCTTTATTGTTTCAACCACCATTTTTCAGTTTTATTTTGACTTTGCATTAATGGTTTTGTAAATTAGAGTTTTTTGCTATAAGCTCTTCTGAGTATGTTTTGGCACAGAAAGGCAAAATAAGATTTAAAAGTGTAATAAATAGATCTGTTAAATTGTATGTTTTAAAAAAGAAAGGACTTTTGCAAATATTGTCCTATCATTCTCAGGTATTTTAAATTATTAAGACGATATGTTTACTACACATAGAAGTATGATTAATGGTGCAAAATTCATGATCTGAACTAATACATCCAACTCTCCACAACTATAAATTGTATTCAGGAAACCCAATCTATAATATTTGCAAGAACAAAAGTCCCCCATTTGTTATTTTGCATATTCATCTAGATCCTATTCATAGTTTATTTCTTGTTCAATTAAATATAAACCCGGAGTTCAGGAATTCAAGAAACTGCAGCTTTAGTATGTTTGCATCTTAAGAGTGAGGATTCAAATATCAATCACCTCTGAAAGGATAGCCCAACTAGGTAATAATTTTAGCATACTTATGATATTTCATGACATGAATGCATAACTCATCTGGAGACTTCATGAAACGTGATAAAACATACTAAAATTTCAATCAATACTGACTCAAGCAATAGAAATTTTTTTGGGAAACATTTTAATACCTTTACATAGGCAAAATGATTCAAATGAAAAAAATTCAAAAGAAACAATAGTATGTGTCAGCAAGATTTTTCAGATGGTACATCAGGAGAAAAAAGTACACAGTCTGGTTGAGGTAAAGCAGAACTAATATAGGAAATATGTCTCACTTAAGAGGAACTAAAACTGTTTCAGAACTTTTGAAGTCCATCAAAAGAATGACTTGGAAACAAATCTCATTTTTAGAAAACTGCTTTCTTGAAATGAGATGCAATCATCTTGTTATTGCAGAAATCAGCACACTTTTTTCAAAAGGAAGCATGATCTGTGGAGTAGCACTACTGCTTTTAGATTTTTTGGAATCAGCCAGAACATGTGTCCATGGTTCCTGCATAGGCTGAAATCAACAATAGTAAAAGTATTCAGGACTCTCCTCTTTTAGTAATTCAAAGATTTCACACCGAAGCAAGTATGGGATAACAAGAAAACACCAAAATAAAATAAAAACCAAAACAGAATAGAAGATGCAAGTAAAGGTTCCTAAAGAGATGGTAATAGTGTTGAATCCTGCAACAAGTACAAGTTCTTTTGATCATATGCTTGCCACAAGTTGTACAGCAAAAAAGATACACAAAAATGAGAAATTGCCTCAATGTAGCTGGGCAGGCAGCAGTTTATGTTTTTAATGGCATGTAATTTACTCAAGAAAGGAAAAAGAATGGAACTATCTAACAAAATATTGCAGACCAACACCAAAGGAGACATTTGAGAGATTTAAGTTTCATAGAAGACTTCAAAAAAGGTATGAATCTTTTGAAGAGTTCCTCAGTGAGTTAAAGCTGCTAAGCCTGAATTATAATTCTGGCCAATTCATTGAATCCCTGATAAAAGGGATTTAATATATTTTTTTATCACCAGTTGTGCAGACCCAAAATTATAAAAATCACTTTTGGAGGATATTGATTTTACTCTGGATAAAGTAATGCAGTTGAAACTGCCACTATACATCATATGTACAGCAACCAATATAGTCAGCATGGTAGAATTAAGAAATCAACCAACCAGCCTATGAAGTTTGTTCCAATTCTCTCCCTTAGGGTAATCCTAAAGAACTTAGAGATCTTTAGTTGCACAAAATATGGCATCCTCCATCAGAATATCTAGTGCCCTGCACTTAAAAGGGAGTGTAATGCTTGCAAACAATTTAATTATTTTGCAACAATCTTCATTCAGCAGCAGCCTGCATTTAAGAGAAAACCAATACATTTTACAAGATGAAGCAGAGGATGATTGTGCAGAGGGGGAACTGTGAATGTTGTGCGGGAGGAAGACTGAACTATTAGACTAGAAACTAATCGCAGGTAGGATGCTTATAAAATGAACCCTGGAGTCCTAGCTAATATGTTTCCTAAATTTACAGATTAGCTGTTACTTCAGTAACCAAACTGTTTCTTGGGTATATCTGTTTGATTACAAGTTTATAATGGCCAGATAATTCCCATTAAAGAGTTTTGCTAGTTGAAAATACTTTCAGAGATCTTCCAGTAGTGTTTACTGTTACTGTAGATGGGAACTTGTTGTTCATATTTTAGATTCAACCACTTCTCAGCCTTATTTAAAAGGTCCCTATTGGTTTAACTTGCGATGATACAGAATTTAAACTGAAATGCAATACAGTACATTAGTTTAACCCAGTGGTTCTCAACCTGTGGGTCGGGACCCCATTTGGGGTCGAACGCCCATTTCATGGGGGTCGCCAAACAAGGCTGTCCGCCATTTTTTTCCCTTTTCTTTGGCCACGCCGCTGGCACCCGGTGATGTATAAGTGGTTGGGGGTCACCACAACATGGGGAACTGTATTATGGGGTCACAGCATTAGAAAGGTTGAGAACCACTGGTTTCACCACTCCATTCACCTGATGAAGTGAGCTGTAACTCACAAAAGCTTATACGTTTTAGTAAAATAATGTAGTTGAAAAAGTGCCACCAGACCTTTTCACCACCATTTAATACCATGGTTCTCTTCTTACAATGTTAATAATGGTAATTGTTTTTCTCATTAGCTGGAATTTGCTAATTTCGGCACCTTTTTGAGATGGAACCTTGTAGGGTAGGTTAGGGCGGGTTGTATGACATGTGTGAGTTCCGGCACCTTTTTTCTTTACAAAAAAAGCACTGATTATACCTCATAATGACCCTTGGTTCTGTGGTCATGACTTTTCCTTCCTTCCTATGCAGTATGGTTTCTCTCCCACAACATCCACCTTGAAATACCTACGATTTAATAGACTTACAGTCTATACTGTGTTAAAATTGCAAATCAGTTAGTGAAAAAATCCTCTGCTTTGGAGAGTGACCCCCTACTGGCTGTTCTGTTACAGAGGCACTCAATTTCTCTTGTGGTTTGTCCCCTGCTAAAAATTTCTGAGGAAAGGAAACTGAATTTCTTTTTCCAGATTGCTACAGCCCACTGCTAGCCAAAGTACTGAACTCACCCAATGGCTCCCTAAATAAACATTCTATTAAAATCAATGGCTTTGAATTCTAATGCCAATCTTTACATAGGCACCACTTGAGCTATGCTAGTGCATATGCATGATGAATAGGTCCCCACTCATTTAAGATAGCAAGTCTTACAGGTGTTATTTTAGGGGTAACTGAGGGACCGGCAGCTTTGGAGCAGAAAGGATTGAGAAAAGAAAAGGAAACTGTAAATGAAGCATCATCAGAAAGTACTGTAGGGGTCAGTGGGGAATCACAAAATAACCCCAGGGCCATGGAAGAACACCAGCAAAAAGACTCAGCTAATACTAAAGAGGAACCCATAATAATAACAATCCTGTATCAAGTCAAATCAATGAATATGCAGAGCTTCACTGAACAAAGTTGTGATACCTTGAGGGAGAGACACAGTACTTTTTTATTTTGTTAAAACGGGGAGATTATTTTTCAATTATTACAACACATCCCACATAGGGCTTGAAGAGTGTTAAGAAAGTTCAGCTGTGCAAAATGCAGTAGCATGAACAGTTATGGGGCTGCCATTTAGCATATGTGACACCTCTGGTCTGTAACCTGCATTAGCTACCAGTATGCTTCCAGGTAAACACCAAGTTGCTAGTGGTTACTTTTACAGCTTTTCATGGTTTGAGGCCAGGTTACTTACAGGACCATCTCTCCCTGCTCGTATCTATCCATCTTGTGAGACCCAACAGGGGAAGCATGCTTTGAGTTCCATCTGTGAGAGAGTGCTGACGGGATCCATAAAGAGAGCCTGTCATGGTGTCCACTCTCTGGAACATCGTTTCCCTGGAGATCACTTTTGCCCTGACTCTGCTGGCTTTTCACAAGATCCTAAAGACCTAGTTTTGGAATTGAGCCTGGGCTCCTTGGTGTGGGTGAGCCTGTTTCATGTTGTGTTGATTGGAATGATTGTTAGTGCTGTTGTGTGGTTATTTTGTATCATTTATGGTTTGGTTAATTGTTTTATTCAGGTTTTAACTGCTAGCTGCCAAGAGTCAAGTACTTGAGATGTAATAAGAATTTGTAATAAGAATTCTTTGGATGTCATATGATAATAGCATCGGCTTGGAATTGGTATGCAAAAGTGCAGTTAGTCTTAGTAGTTGTGTATGATTGTTCTACAGTCTTAGAAATTAAATCAACAACAATAAAACAATCCTTAGCCTCAGGGTCTCTTTCCCAGTCAAGAACATGACATAGACCAGGGCTTTTCAACTTTTTCACCCACTGTACCACTTTTAGGATATGGCAACATCCGAGTACCACCAGTTGCTTACAAGGTGTCAAAAACTTGATGACCAAAAAAGGAAAAAAGTAAAAAAGTGATAAAGTACAGGTAGTCCTCAACTTACAACAGTTCGCTTAGTGACTATTCGAAGTTACAATGGCACTGAAAAAAGTGCCCCCAAGCCACAGCTGAGTAAGACACCTGCCTACCCAACCAGCGGCACTCTTTCTCCTGTCAGAGGTTTCCATTGTTGTGAGCATTTCTGTTGAGAATTGGCAGCGGGGGTGGGGTGGGGGTGTTTGGTTTTTATTCCCCCTGTCTGCTGGGTGGTTGCAGCAGGTTTTGGTCACTTCACATGACCCTGAAACACTGTGACCGTCATAAATATGAATCAGTTGCCAAGCATCTGAATGTAAATCACAAGACCCTGGAGATGCTGGAACATTCCAGCTGATCGGCGCTTCTTCTGGGCTCAGCAGAAGTGCCAGGATCAGTGCTGCTTTCCAGCTGATTGGTGCTTCTTCAGGGCTCAGCAGAAGCACCAGGATCAGCGCTGAGCTCCAGCTGGAGCCTGGCGCTGATCCTGGCACTGAGCCCTGACAGCCCTGCAGCGCCAGCCATCTCTCGCTGAGGCTTGTGCGGTGCTGCCACCAGTTCAGCTCATTCCCCTCACCTGCTACCACTTTTCTAGGATGGTCGCATATCATCTGCCAGCTGCCAATGTACCACAGGTGGTACCCATACCACTGGTTGAAAAGCCCTGACATAGACAGTGAAGACGGTCAAATCGTATCTATTTTGTCACATCCTCGGGGAATCCAAAGTAAGATTGACCTATACAAAAATGAACAGCTGAAATCTTTGACCTTTCCTCTTTTCTTTGCTAATATTCAAAACATGTTGGATAGAAGTGATTTTAATGCTCTGCAAAAATGTCAAATCAAAGTAAGAAATTCTATTTCCCACAATAGCCTTCCTTCCTGAACTCAAAGACAGAAGTATAAAATAAATGCTATCATGAGATAAGACTTATCATAAAATCTGATCTTATGTAATATCTATTAATTGTCTTCAGATACTTAAACTGCCTAATTAATACATGGACAACTGAATATAATCCTAGAACCTAGTATTCCAGTAGAACTAAAAAACGAAATCTACCACCACAAATTATACTAATTATAATTGAACTGATGTCTCAGTAAATATGTAAATTTGCAAAATTGCAAACATTCACATAAACATATCAAATCCAGAAAAATATGTACATAGTGAGAAAATAAAAACTAAGTCCTATACTTTTCTGGATAATGTCAATTATCTCTAATATCGTTTTTAGGTATGTTTTCTGAAATACCTTCAGTATTTCACTCACCATTTTATAACAAGGTGGAAGCCAGATAGGCTAAACACAAAATGCCACAACAAAACTTTACCTTCGTACTTTGAAAAAGTACGATAAAAGCAAGTCTTAAACATTCATAAAGCTAAATTATTTATCCTTATACATGATAGTATTTTATAGTAAGAATAAGGGTAAATTTTGATTAGAATTTTACCCTTATTTAAAATTGACAATCCATCTTTCCTTCCCCCCCATCTCCATCTCCTATCAAATGCTTGAGTTGCCTATCTCCATCTTCAAGTAATCTAGGCACAGACCATTCAAAGCAAAATATTTCATCCATTATAGTAGCATGGCTGCTCAAAAAGATCAGCCAACTGGTAACAGAATGACAAAATAACTAAATAGCAGAATAATACAATAACAGAGTTGGAAGGGATCTTCAAGATCTTCTAATCCAGTGGTTCTCAACCTGTGGGTCGGGACCCCATTTGGGGTCAAGCGACCATTTCACGGGGGTCGCCAAACAAGGCTGTCCACCATTTTTTCCCCTTTTCTTTGGCCACACCTCTGGCACCCGGTGATGTATAAGTGGTTGGGGGTCACCACAACATGGGGAACTGTATTATGGGGTCGCAGCATTAGAAAGGTTGAGAACTACTGTTCTAATCCTACCTCCTCCTCGGTCAGGAAACCCTATAGCATTTCAGACAAATGGTTGTCCAATCTCTTCTTAAAAACTGTTGGAGCACCCACAACTTCTGGAGGCAAATTGTTTCATTCATTAATTATTCTCAGTTTCAGGAAATTTCTCCTTAGTTTTAGGTTGCTTCTTTCCTTGATTAATCTCCATCTATTGCTTCTCATCTTGTCTTCAGGTGCTTCTTTGTGGCAGCGTCTTAGTTATTGGAACACTGCTATCATGTCATCCCTAGTCCTTCTTTTAATTAAACTAGATATATCCAATTCCTGCAACTGTTCTTCATATGTTTTAATCTCTAGTCGTCTAATCATCTTTGTTGCTCTTTTCTGTACTCCAGAAAGAGTATATTGGAATATTGGACATATGATATAAATTTAGAAGCTATTACATGCTTGTAAAATACTCTTTGGACAATATTATTCTCTCTTTCCTCCAAACAAATAATAATCAAAATCAAAATGAATTCTATATACATATCTAGTGAGAGGACTGCCATCTTTACTAGGCTATTTATGGATTCTCCGCTGAATATTTTTTTTACTCAACTGCAAATCAAGATGTGAAACACCCACAATATGAGAACAAAAGAACTATCTACCCTACAAATAAAGGAACACGATGCACAACAAATGGGATTTTTGCAAGTACACATCTATGACATTTGAATGAAACAGTCTAAAAGATCTCCGAAATACTTGACTAGCTGAAAAGCACCATACTTAGTCATGTGCAAGCAGCAAAGTAGTACTGTGAGCAATGTAGGAATTGTCAAGCAATATTAAACAGGAAAGACTCCTAATTATACCAGCCATTTCCAGGCTAAATTCTAGGAAAGGGATGTACAAATTCTCTAGCTGAGAACCGTATTAACGAACGGGAGGGGGACTGAGGGCTGAAATAACTATAGCTATTATGCAAAATGAGCAGGGGCAGATTTTTCTGGAGGTGGAGGATTTTGGGGTGGAGTCTCTCTCTCTCTCTTTTAGCTTTGATAAGTCTATTTTAAGACTTAAACTACAGTTTTTGTGCATTCCCAGCCACAAATTGACAGGAAAATGAATAGCCTATTTTCAATCTGGCGATTACAAAAAAAGAAACAAAAGGGGAGTTTGGAACCCACATGTGACCCATAGAATACAGGTTTCCACCCCTGTTCTAAGAGGAAAATGGCCTGAAGAAAAAAAAAAGGAGATACTGAAAAATGGCACAATTATTTCCCTAAGGACTGAGGTTCACATAATCTCTTCCTTTTCATATAAATAACTGGGTCATGTAAGTTTTTTTAAAAAATCTGTTTCCATCCCACTTTGCAGCCAACCATAACCATCAGCTCCATGGCTTGCAATTCATTATCAAGATACAGAAAACATTTAGATGCTAACATTATAAATCAGCACTCACAGATCTTTAAGTATTTAATGCCTTCAAAAAGAAAGGTTTTAATTTTAAGCACAGAAGAAGAGAATCAGCTGAACTACAGTATCAGAAGTGCCTCCAAGAGTGGGCAAAACAGGGCAAAAGGTCCTTTTTGATTTTATTTCATGAATCACACAAAAAGAGAATATATTTTTGATAATCATAGTCATAGTGGCTGGAATTATGCATTAAACATTTGTGAAAATCAAAGGAATTTCTATAAGAACCTAACTAGAAAGTCAAATTGGGCTTCAATTCCATTTTTAAAAAACTTCTGAGTTTTGGATTTCTGGCGACTGCCTTGACAAGTCCCTGCAGTTTTCCTGACCAGGTTTTTCAGAAGTGGCTTGCCATTGCCTCCTCCCTGGCTTCATGTCTACAGCAGACCTAGAACGCGTGGTCTCTCAGTTTCTAATCTAGTTAGTACCTTAGCCATTACATTAAACAGATTCTTCCTAGATTCCAATTCAAGATTACAGTAACAGAAGTCTAAATGTACTTCCCTCCTCCCTCTTCCATTTATTTTCATGAGAACAAGGGAGGATCTTGTTTGAAATGCTTTCTCAAATTACCCATCTGCCCCGAACTCAGATTTAATTTATCTCACCACTGCACTGGTTGTAACAGTTCCTCTTGTTCCTCAGGTTTATTCCTACTGCCCATTACCATCCTTCATATTCACTTGTTTTCTTAATTATCTTAATTTTAATATGTAAAGAAGTTTTAATATGTAAAGAAGTGCAAGAATATTAAGTATGCTTTTAAAATTGCACATTTAGGGTGCAAATCAGACTACTGGCTGTCACCTTTAATGTCCTGCATGGCTCAGGATCTGGGCCTTCTTCTAATTTTCTATCTATACAATATGAAGTCTTTTTAAGTCCCTTTACTTAGGGAATGTCGCCTTTGGGAACCTTGGAGGTAGTCCTTTTAAATTGCTCTTCCTCCCCCTCCCTTCTATTTCCTTCCTTAGAATGGCATTTCCTCCTGAGATCTATATGATTCCAACAAGAGTCTCTGGAAGGGCAATTAAAACCCACTGATTCTTCAAATGGACCTTGGGGACAGATATTCTCTCTTGGAATGTGGTGTTCTGTTTAAGTTTTATTGTCTCTGGCAATCAAGAATTGTCTGGTACTTGCTTGATTTTTATGTATATTTTTAACTTTATTTTATAGAATATATTGTGTAAGTTAGTCACAGTGCACAAACTCAAACAAACAAGCAAATGCTATCAACAACTGTGGCCTCTTCTAAGCAGCTGTCTGAGCAATTGAAAATTAAGACACTTTTTCAAAGCGGGGGAAGGCTATTAAGAAATCTTTAAACATTTCCTGCATGCATTTTCAATTCTAAGACTTATTCTAAAGGATAACAGAAGTTACACATAATTGTCAAAATCAGGGG
Organism: Crotalus tigris; assembly: GCF_016545835.1. NCBI lineage: Eukaryota > Metazoa > Chordata > Lepidosauria > Squamata > Viperidae > Crotalus > Crotalus tigris. The sequence continues at coordinate 526,012 of NW_024097221.1, forward strand.
AAGAGGAAAAAGACCAAGAAAAATCTTTGCAAAAACAGTTCCTAAAGTTGTCAGATCTTTGAAATAAATCCCATAGATAACTGCAAAGATCTTGCTAAACAGTTTAGCTAATGCTAGTATAACTGTCTATAGTACAGTGTTTCTTATACAATGATCTTTAAATGATTTGGACTTGCTTATCTATCCTTATCATGCGATTGTCAGAAGGATAGACAGAGATACAGACAGACAGACAAAGTATCATTGTTTAAAGTAGGGAAAAGAAACCTTGATAAATCTGAAATGAATGGCCACAGCCACACAGATATATATATTGAAAAGTTTTATAAAAATTACAGTATACACCCCAAAACCCACCCACCCTAAACCCCCCCTCTCCCTCCCCCATTTCCCAGAGCTGAGTACAGGGTTACAAATATAATAATCAAACTCTAACTAACATTAACCAACTATATAAATAACCAAGTCCATAATGCGCTTTAACTCCCCTTTAACATAGGTATAAACTCAGGCCTAGATGGAATCCCGGTCGAGTCTTATAAAAAATACGAGAGTTACTACAATGAATAATGTTGGAAATTTAAAATGAGGTGTTGGTAGAGGTAATATGTGTATAATAATGTATAATAATAATAATATGAATTATTCCTAGTAAGTAGTAGAATATGAAAGAAGGAAAACATAAATAAGAAACAATGGGGCAATAAGGACAAATATTTCAAAGAAGAATGAGGGGGGAAATGTAAGTAATAGAAGAGTACTGTTACAAATTGCTGTTAACAAAAAAGGATATATTACGTGTGTATGTGTGTAATGTTTTGTGGTGTTTTGTTTTGTTGATCTAAAATAAAAATAAAAAAGGAAAAAAAACATAAGTATAAACCAATTAAAAATAAACATAATAATATAAACAAGTCGATATTATTAAACGATACAATATCCAAATTGTTAAACAATACTAATACTAAAAATAATAATAAAACTAATAAAAATTCTACTATAATAAACTGTTAATAATAATAATACTCTAAAATTTACTCATAAACTAAATGGACTTTTTAGTCCAATATTTATTCTGAATATAATCTATCCATCTTCTCCAGACCGAAATGTATCTTTCTTGTGAATGATCCTTCAAGTAAGCAGAAATTTTTGCCATTTCTGCTAAATTTGACACTTTAAGTGTCCATTCTTCTATAGTAGGCAAACAATTCTTCTTCCAATATTGCCCTACCAATAACCTTGCAACTGTTATCAAATTCAACATCAAATTAATTTCTTTAGCATCACAATCTACAATAACACCCAATAAAAATAATTGTGAAGTAAACTTTATCTTTCTCCTAAAAATCTTTTGAACGTTCCACCAAATCTTAATCCAAAAAGGTTTTATATTTCTACAAGTCCACTAGATATGAAAATAAGTAGCATCCAAGCTACCACATCTCCAACATTTGGGCTGTAAATTAGGATACATACAAGACAACTTTTTAGGATCCAGATGCCATCTATAAAACATTGTAAAACTCTTAAATTTTGGGCCTGGGTAAATTTTACATTTCTAACCCAAATTACCTCCCATATATCCAATGGAATTGGTTCTTGAATATTTTGGGCCATTTCACCATACAGTCTTTAACTAAATCCATTTCCGAATCCAATTCTATTAAAGCATTATAAATTCTCTTTATATGCGCTCGATTTGGATCTTTAATCTGTTTTACCAAATTCTCATCCATTAAGGTAATACCAAGCTTTTGATCTAACTTCCACCTAACCAACAATTGATTATACTGAAACCAAGACAATACAATATTTTCTTGCTTTAACTAACGGTTTTAATTGGCAATCATTCCCTACCAATCTAAGTAGTTCCTTATAAGAAATCCTATCCAAATTCACACCCATAGATACCCCCTCTATCACGTGTCCAGGAATCCCCCAGATTGGTATTTTATAATTTGATCTATAATAATACTTCTTCCAGACACGCAATAAAGCACTTCTTAAAATATGAGATTTAAAAGCCTGGTCAACTTTTTTGTTATAAATTAAGTATGCATGCCACCGATATAATAAATCCCATCCCTCAAGGTGAAGTATACTTTTATTTGTTAAATCAAGCCAATCACTAACCAGTGTTAAAACCACCACATCATAATATAATTTCAAATTAGGCACCTTAAGTCTTCCTCTTTCCTCTGGGTAAATTTTTCTGAATCGCAATCCATGAATTGACCCTAAATATTTTATCCATCTCTCTTGATAATTCCTCAGGTTCACATCCCAGGATGGGAGCTATAGCTCTTGCCACCTCCTCTTTCAGATCTTCTCATGAGTTCTCTTTTAATCCTCTTATTCGCAATGCAAATTCCATATTTCTGTATTGTGAGATGGTAACTTCATCCTCTGTTATATCAATCTTATTTTCAACTTTGACAACTCTGCTTTCTAATTTTTCAGTATTTTCCACAACTTCATCCACCCAGTCATCCAAGTGTTCAATATGAGTAGCTAACCCTTGAAGTGCAAACAATATGTCTTCCCTCATTTCTCTATTTTTATTCTCAAGAAGCTCTGCCATCTCTTCCTTCATTTTACTGTCGAGGAGATCGGCCATCTCTTCCTTTATCTCTTGTGTCACTTTTTTCAAAGCATCTTGAATATCTTTTAAGTGTAAGTGCCGGAGCCACACAGATATATTTTGAGACAAAAGGTTTGAAACATTTACTAGATAATTAGATTTAATTTCTAGGGATTTATTATTTGAAAGTAAAAAAAATGTATAAACTAGTGTTACTTTATAATCATATGGGCTGATGAAAACACATTATGTAAAACCTGAGTCCATTCCCTTTAATTTCCACTATTCTAAAAAACAAACAACAGAAAACCATTGAGAATTTTAACTAAACTGACTTTTCCACATCACATTCAGTTTTCTGAAAACCACTTTGCTTTCCATAACAGTAAAGACTAAAGCACTGTAAAGCAGTATATAAATTTAAGTGCTATTGCTATCTTAAGTTGCAATGCCAGCTCAAGGGCATATGGCATCCCTAGGCCATTCTGCTGAATGGTGCTACCTAGTGGTGGGATTCAAATATGTGAACAACTGATTCTCTGTGTGGACACTGCTTCCAGAATTCCGTTCTGGACCTAGGCCTCCGAGGCCCAGAATGGACTTCCAGAAGCGGAAGTCCATGCACTTCTGGCAGGTTGTTCTGGGTCTTGCCCTGGGCCTGTATCTACTCAGTTTATGCCTACAGCTGATCTTGTTGGCTCCACAATGATAACATTACCATTCAGGGTGGCTCTATTATACGTTAGGATTTTTTTTTATGAAGAAATTTTATTGTTTTTTTTATTTTTACATAAAAATGCTTAAGAAACAACATGGTGATTGGGCTATCAATTATCCAAGAACAAAATCATACATATATCACACAGATTAATTCCTTAAAAGTTCCCTCTCTATTTCCCACATATTATTTTACCAATTAAAATTATTACATTTATAAAAAAAAGCTCAATCAATCCAATCGGTCATCAATCACATTTTAAGTCCTGTTTTTAAGCTTTACTATGTTAGAAATTACCATGTTCCAATTAAGCTTATATAGACATATTAACACTTCGAGCATCCCTCATTTCTCTTTTCCGTATCATGATAGTTCTATCTAAAATAAATATATTATCCCCAAAAGCAACATCCTTACATTTTTTTAAATATAGCCTATTGCTTAAACTAATACATCATTTATTAATACTATTATTTCTCTTATCACAAATACCTCCTTTTCTCCCTCTATTACAAAATAGTTATCTTGGTTAAAATAAAGATATCAGTCCAAAGAACTACATTTCTGTCTATTTTAAATATATATTCTATCAATCAATTAAGTAAAATTTACCCCTCCACTACTTATCATCTCTAATATCAAGTATTGTTACAAAAAATATCCTTTTACAGAATCACCTATTTCATTTGTTATTAAAACAATCCAAGTGTCAACAACCTTTTTAACCCATTCAGTGGAATTTTAAACCACATTTTAAACCTAACTCTAGCTTTCTTTCTATACCAAACTGGTTTCCAAGATAAAGCCTCAGCATCATCAAATCTCAACATTTGAGTAAAGCTATTTATCAATACATCAAAATAATCAAAGTTCTCTTCTCTTTCTTCCAATATCATTTGAATAGTATAGTCAATTTTATTCCTTATTAAAGTTGCTAGTTGATTGTCCACATTGTCCCAATTTTCAATAACTTGTACCTGGATGTCAAGCTCTGTTATTTTTGGGAGATCAAATAGTTAAGTTAATGGTATTCTTTGATCATCAATGTTCTCCATAGATCATAAGTAGGATTGTGTAGAATTAATTTGCTTAGTAGTTTCTACTGTAAGTTCATAATTGAATTGTAAGTGCAGTTCCTCTGTCTTGTTCAGTTGTATATCTTGCTGAGTGGAAACCTCTCTAGGGTTGTTCTTTTCTTCCTCCGTTGTTCTTTGGTCTGTAGTTTGAACCAACGGTTGAAAGTCAATTTGTGGTTCTCTAGCATCATCTTTAATTTTTCTCCAAGATTTGATATAAGCTTTCATATAGTTTGTAGTTTCCAAAATCTTTTCCAATATAAGTTCATAGTCGAGCTGTGGATAAGCTTCTTCCATTTCAATGGTGATCAAGAATAGTCTTTAATCTTTTAGTGGAGGCTATATTTCAAAAAGGTCAACAAATATCCACCTCCAAAGGTCAAATTCATCTTCAAATAGCAAAAAAAAAAAAAATACAGTTGTAATGGCACTTTTTGCCACAAGATGTCCTCAGTGGACTGTAAACTCTTTCTTCCAAATAGATAAAAATTTATCTCTTTCAGGAAACATAAAAAGCAAAAGCAGGTATCTCCAGTATAATAGATAAAGTAAAAAAATATAGTGTTTCCTTTTTATTTTTTTTCAGAGCCCCTAGGTATCCAAAAAAAGAAAAAAAAAAGAAAAAAAAATCAAGTAGTCAATAAAACTTTAACTATTTTAGTTCTTTTAAAATTTTCTTTCCCAAGTAGACAGAAGCTGCTCTCTTAAGACAGGGAAGTGATCAAAAACTTTTTACAGGCAAATAGTCAGGACACAGAGAGGGAAGAAAGGTCTCACCCAGATTCACCATGGTGGTTCTTTATGCTTAGATGATTTTCTGTCTTCTGACTGCAAAGTGATCGGCCATTTTACTGGCTGATCTTCTTCTCCATCGGCCCTGTGGAGTTAGCTCAGATTGTAGGGAGAGCCACCATTCCATTGCAGCCGAGCAAAAGCCTCCTGGATGGTAGTCACCCCTCCAGGGCGATTTAAGACCCGCATAAGGGTTTATCAGCGGAGGGAAAACAGCTGACAAAGAGAGAGATCTCTTTGTATGGCTGAAAGTGCTGCGATCCAGAAGCAGAAGTCATACGTTAGGATTATATGAGAGCAAGAGGCATAGAAAATACTGTGCAGGTGGAAGACAGAAAGGATTCAATTAAATATGAACATATCTAAGAAGCTAATGTCCTAGAAACTGAAACTGAAAAGTTGGATCATTCAGAAAACAACCATCTGAAGCATACTTCCAAATCAATGATGAAGAATTTATAGGTTCACAAGATAAAAGTTTTACATGGTTTTCACAGTCCCTACATTTGAATATTATGAAAGATCTGTGTAAAGACCTCCAACACATATTATGTATGGAAGAAGATTTAATCATATTTCTAAGCCAGAAGAGTTCACTGCAGAAAAAAAAAAAAAAAACAAAACTTGCTTATTCTTAGCAGGAAATCCAGCTAATCATGTTGTAGTAGTCGATTCCTACAATGCACAGGAAGTTGGATTAAATGATCTAGTCCATGGGTGTCAAACTCGCCACGTTACGTGACATATCCCAATGTATCACAGTTTGACACCCCTGATCTAGTCAGTCAGTCTGTCTGTCTGCCTCTCTGTCTGTCTCTCTCTCTCTCTCCCTCCCTCTCCCTCTCCTCCCTCCCTCCCTCCCTCCCTCCCTCCCTCCCTCCCTCCCTCCCTCTCTCTCTCTCTCACTGTGTATTTGAAATACCTGAAAGTTGAAGTGTCAGATAGGAAGGTAAGATATTTCAGTTTTGCCATGTTTTATCTCTTATTACACTAATTTCATTTTAGCATATGTTAATAGGCTTAATACTATTTTAAACATTTGTCTTAATGCACCCTACTCCCTTTGCCTACAGGATTAGGATTATTTTAGCATTCTTCTCTTTGATCCAAATACACATCATTATTCTGCTTTCAACATCCTTTGTTTCAACTTACAGCGCTAAATTTTGATACCACCGGTCCACTGATTTTTCTTTTTTAAATAATTTACCTTCCCTTCTTAATATATCCAACTTTAAAGCTATTGCCAATAATCTAGAATTCTTGTTTCTATTTTTTCATTTATAGAACTTGAAAATAATAGGATTGGCTTTAGTATACTTGGAATAGTGAAACATTTAAAACTGAAGATAAGTTCTATAGTTTTATATCAGAAACAGGTATTCCTCACTTACCAATCACAAAAGGGACCAGCAATTCCAGTGCTGGAGTCATAAAATGAAACATGTGATCATACCTGACTTATTACATCAATTCCAGTTGATGTCACTTAATGACCTAATGTCACATAAGTGCAATTTCCTGCAAACTTCCTCACTGACTTTGCTTGACAGAAGCTGGTTCTGAAAGTCAAAATGGCAATCACATGACTGCAGGATGCTGCAATTGCCATAAATGTGTGCCAGTTACCAACATCCAAATTGTGATCACATGACTGTGGGAATGCTGCAGTTGCTAAAAAATCTCCTTTTCCAGCACCTTTGTAACTTTGAATGCAGTCCACAAATGAGGAATACCTGCAACATTTTACTACTACTTGTTTCCTTCTCCCATGCTCTGCCAATAAAGCAAATTAAATAATTGTATACCTTGATATGTATTAATTTTAAGCAGGTATTTGCACTGGGATCATCACATATTTCATTTCTGCTGTTAAAAATTATCCCAAAATAAAATATAATGTATTTCATATATAAAACTTTGAAAAAAAAAATCCTTGCTAGTAGAGACTAGTGATAACTTAGTACATCAATCTATGTCACCCAATAGCTAACCAAATGTATTCAGGCAGCTCCCAAGGAGAAAAAGGAGGGTCACTTTGCTTCATATTTAATCCCATGGATTGTAACTAATACATCTATTCTAGTAACTGCTACAGGTGTGGTGATTGCTGTATGAACAACCATCTGAAATCCAGATTCTATTCATTTGCTCAGTATGATGTTTCTATTATTATTAAACCTTTACAGTGCAGTTTAGACACCTGGAAAGAATGAATGTGACAATTTAGTGAGGATTAGAAAAATGAGGGAGAATTGTAGGTTCAGCTTCACCTTAAACACAGTTAATAGTTTCAGGCAATGGCAAATCAGACTTGGCTCCTAGGAATTATTTGAAAGTGGTAAAACTGAAGGTAAATTGGGGTTACTTTATGATATCTAGCTTTTTATAATGCATAGGTTTTCTCTATTCATTTTATTATTTTTGTTCAGCTACCACTATTAAAAGAAATATAGACAATGCTTTGGAGAATCTTAATAAAATAAGGGATATAAGGGATGTAAATTTAGGAAAGGACACAGAGGTTTCAAAAGAGGTCAGGTGTCTTTCAGGTGCTACTGCCAGTAAAATAATCAAGAATGCCAGCAAGGACTGTGATGTGGAGGCTATTGTACATCTTGGCACTAATGATCTGTCTCAAAAAGATGTAATCTCTGTGCAGAATGATTTCCAGAGCCTGGGGCAGGAATTTAGCAGAATAGGCTGTAGGCTTATTTTTTCAGAGGTTCTATCAGTGCATAAGGAGCAAAATGGAAAAGGCCAGTGTATAGCACAATTCAATATGTGGCTAAAGGAGTGGAATAAAGGGGAAGGCTTTGGATATATTAGTCATGATGGCAGCAGCTGGTCCAATGAAAAAATATACAAAAGAGATGGTTTGCATCCATCAAAGAAAGGAACTGAGTTACTCGGCTATAAATTCACAGATTTTCTGGAGGAGTATTTAAACTAAACAGTGGGGACAGTGAACTAATTGATACAGAACATCCCTGTCCCGGAAATCTAAAAATTATAGGGCTATCAGTGCATGTAACATAGATGTGTGTGTGGACAAGAACATCAACCTTGCTGTCAAGCAAAATCAAGCTTCTAATAGCGAGTGCCACACAAAGTGCACTAATCAGACAGGTGGTAAGACAATAGGGGAACTCAGGCACCACACAGGTTATGTAGAAAGGAAACACAGGGCCACTCACAAAGGACTCAAATGTTTATACACCAATGCACAGAGTATGAACAGCAAACAGGGTGAACTAGAAATTCAGGTTAATGAGGGCAGATACCCACACATGGGTATCACAGCTAGAGGGATTTAAATTATTTAAAAGAAACAGACCAAATAAAAGAAGAGATGGAGTTGCTCTCTTTATAAGAAATAACTACATCTCTACAGAAATAGAGCACAACAATGATGAAAACTGTCTTGAATGCATTTGGGTCAATATAAAAGGGGGGGGGAAATGACATTGCCATAGGTGTATACTATAAGCCACCCAACCAAACAGAGAAAATAGATGAACTTTTTGCTAGTCAGCTAACTAAGGTATGTAGGAAGCACATCACAATAGTAATGGGGGACTTTAACTACCCTGACAAACTCAACTGGGAGACAAACTCTGTACCAAGTAGAAGATCAAACAGATTCCTGACAAACCTAGCAGACAACTTTGTCTCCCAAAAAATAGAGAAGGGAACTAGGGGATTAGCTATTTTGGATCTAATTCTCAGTAACAGAGATGAAATGATAGAAGGTGTTGAAGCCATAGGAACCTTGGGAGGAAGTGATCATGCAATATTGGAATTCAACATTATGGAAGCACAAGCACTAGAACATAGTCAAACTAGAGTCTTGGACTTCAAGAAAGATAATTTCAATAAACTTAGAGAGAGTTTGGGAAGGATTCCATGGATGAGAATCCTCTAGGGGAAAAAAACTCAAGATGTTTGGGAAATTTTGAAAAGTGAGATAATTAAAGTCCAGTCTAGCACAATATCAACAAAGAGGAAAAATAACAGCTCTCAAAAGAAACCAGCATGGCTGCACAAAGAACTCTCTGATAAATTGAAAGATAAAAAGGACAAGTATAGAAAGTGGAAAGATGGACACATAACTAAGTCAGAATATCAGCAAATAGCCCGAGCCTGCAAAGATGAAGTGAGGAAAGCTAAGGCTCCAAATGAACTAAGGCTTGCGACCAAAGTCAAAAATAACAAAAAAAGCTTCTTTCAACATGTAAAAAACAAAAAAGTGAAGGAAACGATTGATCCATTAGTGGGTGAAAGAACTATTTAACTCGTTTTTTGCATCTGTCTTTACACAAAGAGAAAAAGCAGACCAACCTATCAAAATAGTGCCATAAAAAACAGAATAGAAACACAAGTTAAGAAAGGCAAGAAAATGGTAAGTGAGCACCTGTCCAGCCTAGGTGAGTTCAAATCACCAGGACCAGATGGATTACATCCCAAGGTTCTCAAGGAACTTGCAGATGTGATCTCAGAACCACTGAACTATATTTTTCAAAGATCCTGGAGTGCTGGGGAACTACCAGAGGACTGGAAAAGAGCTGATGTAGTTCCCATCTTCAAAAAAGGGGAAAAAATGGATCCAGGAAATTACAGACCTATCAGCCTGACCTCAATACCTGGGAAGATTCTGGAAAAGATAATCAAATAAAGAATCAGCGAACACCTACAGGCAAACCAAGTCATTACTAAAAGCCAACACCTCTGGTCCACTAATTTTGTCACTTGGTCAAAGAATGCAATAAGGTTTGTCTGGCATGATCTGTTTTTGACAAACCTTATTGCATTCTTTGACCAAGTGACAAAATTAGTGGACCAGAGGTATGCTGTGGATATAATTTACTTAAACTTCAGTAAGACATTTGATAAAGCAGATCTCAACCTACTACTTGATAAGATAGAAAATGCGGGTTAGACAGCATCACCACCAGATGGATCTGTAGCTGGCTGACCGGCCGTACTCAGCGTGTGGTCCTCAATGAAACCGCATCTACATGGAGGGAAGTGTGTAGTGGGGTGCCCCAGGGCTCTGTTCTGGGCCCAGTGCTCTTCAACATCTTCATCAATGATTTGGACAAGGGGAAAAATGGGGAACTCATCAAATTTGCAGATGACAGCAAGCTGGCAGGAATAGCCAACACTCCAGAAGACAGGCTTAGGATACAGACTTGAACACTGGGCGCTATCTAACAAAATGAAATTCAATGGTGAAAAAAGTAAGGTTCTATATTTAGGCAGGAAAAACCAAATGTCAGGTATAGTATAGGGGGGGGGAAAGGCCAACACAGTGCTAGGCTGCATTATTATTATTACCGTATATTCCACCGTATAAGGTGACCCAGAGTATAAGACGACCCCCATCTTCGGCGCAGAGTCACCTAGAAAGTCGTCTTATACACCAGAAACTACCATTATTTCCAGCGTATAAGATGACTCAGCGTATAAGATGACCCCCACTTCGGCGCCAATTTTAAAGCTTATGAAAGTCGTCTTTTTATTTATTTATTTATTTATTTATTTATGAGATTTATATACCGCTTTAAATGCAAACATTCTCTAAGCGGTGTACACCAGTAAGCAATGTAGATAGGTGAGATTTGAACCGCTGACCTGCTGAACACAGTCAGCTAAAGTACTGCACTCTAACTGCTGCGCCACCTCGGCTCTTATACGCCGGAAAGTATGGTATTATTAAAATGATTCTCTAAAGAACATATTTCAGTTTTCAGAAAATCTGTTAGCTTAAGATCAAAGAGATGGCTACCTTGAGATGGTTCACACACTACAAAATCAACAAATTGGAAGCTAATTGCCTGGACAAGTCCTGGAAGTTTTCCTGGCAAAGTTATTCACAACTGGTTTGCCGTTGCCTCCTTCCTAGGTCCAAGAATGACTGACCCAAGGTCATCCAGCTGGCATCATGCCCAAAGCAGGACTAGAACTCACAATCTCCCAGTTTCTAGCCAACTGGCTCTCATTTTGAAGCTCTACAGATGTTCTATTTTCTATTTTATCTCTCCTTTTATTTTTATTTTTTTCTTGCCTTCTGATATCCCTGACTGTACACGTATTTCTTGCTCAGCAACCATAATTGGGACCAGTAATGCCATCACTAAATATTTATGGTCAGTAAGTGAAAAATCAGGTAACCATGACAGATTTATGTCACTTCTCATTCAGTTCTTAAGCAAATCATCATGGTCATTAAGGGAGGCATCATACAAACCATGATTTGTTGATTCTCCATTAACTCTGCTTCTCACAAGCTAGTTGGGAAGCTTGAAATTAACGGATGTGGCAACTCGTCAAAAATACCTGTCAGATATGAAGTGCCCAAATGGTGATCACATTAATGTGAAATGCTGCTGTGGATGCAAATGCAAGTATTGGTTGTAAAACTTTTTTTCACACTGTCATAATTTTGAACTGTTACTAAATGAGATAGTTAGTAACCAAGAACTAACTGTACTAGACCAGACATGTCAAACACAAGGCCCGCGGGCCAGATACGGCCCACGAAGTGGTTTCATGTGGCCCACGAAGCCATCCTGGAAACAGTGAGGGAATGGCCCCTGCTGCCTTGGCCCTGCCCCAGGCCGGTGGGGAGGCAATGTACAATTTTGTGGTGGCCATCTATACTGAAACACATTCAGTCTTAGCTACAAAAGGTTATCTGGAAACAGTGAGGAACCAGCCCCTGCCACGTCGGCCCTGCCTCCTGGGTGCATGCTGGTGAGGTGTCACCCTTCGTGAGGAATGAAGAAATGCACCATCACCTGGAAGTGGCCAGCAAATGGCCCTCGCCTACTTCACATATCCAGCTTGATGGGCTCTGGGGGAGGGTTTTGCCAGGTAGCGGGGCACTCTCCTCACAGCACTGAGAGGCTGAGCCAGGCAGCATGAATCTGAAAAGAATTTATAATAAGAAGGTGGATAGGGCTTTTAAGTCTCATATTTTAAGAATTTCTTTACTTCAAGTATGGAAGAAATATTGTAGAATAGATTCAAGAATTCCATTATGGGCTATCCCGGGGCATGCAACAGAAGGTATAAGGAAAGGATTGAAGATGGACAGTATTTCTTATAAACAATTACTTAATTGGGATGGGAAGAATTGGCAACTAAAATATATAGATGAATTAGCACAAGAAAATATTATTTACTCGTGGTTTCAGTACAGACAATTATTGGAAAGGTGGAAGATAGATTATAAAGTGGGTTTGATTAGAGAGGATGAAAACTTGTGGAAACAAATTAAAGATCAAAGTCGATCTCATATAAAAAGAATTTATGAAGTATTAGTGGAGTTGGATTCAGAAACAGAATTAGTTAAAGATTGTATGGTTAAATGGGCTCAAAATTTTGATGAGTCGGTTTTATTAGAAACATGGGAGATAATTTGGGTGCGGAATGTTAAATTTACGCAAGCTCAAAATTTACGGGAAAATTTTTATAAAATGTTTTATAGATGGCACCTTGATCCACAAAAGATGTCTCGTATGTATTCAAATTTGCAACCTAAATGTTGGAGATGTGGTTGTTTGGACGCAACGTATTATCGTATTTGGTGGTCATGTAAAAGTATAAAAGCTTTTTGGATAAAGATATGGTGGAATATTTAAAAATTTTTTAAGAGAAGGATAAAAATTACTCCACAATTGTTTTTGTTAGGTATTATTGTTGATTGTAATGATAAAGAAATTATTTTAATGTTAAATTTAATTACAGCGGCAAGGTTGTTGATAGGACAATATTGGAAGCAGGAATTTTTGCCTATCTTGGAGGAATGGTTTTTTAAAGTTTCTTATTTATCTGAAATGGCAAAAATTTCTGCTTATTTTAAAGATCAATCGCAAGAGAAATACCTTTTGGTGTGGAAAAGATGGATAAATTTTATACAGTATAAGTATGATATTAAAAGATATTATTTAGCTTTCGAATAATTTATGTTTAAAGTTTAAAGTTTAAGACAATAAGTATTTTTTCATTATATATGTATATTGGACCTTTTTATTATATATATATATACTGGATTTTTTTTAATGTAATTTTTGTTTTAGGTTTACTTAAGTTTAAATGTTTTGTATTTTTAGTTGTTAACCCTGTATTCAGCTCTGGGAAGAGGGGGGGAGGGTCGTTGGGAGGGCTGGGAGGTAGTGGGTGAGGGATATTATTGTAAAATTGTAAAACTTTTAATAATAATAATAAAAAAAGAAGCATGATGCCACCCAGCCCCAACTTGTCCGGTTTCAGCAAGCAGTGGGATGCTTTCCTCACAGTGCCGAGAGGCTGAACCAGGTGGCGCAAATCTAAAAAGAAGCGTGATGCTGCCCAGCTCCCAGCCTGCCTGGTTTCAGCAGGCAGCAGGGCACTCTCCTCACAGAGCCAAGAAATGAGCCAGGTGGCATGAATCTGATAAGAAGTGCAATGCTGCCTAGCCTCCAGCCTGCCCAGTTTCAAGAGGCAGCAAAGTGCAAAGCTGGTGAACTTTGCACCGGCTCAACCTCTCAGCGCTGTGAGGAGAGCACCCCGCCTGCCAAAGCTGGGCAGGCTGGGGGCTGGGCGGCATTGTGCTTCTGTACAGATTCGCGCTGCCTGGCTCAGCCTCTCGGCACTGTGAGGAGAGCACCTCGCTGCCTGCCGAAACCGGGCAGGCTGGGGCTGGGCGGCATTGCGCAGGTAACATTGACTCTCATGCTGCTCATGGCATCCCCTCCCCCAGAGCCCACCAAGCCAGATATATGAAGTAGGTGAGGGCCATATGCTGGCCACTTCCAGGCAGATGGTGCATTTCTTCATTCCTCACAAAGGGTGATACCTCCCCAGCTGCATTTCTTGCCTGTTTTTCTCCCTCTCTCATCTCAAATATTTTCCCACTACTCTGTACTTAGAAAGGAAGGAAGGAAAGAAGGAAAGAAGGGTCTCAGAGAAGTCCTGTCTTAGTCCTGCCCTGCTGCCCTTTCACCATCCCCTTGCCCCCTCCTCCTGGCCTACCCTGGGGGTCTCCCATCTTATTGCTAAGGAAACTTTGGATACAAAGTTGGGTCTCCTCCCATGGAGAGAGAATGGGCCTCCCTCTGACTTTGCCCTCGTACCCAACCTGGCTAAGGAGAGCAAGCATAGCAACAGCAGCCTTGAGGAGGAGGTAAGTGCAGTTGGGCACTCCCTTGGAGAAGTGGGGCTGGGCTTGGTGCCGCGGATGCTCGAGGACCAGGCTGGGCGTTTGACCTCTGCTGCCCAGGGCGTTTGACCTCTCCAGCCCCCCCCCCGCATGGCCTGAGAGGAACAATGAGGCTCCTTCATTGGACTATGCCTTGGCACTTGCCCTGGTCCCATTCCCTTGTGCCAGAGACCCTCAGATCTGTCCCACTCCTGCCCAGGCCCCCACAGGAATCCTTGACACGAACGATGGAGGGCTGGCCACGCCAACCCTGTAGGCCACACCCACTCCATCCACACCCACCCAGTAGGCTCCACCCACCCTGGTCACACCCACCTGGCCCCCCAAGGGCAGCTGCAATGCTGATGAAATTGAGTTTGACACCCCTATACTAGACCATTCAACCCACCATTATCTATACTGGTCAACTTCTTCCATGCCTTTCTAAATATTTTTTGCCAAATATTTCTACTCTGTTCCTTCAAGGGTAAGATATATCCAAAACTATGTGCATATAGACCAGGGATATCAAATTGCTGGCCCGTGGGCCAGATGCATCATAGCGAAACTACGCCCACCCCACTGCCGGCAATGGGAAAAAAGTCAAAATATGTCGTGACATGTCATGTGACGTTGCGAGTTTGACACCCCTGATATAGACAAATACCTAGTGACATCTAATGTCAGCAAGTAGGCTAATCTGCTCCATCATGGCCCATCCTTTGCACCCCTAAAACTGTGTCCAAAGATTTGGGAAAGGGATGGAAAAGCAAGGAACTCAGTCTAACCTTCTACTAAGTCAGAGGCTGGGAAATTTACCTTTCAAGATGTAGCTAAAGCATAATTCTCAGCAACTGAGACAGCATGATTGAATAGAAACTGGCAGCTGTAACATTTGAAGGGCTATCAATTATTGACCTTATTCTAATTAAAATGCTGCCAACATATTATCTATGCTCGCTATTATTTTCTCCTGTGTATATCATGCTGTACTTAAAAAAGAAATACCCTGCCATTCTATTGTACACCATACTAGTTTCAAACTGCTGTAAAACAGTTTCAGAGTAAACAATTTGCTAGATTTTTTTACATTTATATAAAATATGCAAAATGTATTCCCCTTTCCAAGTGTGCATATACATGCTAATATTACTGAAGAAAGAGAACAACACTTCAGATACAATTTACCTGCTTTGAAGAAATTATGCATGGAAGTTACACATTGAAACTGAATTGCACATGCAGTTATAACTTTAGATAAATGGCAGGTTATTAAAACAGCTCCATTAACATGTGTGCAATTCACTGAAATCTATGTATAAATACTTAAGCTAGAAAATTCTATTTTTATAGAGATTTCTAACCTTAAATGAATCAGTAGAGAATGTTTAAAGGAGAAAATCAAAAGCAATTTTAAAAGCTATTATAAAATACTTAATAAAAATGATAAAGGTGGGGTATACAATCTTAATTTTACACCCAAAAATTGATTACATCCCTTGGAATTGGTATCCACTGCTCGCAATCACATAGACCTTCTCCAGGATAAGGCCATTTAAAGAATGATTTCCTAAAAAGAAATGGCTTGAAAGATTGGCAGAATATCAATAGAAAGATGCCAAGTTAGCTCCCTAGATAGGAATTTTTTTAAAAAAAATCCAACTTATCTATTCACCAACACTTTGAATTATGCTCAGAAACAAACTGGCAATCAGTACAGGACATGTGTAATGTGGTCCTCACTTGGGAATAGGGGTTGTAGTTTCTGAAGATTCTTTAAGGGTATATGACCATAATCAAATCTGAATGAAATTAGATTGGATATTACTAGGAATGGGTAAAAGTATTTCTGGATGCAACCAATTGCAAATCCACAAGCACCTAAAATTGTATACCTCTTTCTTCATGCTATCTCTTCAAAACCAGTTCATATTCTATTCTTGAATATGTCATATAACAGGAGTCCCCAACTCCCAGGCCACAGACCTGCATAAGCAGCAGGCGAGCAAGGAAAGCTTCTCTGTGCATGCATGGGATCTATGTTGCACATAAAAGCATCCTTCCTAGTCCATGGAAAAATTGCCTTCCACAAAACCAGTCTTTAGTGCCAGAAAGATTGGGGACTAATGTCATATAGATAGATAAGTATAGAAAGTACAAGAAGCAGCAAGCCAGCATTTTAGATAAGAATTAACAGAATGCCCCAAAACAAATTTTCTAAAACTGTATTAAAATCCGACATATTATGTAGCATTAGGATGTAACTCCAGAAACAGGAACTGATGGGGGAAAAAAAGAGGAATAATTTTTGAAGGTGTTCTTGATTAGATAAATAATGTTGTAGGTTCTACACTTCAACAATCATAAGGACTATCTATAGGCAATTATTAAATTTTAATTATAAAAGAACTCTAAGAATTTATCTGTGGATAAATTAGCTGGCCTGCTGAAGCAAGAGAAACTATGGACTATTAAAATTTATTGAAACAGGTTGTGATGGCATCATCCTTTGTTCACTCTGGGAAGACATTTGGCTATTCTCTAATGTCATGTAACCAATAAATGGGTTTATAAATAGGGAGTGAAAAACACATACTGCTGTAAGAGTTTTGAAGATCAAGTCTACATATGTTTACTTTTTAAGTATTGAAAAAATATATAATTTACATTATGAAATGAAATAAAAGCATCTTACCTTGAAGCATCAATGCTGTCATATGATCCAACAGTATAATGTCTAAACAATTTCTTTGTTCTATCTGCTCGAGTTTCTGTTTAAAATGAAGATAGATTATTCTTTTTAAACATATTCCATGTCCAGAAAGATAACCAAATGCTCTTTTAAATTAACCTGAAATGGGTCAATGATTACTATAAATAACCAAGACTTAGTTTCAACATTTACTGATACTAAATTCTTATTTACAATGTGTGATTACAAAAAAATACAATAACAATTTTAGTTGTAGATCAGGCCCGCAGAACCTCTGGGCTATGGGCTAATCACCTCATGAAAACTACATATTTATCCCACAAAGATATAATATAATTTCCAAAAATATGTTAAAATTAAGCATTACCAAAAGTGGTATGCTTTAGAAAGGACCATATAACTTTACTAACTTCTCAAACTATCTGGGTAATTTTTTAAAAGCTTGAAAGGTTTGGCTCATAACAGATACAACACTCTTGAAGCTTTAACTATAATCTACATATTGGCAATTTATCTAGCAATAACATTTCAGTATATTCTATCAACTCTGTCAGTGTTTGGGTTGAACATGTTGCTTGTAGGCTTATGTGCAAAAAACTGCTCAATGAAAAAAAAACATCACCTCCCCCCCCACATTCTAAAGTCATTTATTGTCTGTTTCCAAATATATTCTCAGTCCAAATTCTGGACGCTCTTTATGACCCACAGCATCATAAATAAAAGAGACTAAATTGAAGACTTAATGCTTCTTGTCTCTACATGTTCAAGGAAGAATACTTTTTTTCAGCCTTTATGATTTGTTAAAGAATTTGATGCCCGTTCATAAATTACAAGTATGCAATATCATCCTTAGCATCATCATTAGCTGAAATCTAATATTATACAAATGAGAGAAACTGAAGGGGATTTTTAAATGTATTTTGTGGAAAATAAAATAAGTAAAGTACAGACATTAAAGACTTGTAAAAAAATATTCTGGACTCAATGTCTATGGAGATTCTCAGTCACCCAGGTCATAGTTATCCCAAAGGTGCTTTTTCATGAGGCAACTGGACTTTCTTGTTTTTCTTTGAAGATGTTTTGCTTTTTATCCAAGAAGCTTCTTCAGCTCTGATTGCATGGTAGGGAATCAAGTCATTCCATTCCCCACCATCCAGTCAGAGCTGAAGAAACTTCTTGGATGAGAAGCAAAACGTCTTCAAAGAAAAACAAGAAAGTCCAGTTTCCTCGTGAAAAAGCACCTTTGGGATTCTGGGTTCAAATACAAATATTAATTCAGAGAGTTTTTGAAGATCAATATACAGTTGAGACTAGAGACATTTTTGTTGGGGCTGATGAAAAAACAATTGGAAAACTTGCATGGAACTCTATTCTTATATACGATAATGGCAAGATTTTTATAACATGGAAAGATTCGATAATGGAAGAATGGTTGGTAAAGTTGATGGAGTTGACTGGGATGACAAAATTGATAGCCTTGATTAGAGAAAGTACATTGATTGTTAATGCTAATTGGAAACCCGTTTTGGACTTTTTCTGTGAAAAAGATAAAAATGAAATTATATATATGTAAATTTGATGATTGTTAATACTAATAGACTATTTAAAAATGATGTTATGCTGTTACTGTAGTCTCATACAGGGCTTTTTTTCTCATAGAATGCCCAGAACGGAGTTCCGGCACCTTTTTTGGATGGAACCTTGTAGGATAGGCAAGGAGGGTTGTATGACATGTGTGAGTTCTGGCACCTTTTTTTTTTTTTTTTTAGAAAAAAAGCATTGGTTTCACGTAGGTTTCATGTATAAGTCACTCCCTTTTTATATTTCTATTTTTCTTTATTTTACTGCATTCTGTTCTCTCTCTTTATTCTTTTTTCTCTTCTCTTTCTTGATTACTAGTTCTTGTTAGCTTTTATCTTTTTGTTATAAAATTTAATAAAGGTATTTTAAAAAATCGAAATATTTAGAATCAGTTGAAATAAGACATTCTGAAAAATTGCCTCCATGCATAGGTTCTGTGTCATTGTGAAAACTCCCAAGGAAGGCTTTTGGAGTGAAGGCTGGGGAGAAGAAGGGGGGAGAGTTCTTGAAGAAAGCACATGCCAAGGTAATTCTGAATTGATTGTAGTGGAGTTTGCCATGAGTTGTTATAATGCAAGGAAAACATTAAGTCTAATTTTTCAGGTGAATATTTTTTTAAAAAAAACAACAACAGCCTATTCACTCTGACAGTGCCTGTAAACTCCAAAATTATAGATTCTTTAGAAAAGTCAGCTGTAGGGACAAATTGGTTTCTATAGGTATGTTCTCAGAGTTCTATTATTGTACTGAAAGTGGGTGGAAGGAAACACAAAAATGTGCAAGTGACAAGCTTTATACCATGTCAGCTCTCAAAAGGTTTGCAAAGCAAACAAAATTGTATTAAAATAATTTAAACATCTAAGTGCATTTACAGGAAATATAAATTACTGGGAGAAGCAAGATAATCCAAAGGGCAAGGTATACATATATATATTGTTTAGGATCATCATAAAGTGGGAGGTTTCTTTTATTCAATAGAGTGGAAAATATATAATCTTTCCCAATAAAAAGAGGACTCGGTGAGAAAAAGTTATAAATATAAATGTACTTATATCCCATATAATAATCAATAATCAGTTTTTAGCCAGAGGCCTTAAAGAGACGGAAGAACTAAATACATCTTTAAAAAGAACAAAGCAGAAATATCATACATTTTATTAAGTGAATGTAATTCTGTCCACCAGGATGTAAAACAGATAAATAATAATAGGTTCTTTCTTAATAGGCTGTAAAAAGAACACAATTTAATACCGCAACCTAATGACTTGGCTTTTATCATGTCAGGTAGTGATTATAGAAGTTGGAGTTCAACCCATTTGGAAAGCTGGAATGTTCTTACTAAAACAATCTACAACCAAGACTGATATGCTCTTTTCTTCAGTATACCTTCCCCTTTCTTAGCAGCAGTTTGGATATTTCTTAAAGAACTGTGAGATTCAGAACACAATACTTCATGCAGAAGATAACAACTTAGTGTCTTAGTGTAGAGAATTCACAACATTTTTTAAAAGCTCATTTCTTGTTAATCACACACTGAGGTTAGTCAATTAACAATTCCAGAAAAATGGTGTTTGTAGAAAATCTGCATCAAAAATAGTCAAATCTGTATAATTTATGGCAATATTTAAGAAAACAGGAACACTGGATTATTTGCTTTTTTGTTTGTACTCTTTAAGCTGTAGTCTATTTTAGCAGCTATATACTCGTCACCAAGGAAACTATTGTGGGCTATATTTGATTAGATATGTTGCCAGACTTATAGGCAAAATTTAGTGGTTTGCAAATACTGAATCTATAAATTACAAAATTATAATAGCTACAAAATCAATAGTTGTTGGAATTATATCATGACCTTTATTATTTTTGGCTCCATGTGTGTGAGAAATTTTTGGGAAAAAAATGAACAGGACAAATTCAAAGAGTAAAATTATTGTGTTTTGGTTCTTAATTATATACAAATAGAACTATAAGAATATATGTATGTGCGCGCGCGCACACACACAAACACATACACACCACACAAACAAAATTGTGAGAGTAACATTTGTTAAGAACATAGAAAAATTATTAATTAACAACCACAACAGATGGGCAATAGAATACCAACCTGTGATGGAGATATGGGAATTATTAATTTTAATTGTTCTTTCTATCAAAAACATACGCAAATGTTTAAAATTAAGTTTTTCCAGGCATGTGTTTTTGTTCCATATATATATATGTATGTGTATATATGTATATATAGAGGTGTGTGTGTGTGAGTGTGTATACTCTGAGGACGCTGGCAGAGGACCAGCAAAAGCTAAGTTGTTTTTAACTTTGTATATAACTGTTTTTATTGTTTTAAATATTGTTTTAACAATAAATAACTAGATTATACTCTTCCTGGAGATCTAAGATTGCGTTATTGAACAAATATGCCCGGGATTCGCATTTTTACAACCATTAAGGACATATATGTATGTGTGTGTGTGTAAATTCCCTGGTTGTCCGTCGGGATGCCATTGATGTTGATCAGGCATTGTAGGGGTGTTCCTGACGTATCGGGGGTTGGCTGAGGCATTGTGTATCCGCTCAGAGTGGGGGACAGGTACTTCATCACAATTGCAGTCACATGAACGCTGATCAAGCCGCTTATGGTAGTTGGAACGGTAGCTGTAATCCCATTTCCTCAATGCTTGTTGTGCTGGGTGTAAATCAATGTGACGGTTACCATCCCCAAACACACACAAGCACCCGTCGATGGAGGACCTGTGTCTCCCCCAGCACCACCCCAATGGACCCCCACCTCTGAAGTATGAAGATGGCAATAGAATATCTGGGAGATCCAGTAAGAGGATCTTGAAACCCGATGCCATGGAAGACGACGACGAGGACCGTACGATGAAAAAAGGGGGGAGGAGAAGAAAGGGAGAGCTACACGGATGCCCATGCGCGTTAAAAAGGGGGGGGACGTTCTTTCTTTCAGATCTGCCGCAAACAAAGAGCATCTCCACCAGTAACTCGCCCCCCCCCGGAACGAACATCCCAAACTCTTTTCAAGTAAAAAAGACGACCATCGGCAACCGAGGACTGTGAATACAAGAAGGGGGAAGGAGAGCGTGGGGATTCAAACGCTCAAGGCTTGCCCACATACTAGCTATAGGGGAAACACCAACAACGGCAATAGTGAAAGACGCAAAATATGGAGGGGGGAGGAACATAAAGAGAGAAATGGAACCATTACTCACTCATACAGTAAACAGCTAGAACAATGGGAAACGGTAGAGATAGAGAACGATAGAACGAGGAAGGAGCGCAGGAGTGCCCAAACATGTAATGCCCGTACCAACGCTATTGGCAATAATAGGGGAGTAAGAGATAAGGACATGAAACAGAGAGAAAACATCGACCCGCAGCCCATAGAAACACAAGGATATAACTATGATCCCAATGGGAGTTATAACACTGGTAGAGGGGAACTAGATGCCCCCAAAGTATATAACGGAATGGAGAATGGGAGGAGAACTAACGGCATCAAAAGAAAGGAGGAAGAAAGGGTCAACAATAAAATGGTAAAAGGAATGATTCGGGGGAATGATGTAAGAAAATGCAAGGAGAGGAAACATCTAGAACACAAACTGACCGGCCAGGACCAGTGACGCAGTCCAAGAGCCGGGTGCAAGTGTCAGCCAAACCCATTTAAGTCATCATTGTTTACTGGCTTCTCAGCCCTGATGATATTGGGAGCCTCCCCAACGAAAGCTTGGCGGTTTTAGTAAAGTATATTTTTATATCTATATTCTCCTGGTGATTGTATTTTTATTTAATAAAAATACAATCACCAGGAGAATATAGGTATAAATATATACCTATATATATACATTGTATATATATATATACACAAACATATATATATATATATATATATATATATATATATATATATATATATACACATACACATTTTTTTGGATTGCTAACAAAGAATAAGGGAGGATGGAATAGCTATTTCGAGCTTCTTAGCTCTCTTCAGCCAAACATACCCTTCTGAGATTCGAACCTGGGCTGCTTACATGTTAGGCAGCTGTGTTAACCTGTAGACCACAGGCTCTTTCTCACTTTGTCAGCTGTATCAGGGAGGGAAGAGACAAGGGGAGGAGATTTACCTTGAATGTTTTTTGATGCACCTTGTCAGCCCAAATATGGGAGAAAGATATCTTTCTTTCTTTTTCTTTTGCCTGTATCAGCTCAGTCTAGAGCCATCCACAGGCAGCAGTCGCCAGCTGCGACATCATTTGTATATATACATTTTTTTGGATTGCTAACAAAGAATAAGGGAGGATGGAATAGCTATTTCGAGCTTCTTAGCTCTCTTCAGCCAAACATACAAAAGAAGTATACTGGAAGCAAGGATGCATATAAAATAAATTGTAAGCATATCTATTCGCAAACTATGATTGATAGAACCAATTCTCTCTACCACATATAGTCACTGTAGGTCCTTTGGGGCAGATATGGCAGACGCATGAGATGAAGAAAAGGAAGAAAAGATCATATTGTTCACTACAAGCAAGAAAATTTTATGTTGGTATTATATATTCTAGAGCTGTGTATGCTTCAATGTTTCAAAAAACATTAAGAGCACAGTTGCAGAACTTCTTTAAAATAGTTGTCTTTTTTCTAGACGACTTCATTTGCCTGAAAACCAACATGTCTGTTTTCAAGAGGTGCTGCACTCATTCTCCAGAACATCTTTATCTACCTTTTTAAAAATTATTTTCAAAGCATGTAGGAACCATGATATATACTCTCAACATAAACAATTTGGAAAAATGTTGTCTTGTAAATATTATGCCAAGAGGACAGAGAAGGGACTTCCTTTGGAAACCACCTATTGCTCTTTGAATTTTTAACCTGAAATTTAAATTGATATATATCAGTATGCAGTTTGATATAGACATATCAGATGTGATTTTGGCATCCTATTTTTTGGATATGTATAAAGAAAAGTAATTTGCTAATTTGTAGAAAATTTGTCTTCTATAAAAATAGTTTCTTAAAGTAACTGATAATCTCAACATTAATTGTATTTTCCTGTAATCCCCATATTAAAACTCCAAAAGCCAAAAAATAAGATCCATATTAATATTGTAAATAACTACCATTTCGTTATCATTTGTCCTTTAATTTTATATTCAGTATGCCCAATGGTACTTGAATATGACACTGATATTGATAGTCAAAAGAATAATGCCCTCTGTTGGATATTAAAATGAATGAAGCTTATAAATTCAAAATTAAGTCTTTATATATTTTCCATATTCATATCATGGTCACTTAGATAAGTAACCAACTCATACTTACATACTATCTTCAACAATTATCTTTCAAACTGTGTATTTCAATTAATTTATTTATTATGCTATTAATGTATTATTAATTAATTTTAAGTGAGCTCATGCCAGCATTTACTTTAAGCTGTTTAAACATTGCAAAATGGCACAGTGTGAGCAAGGGCAATAATTAAAATATCAAAGGCAAACAGAATATGGATTAGAGTTCTTTATTCATAGCTATTATTATACTCATATTTCTCATTGTTAAGTTTGTAACAATTATAACCATCTAATTAGGATATCAAGAAGTGAAATATGGAAATTTTAACATAGCTCTCAAACTTTACTCTGTCAGAATCCTGGTTTTCAACTTCATAATCCCCAATGAGTTGAAGTCAAACATTAATTTAGAGTACTTTCAAACTATAATAAAATTAGTTATTACACTTCACTGACTGTACTTAACTAATCTCCTATAAATGAATTTCTGGTTTGGCTCTTATCATTCCTAATGTCTTAAATTGATTTATTGACATGTACCAAACATGGAGCAACTATTGGACAGATAGCTGTTGCCTCTCTTCACGCTATTTTTAAGCCAAATAAAGATTCCAAATCTATACATTGCTAAGTGCGAGTGCAAAGAGTAATGCAAAGTGACATCAAACTCTCCCAATTTTCAGTTTCTGGGACATTATAGGGAGCTAGTGCTTGGAGGAAGGGATGAAAAGATTTCCTGAACTTTATAAATTACAATAATACCTATTGCAACATTATTTTAAAATAAAATGGTTAGTTACTGATGCAAAGCAATAATGAAAGGTAGACAAATAATAAACTTTTAATAATTAAATATTTAATGAATATTTCAAATAGCTCTTTTTAAATCAAACTAACATAGCACAGAGTATATAAGTCTACCCTCCACAAATCCACAATTCTAATTAGAATCCAACTAAATAGATATCCTACTTTTAAAAGGGCTGCATAGCTATATAGTTACCTCTTCAACAGCAATTATTTGTTTCATTAGAATCACTGAACTTAAACTTAATGCTAATTTATAAATAATCTGACCCATACCTATTTAGAGAGGGGTTCAGATTTTTTATAAATTAATAAAAGTATCATTGAGCTTATCTCTAGATGAGTGTTTATAAGGCTGAAGCCTTATTCTTCCAATATTTTAAAGTATATGTTGGATACCTTACAAAAGATTTTAACTTCTGGCTCAGTAGCTATTTCCAAAACCCTCTATTGTTTAAAAAAAAATACTGTTAAGAAAATATTAAAATAGAGAAAGACATAATTCATGGCAAAATTCAGAAACAACTGAAAAATATTTAGAAATAATAATCAGCAAGTTTATCTCACAAATCCAATAGAAATAAAATAAAAGAAAAATCATTACATTAATTCATTAATGGGCTTGGACTACATCCTCATTCAAAATTATAACATCAAATGAATTTATAGGCAATGTACTGAAACTGAGAGCAGGGCAAGAATCAACTGCATGAAAATATAAGAAGGCAAATTCAGGCAGAGTATTAGAAAGAATTTCCTAATTTTTAGAACTATTAAGCAATGGAACAATCTGCCCACTATTGTGGTAGACTCCCTTTTGTTGGAGTTTTCAAACTGGGACTAGATAGCCAGCTGTTCTAAATGGGCTAATAGGTTCTTGCACTGAGCAGGGGGGTTAAAGTAGACCTTCAAACACGTACATATTGTAATGATTAGTAATCTCCTACAAAACTGAGCATAAACAGGAAGAAGTTCTCCATTTTAAGCAAGTAAACATACCCTGACAACAAAGGAATTCACCCATTTCCTATTTTCTACAATAGTACTTTATACTGGAAGTGATTAATCCAATCACATACATCAGTATTTTTGAGAACTGTCTCAAACTAATGAGTTTTCTTAATACACACGTTTGTTGGAAGAGAATTATCATTTAATAATTTAAATATAAGCAGAAGGGCATAGGGCGCTAAAGTATTCTTACAATTTGATTTCAGAGTACCCCTCACATTTATTCATACTGACAACACTACACATACACAGGTATACACACTCAAAAGTTTTCAAAGTTACACAATACCTCCAAAATGAACTTTCTTCTTGAATCTTGAATTTTCAGCCATAATTTCTAACTTGGATGTAACCATCTCAGTTGCATCTGTTGTATATTTCCACCATCACAAACATACATAGTCCCCAGTTTTCAAATTGAACTGTTTCTCATTACTACTATGAAATCTCTCCATAAGAAGCAAAAAAAAAAAAAAACAAAAAACCCAGCCATTCAAATCTTTAAATCCATTATATTGAGGGGTTGTGAGAAGAACTTTTTGAGATCAAAATATCAGTGTAAATCAGGAAATCAGTTATTGTATGCAAGTTAAAGGTTCAGTAATATAGTCGGTTTCCTTCCATTTCACATTGTACCATCACATTTCTCCGAGTCTTTAGTAAAGGTTTCCATGGAAATGCATCAGTCACTAAAGTAAGTAAGTGCGGGTGAAGGATGCCTGAAAACCTAGAGCAGTTACGAATGCCATTAGAGAGAAAAAAGAATGATTCAACCCAGCTGTACTGTATTACTAATAGCTATCGTTTCTACATTTTAGTGTTCAGCGCTAAACAAAATCTGCTCTACCAGCAATGAAAACCCACTCGGTTTGCCCTGTCTCTAACACGCCCATAATAAAAATAACCTTGATGAGTGCATGCTAGAAGTTAAAGCATTTCAAATGCAAATTCTCTCTCCTCCCACAAATGCCAAACACGCTTGGTTTGCCATGGCTTTAATACTGTATGTTAATTTCCTCTTTTAAAGCATAACTATACTGTCTGTCCACTAATACTGTAAAGCCAGAACAGTATTGGCTTCTTTGATTGATGTTCGAGCCAAGTCCTAAAATTAAGTGTAAAATCTTAGACCTAAGATTAGCTAGTTCAGCATAATCACTTGTGACCATATATCAGAATAATTTATTTATGGAAGGTTCTTGCCTATCAAATGTTATTTAAAAGGTCTGGCTAGTGGTTATCCATTTTTTTTTTTTTTACTCTAGAATAAATACAAAAGATCAAATCCAGATTGGAAGTGTGATGTGTGGGCTGGGAAGCTTATAACTCTTTCAGTTTCTGCTGAAATCCTCACCTAAATAGTTTTCTGATTTTTTTTTTTTTTTTTTTACAAAAACACTGAGCAATAATTCAGGTCAAGCAAGACTGGTGAAAGAAACAAAGCAAATAATTATAACATTTTTCTGGAGTATACACAGGTAGTCCTTGACTTACCACTATTCATTTAATGATCGTTCAAATTTACAATGTCATAATGACCTGTTCTCACACTTATGACCATTGCAGTGTTCTCTACAGTCACATGATCAAACTTTGAGTGCTTGGCAACTAGCAGGTTTTTACGATGGTTGCAGCTTTCCTGGGATTGTCATTTGCAACATTCCTAGGGAGCTTCTGACTAGCAAGATCAATGGGAGAAAGCCAGATTTGCTTAACGCTCACACAGTTCCCTTAACAACTGTAGTGATTCACTTAACAATCATGGCAAAAGGTTGTAAAATAGGGTGTGACACACTGATCGACTTAGTAATGGGATTTTTGGACTCAATTGTGGTCGTAAGTTGAGGACTAGCTGTAGACAATTTCAAAAAGTATCAGTTGCATACCTACACATGTATAGTCCACGATAATTCAAAAAGAAGCTCAACTTTTATATACTCTTAATGTGTTCTTCTGCTGAGGCCTTAAAAACAGCTGAGTCAGATCTGGATTATATTTAATAAGAGAATACATGATATTTGATCAAAAAATATTTGATCTTCAGTCAACACAGAAGGTACATTTTCATTATGATATGGATAATACTTTTGTGACACTATTTAAATTGAAACTTGTGCCAAGTCATAAATGTCAAGATTTTAATAGCAGACATAGATATTATTACTGTTTGGCACTAGAGAATTAACATATGCTAAAATGCTTTAAGACAAGCCAGCATAATGTCCATGGCCAAAATTAAAAGCAATGATTTTCACCAATTCTTTCCAGAGAATATTTTAAATCATTCTGAATGGCTAGTACTACAAAATAAAATTATCTGTGTAGTGTGATAGGTGGAAACGTAAATCACTATGGAATGAAGAGTGAGATCAGCTAAATCTGAGAAGAGTGGCACTTTAAAGATCAGCAAATCTGTCTATATAAGAGACTACATGTTGCCCTTAATTTACAACCATTTGTTTAACAATAGTTCAAAGTTATGACTGCCTTGGTAAAATTAACTTATTGATTGCTAGGTTTCAAATCAATACTATTCTATATGATAGACAAATTATAACCTGTTCCAAATTAGAGAATGACAGGGCAGCAATTCAACCAAGGGGATATTCTTGCCATTATGCAGGAGGTCAAATAAAGTGTGGGTACTGTGTACTGTAGAAGCTGGTTCTCACATAAGACCAGCCTGGGAGGGCAGATATGCCTTTAGACTCTTCCCAAACTCTTTCCAAAAGTTATTTGAGTGTTTCAGAAACTGCTAAAAGTTCAGGTCCAAATGGAGAAAACCAACAGATATTTTAACTGAATAAACTGCCATTCAGCAGTTAAATCAAACCATTTTTTTAGCATGCATCAAATATTTTCAAGAATTATTAAGCTTGTCTTGAATATTAATACCACCTTATGTCTCATTTTTTTAAAAAAAACTTGCAATTTTTAAACCAGGATTATCCCAAAAGATAAATTTTTCATGTGATCCACCCTAAAATGTTCCAAAGGTATCTTGTATCCTTTTACACTGGAAAAATATTACTAAAATTTGCCTTAAATAAGAACCAAAACTTTAAGATATCAGATAAATGACAAGTAATAATTTTCTAGTTGTATCTGTAATGCCTTGGGGCGAAAGGGAATAACTGAATCTATTCCACACATCCATACACACACATACAAACATGTCAAAGTAAAAGCCAAGATAAAGCTGAAAAGCCAGAAAATTAAAACGTTCATCTTTATATGGAAGTTGCAGGTTAGATAGCAAAACCCTGGAGATTTCTGTATCTAAATGATTAATTAGATAGGTTTGTTGTTGCAGAAAATACCATTATACATTAATATGTAAAAGTAAAACATCAAGGTTGTATGGTATTACCTTATTCTACCTTATTCTGTCAAAAGGAGTCAGAAGTCAATGCTTTTCTTTTTTTATCCTCCTTTACTTACACTTTTTCCTCTTTCCCTTTTACTCCCCTATTTTCCCATTTTTATTTTTATTTTATTTTTGTATTTTATATTTTGGTAAGCTAATATTGATAAACTGTATTATAATAAATATAATACAGTCAAATGCCTGAACCTTTTCATGATGAAGATGAAAACATGGGAAGATGTCAGAAGTCAGGACAGTGAAATTTTGTTTTCCTTTTTCATTTTCCAAAGCTACATGATTCTCATTTGGTCAGAACACTCAATAAAAACACTTCGTTAGAAATCTGAGATACAATTGTACCACCTAAAACTTATATACCTTAATCATCTTGTTAGATAGCATCCAGTCATAATATAACAACCAGCTTTAACATATTGTTAAATTGTTCCATGATAATATAATATAATATAATATAATATAATATAATAATATTATAACATAACATAACATAACATAATTTTCCAAAGTGCCTGAGGGCAGGACAAGAAGCAATGGATGGAAACTAATCAAGGAGAAAAGCAACCTAGAACTAAGGAGAAACTTCCTGACAGTTGGAACAATTAACCAGTGGAACAGCCTACCTCCAGAAGCAGTGAATGCTCCAACACTGGAAGTTTTTAAGAAGAGACTGGACAGCCATTTGTCTGAAACGGTATAGGGTTTCCTGCCTGAGCAGGGGGTTGGACTAGATGACCTCCAAGATCCCTTCCAACTTTACTATTATTATTATTAATAATAATATATAATATAATATAATATAATCTTGATATCATTTCATTATTCACTACTTCCAACCTAATTATGTATGCAATTTTTTCATACTATTAAAACATCCACATTAAACTG
The DNA here is from genome assembly GCF_016545835.1 of Crotalus tigris. Taxonomy (NCBI): domain Eukaryota; kingdom Metazoa; phylum Chordata; class Lepidosauria; order Squamata; family Viperidae; genus Crotalus; species Crotalus tigris. Next base: position 556,069 of record NW_024097221.1, read on the forward strand.
AACCAGAACAAGTAGAGCATGACATGCTATCAAGAAGCCTTTACTAGCCTGAAGTAAAAGAAAAACAACTTCAATCACAGCTGAACTCAAACTGAATATAAGCAAAATTCTGAGTCTTTCCTTTTGAGAATTGCTTCAAGCTACACACAGATATTATATAATGCAGAAGAAAACTATCTAAGCTCAAGATAATTACACAAATTAAGAAACTCATAGAAGTGATTTTAAAACCTTTCTCTGTCATGAGGATCCTGAAACTGAAAGGGAGAAAAGGCAACAATAATACCACTCAACAAAGAAATAAAGGATGTTTCATGTGCAGAAAAGAATTAGTTTAGATAGATGTTGCGGCTTCCAAACAAGACCTCATTAGATAATAGCCTATAATGGAATTCAAGTGCAGGTGCTATGATTTCTTAACAGAGCTTACTTTATTCAGTGAGGTCCATCACAAACATCAATCAACCATTGTTCAACAAAGACAATATCAATTACAAGGATGCTCCGAGCAGTTTCTGTTATTTTTATTCTCAATAACGACAACAGTTTTTTTAAAAAACCATTTATTCTTCCTACTGTCCTGTTCATAAGATGCAATAAAACTGCAAACATTTTAAGTAATAGCAAGATAGCCTTATAAAGTCTCCAAAGGTCTTTCTTCAAACTTAGGCATTTGAGTCGCTGTTCAGACACAAGATAAATAGCAATCCAAACTTGGTATCAAATTAGGTGATGAGGGATCCTTTGAAGGGCAACAATGAATGCCTTAGAAAATGCTCCTAGAACAGGGGTGTCAAACTGCCAGCCCACAGGCTGGTTTCATCATACCGGAGCCACGCCCACCCCATTGCCGGCAATGGCGAAAAAGCTCCGATACGTCGCGCGACATCGCAAGTTTGACATGCCTGTCCTAGAACAATATACATAAGGACAGAAGCTAAAGACGGCACTTTCTTTAAATAGTGCATATATTTCCTGTTGTCATGCAACTCAACCATATATGAAGAACTACCGGTATAATATCAGAAACTGTCTACGTCAGGGTATCAAACTCCTGGCCCACGGGCCGGATGTGTCATGCCGAAACTGCCAGCTCCGGCAATGGAGAAAAAATCATGATACGTTGCGACACGTCATGTGATGTTGCAAGTTTGACACCCCTGATCTAGGTGATGCACAGGGACTGGGGATGTGCTTCCATAAACATGCCACGGATGCTTGTAGGTTTTTTTCTATTTTATTTTTAACTGCAATTTTTAGCATTTGATTCTATCGCATCTTATCCAAGCATTACTCTTAAAATCCAAGACTAATTTTTATTATTCCTCATGAAATAGATAAAGAAGTATATTGAAATTGTGGCATAGCAACACACACATTACTCTTGCTGCAAATGGACTGAAGTCTTCCTTTAAAAATACAACTTAGCAGTGCAAGGAAGGAAGCAGATACACTTAGGGACAATGGAAATGAAGAAATATTTAATTTTTATCAGTTTGTTTAACTTACATATTAGTGACATGATAAGACAATGGTAATGCCAGGAAGACATCTCAACAGAAAGACTTTACTGTATTATTCTTGAGGAATGCTACTCTGATAGAAACATCTGGGACACATATGGGTTGTACTTTTCTGCTCCTGGGAGAAACAGAGGGTTTAACACTAATTCATGATGCTGTTAGTGGTATATAGACATAATCTAACTCCCACAAGGACCATTAAATTCAAAGCAGCTGCTCCATGGCACACAGATCATTATATCAATAGAAACATTTAACAGGGCTAGCAAAAACTGCACAGAGAGACATTCATTCAATATAAAGTATTCAGTGTATATTCAAAGAGTTAATCTTCTTTTGCTAGACTTTAGTGGATAATGAAAAACCCTCAAAATAAAATGTTATATTACTAGTAGATCTGCCGCATAAAAAGAGATCCATTACTAATGTAATATTTGAGTATACAGTTCAATACTCTAGTTTACAGTGACTTTACTTTCCTAAAATTTCAGATATAGAAATTATTATAGTTCTAATCTGGCAAACTCTGTAAACCACTATAAAATATAATTAATATAGGCAATTGGCAACACTGCCCAATATAAAAATCAAAACATGGCACCTCCGTGCAGACCAATAGAAGCAATGCACTTTCTATGCCAGTTGCTGACTTTGGCCTTTAGCAGCCATAGCAATATATGTCTTTGACTCTGTACTAACTAAAATATATTAAAAATAAAATTTGTAACCAAGCTTGGCTTCACTTTTTTCATCTTCTTAAATGTCATCAGTAATCTTTTTTGAAAGCTACTCTATACAGAAGACAGGGACTCAGAGTAAACTGCCAGAATGAAAAAAGGAAAGGGAAACTAGAGACATTTCCTCTTCCTGACCTGGTAAGATCATTTCATGGACTATTTCTTTATCTATCTCAATAATGCTATGAGATACATTCTTAAAATTGTACACTTGCAAAAAACACCATCCATGGCCTGCAGGTCATAGACAGGGTTCATATTATGTACACGTCACTGGAAAAGGAAATGGTAACCCACTCCAGTATTTTTTGTCAAGAAAATCATATAAATATATACTCAAGAAGGGCAGAATTAAGTCCCTATCCCCTTATTGGATCACATCTAATAAGGTACTGGAGAAAAACTGTGAAGGGCATAGGGCAGTGATGGTGAACCTTTTAGAGACTGAGTGCCCAAACTGCAACCCAAAATCCACTTATGCATCATCGAGTGCCAGGTGGGTGTGGCCCATTAGCTGGGCGTAGCCCATTGGCTGGGCATGGTTGCAGTGGTAACAGCAGATTGGGTGGGACTAAAAAGTTCAATCAATCAATTCCAACTTTGCAAGATCTTATTTTCCCCCGCGAGAAGTTGAAATTGACTGATTGAACTTTTTGTTTTGCACATGGCGGTGGAGGCCTAAAGCGAAAAGGTTTTATAAAACCCAGCTGAAGGCCTAGGACTGGGGCGATGGCACACGTGCCCACAGAGAGGGCTCTGAGTGCTGCCTCTAGCACCTGTGCCATAGGTTCGCCACCACTGGCATAGGGGAGTGAGGTAGTGAGACAGGTAGTGTTGCTTTAAGAGACAGGTAGTGTTGCTCCCAAGACAACAGATAAGAAAGGTCTGAGTCAGTAAACATCTCAGACAAGGCCTTCCTTAGCACTCATAAAAATAAAGGGAGGGAAGGTGGAAGTATATTCAGATTTGCAAGATGCAAGATTTTATTACTATAGCTTTACATAAATGTAGTACAGTTCTACATTACATTAATTTCGTGGTCTGATCTACCTTTAAGGGTTGACAAGAACAGAGGGCAAGTGTTAGAAACACTGGTGATGATGATAAACCTGGATTAAAACTGAAAGGATGAATATCCATACGCTGAGCCATTTAAAGAACAAAAAAAATTATGATATTGGCAAGCTGGGTACATGGAATGTCAGAACTATGAACAAATATTGTGAACACCTGCCAAAATGGGGTCATGTCTAGAATAAAACTATCCCAGTGACCCACCCACCCCAATTTCTAGAACTAGAGAAATTTTAGAGAGTGTTTACTTTTTCCAAGCTAGTAGGAAAATTGGAGAGAAGTTGTTGGACCAAGGCTGGGAAAGAGCACTTTACCCACTATTCTGAATTCAAGTTTGGAACCCTAGGAGAAGGAGGTAGTCCAGGTAACAGAGGGTTTTTGCTTCAGGATTCTCTTTTTAGAGAAATAAATATGAGCTGTCCTTAAGTGGTACTGGTATCTGTATTATCATGTTGACATGCAATTCAACAATATAGACAAAGCTATAAAATCAAAAACCATCTGGGTGATGCACAAGGCTTGGGGATGCTCATCTATGAACCTGCTATGAATGTTATTTGTAGTTTTTTTTTCTATAAGGATTTATTTTTTAGACTGCAGTTTTCAGCATTTAGAGAAATAAAGAACACACTCTATCAAGAAATGTGCTGCTATTATTTATTTATGTATGCCACTTTATTCAATTTATATGGCTGCTTATCTTACATAAGCAATTTTTGGCAGTGAACTCAGTTAGAAAATGCCCATATAATAATACAAAATAAGAATGAAAAATAAGACTACACAAAATGAATGAAACAAAAAAGTGGCACCCAAGAATGATCACCAACAATAATGGATATCTAACAGTGGATACCTAATATTTTGACCCTGATGTCTTGGAGAACAGCCATGTCTTACAGGTTTTTCAAAAGGCTAACTGTGTTGGGGCCAACCTAGTCTCAGAGGGAATGATGGCTCAGATGGCAGGCACAGTGATAGAAAAGAAATGCCTTGTTGCTGCTTGGCTTTCTCCCTGCAAGTGTTTCATTACCAAACTGGGTAAAATCATTAGTGCTTTAACATTTTGCTTTGAGCCTGAAAATGTTGCTTAGTTTGGTAATATTGGGGGGGGGCACGATGGCTCAACAGTTAAAACAGCTGGAAAGCTGACAGCCTGGGTTCAACACCACATGACCATCATGCAACCATCTTCGGACAATGCTGGCTCCCTTGGCTAAGAAATGGAGATGAGCACCACCTCCTTGAGTCAGACTTGACAGGAGAGAGGAAACCATTACTTTATCTCGGTAATGAAACATTTGCAAAAAGAAAAACTAAGTTCAGCAAACACCAAGGTTCTAATACTAAGCAATCTACTTTTTCTGACATAAATTTCCATAGTCTTTTAAATGATGGTTTCGTTAAAAAAAGCCACAGTGGCCTAATATATGCATAATATAAGCTGTAAATCAGGCTTTATAAAATAAAATGAGATCACATTTTATACTAAGTCAAAAGTAAACAAACCAAACTTAGCACAATATACAAACCCAATCTATTCAATATTAATACTTTCAGTACTCTTAGCCAGTTGATCTTTTTGCTATTAACATAACAAAACTATGTTCTGTTAATAGTATGTGAATGCCAGATCTGTTGTAAAATAAGACGTTTAGAAATACAAATTCAGTGACCCGCTTTGGAATGTGGATAAGCATAGATGGTATATTAAGCTTGTTTCTGATTTCCGAATGCTTAATTGTAACAGGAAAAGAGTAAGGTATGTTAGGTATGAACCAATCTTTGGCGGATTCTAAATATTATTGCTAGTCAATGGCACATGCATTCAATTGCCTATTTTTCCTACATTTTGCTCCATTTTGCTCCATTTATATTTTCTGAAGCTTTAATAGCAGTTTCAGTTTTAGGGATATTGGAATTATAGTCACATTATTTTGAAAATCTAGTTCATTAAAAATATGGGCAAATCCACCACTTTTTATTTCAGGAAAGGTAGATTATTTTCATTTGGATACTTATCATCCAACTATAGGAATATGCTTGGCTTTACTTTTGTTCTGGACTATCTAAAATCATCATCATCCCAAAATCTGTACACTTTTGGTGCACATTTCTCTTCATGCATTTTTTGCACCATGTACATTTTCAAATATATTCTCCTCATAGATACAAATTTCATACTTTTGAGATATCTAATTTTGGCACTGCAAACAATATTTGAAAATTCATGAAAAATGTGGTTTTCATTTAGAAGTTTATGAGATATCATCGGAGTAAATGTGTTCCATGGCTTATTCTTAATTCTTTTTTAGTATATCTAGTGCAGAAAATGTCCAGGCATGTTCCATTTTTACACAGTTGAACAAGATAAAAAAATAGGGTTCTAAAGCACACATCAGAGAAGGAAATTACTTTCCACTCTCCAATCTTTGTTTTCCATTAGAAAATGAGAAAATAAGTTTTCATTAAAAGAATTGAAGAAGCTCTCCTTTCCCTGAGGAACTCCAAATGGTTAGATTAACCCCTGACTTTTCTGAGATTTCAGAGATGGTATCTAAATCTTGTAATTTTAAAAGTTTTTCTTGTTAATGAAACTACTATAGACTACTGTATAGAGATTGTACAAAATTTGGTGAAGGAATAATAGCACAAATTGACTTCCTGAATATGAATAGAGTGGAATTTTAAATGGTAGTTTATATCTCATGAGAAAAGAATGAATCGGTTTCAATGTGTTGATAAACAATTTGCTACGGATGTTGGCAGGCTGCTAAAAGGAAATAAAGATGTTCAAAATGAAATGTCTCATTTGCAGGGCTTAGAACATAGAAATAGTTTCCTGAATATATGCAATAATGCTGACTTAAATCAAGTTTTGGTGCTGTATATGGAAATTCTTCTTCTTCTTCATCATCATCACAATAATTTTATCCCTTTTTATATAAAATTGAAGATGGCAACATACCTAATACTCCTGCCTCCTATTGTCTCTGCAACAAGATGAATTTTTCTCATTACAACCTAGATAAAACCTGAAGATAAAAGCTCCATACCGTTCAGGCCTCCACTTTCATTCATCATAGAAACAGTGGTGCATTACTTGAGATATTTTACTAATGTCCAAAAAAACTGATTCTTTGGCATGGAAATATAGTAAGATTTTTCTGGATTTGAACCGATAGTTTTAAAATGTACATTTTAAAAGGGCACATTTATCAGCAAAACAAAATGATTATAATTTTTCTATATCTATATTCTAAATCCATGTTTTGTTTATCCATGGATTCTGATATGATGAAATTCTCTGACATAAGCTTTGGATAGATTTAGTCCAAAAAGATCCCATTGTAGTTTCCTCTACCATTTTACATTAAAAACAGTTAGACTGATAGCTTATTATAGGGTATCTGTACAATGGTTTCAGCATGTTTTTCTACATATAATTTTTATGTTGATATCAGTAATTTCCTGGCTTTAGATGGTCTTTTTTTTATTGAAAATTTTTATAAATTTTTACAGAAAAACAAAATAACAATACAAAAAACAACATATACAAAAGAAAAAAACTAAACATGACATAACAAAACTCCCCTTCCCCAACCCCCCCCCAAAAAAACCCACCCCCTTCCCCCCCCTGAGCTTCCCAGAGCAGGATATAGGCTTTATTAAGAAAGAATTTTAAAAAAATTATATATATATAAAAAAGAAAAATATAACACTGAAATATATGTATATATATATAAAAATAAAAGTTATAGAAAAGCTATATAGTATTTTTTAATATCCAATCTAAATTGTATAAATTTTATCCATTTATCCCAAACAGCAAGAAAATTCTCTTGCGTTTGTTCCTTTAAAAAAGCCGAAATCTTTGCCATTTCCGCCAAATAAGACACTTTAAGAAACCATTCCTGCATTGTAGGCAAAGATTCCTTCTTCCAGTATTGTCCTACTAACAGCCTTGCGGCTGTAATCAAATTTAACATCAATGTAACCTCCTTTGTGTCACAATCAGTAACTATACCTAACAAGAATAGTTGTGGAGTAAATTTTACCCTCCTTCTAAAAATTCTCTGAATATTCCACCATACCTTAATCCAGAAGGCTTTTATCTCTCTACACGACCACCAAATATGATAATAGGTGGCATCCAAACAACCACATCTCCAACATTTAGGCTGTAGGTCAGGGTACATGAAAGACAATTTTTGTGGATCAAGGTGCCATCTATAAAACGCTTTAGATGGTCTTAAAAGAGAGATTTTTTAATATAAATTGGGTAATTTAAAAACATGTTTTCTAAAGCAAGAATCTCAGACTCACAGTAGAAAACAGTTTAAAAAAAATCTAGGAAACACTTAAATGAAATGGCAATTTCAGATTACTTGGGGGAGGGGGAGTAACCCTAATTAATAAGTCTTCTATGAGCAATAAGAAATAAGTGATTCAGAAGGATATTCTTCTAATATTAGTAATTAGGGATTGTAATTGTAGGATAGAACATATTAACTACTAAGGTCCAACTAAAGGTCAGCCAGATGTTTTACCCCAATGTTTTGCTTATCTTCCTAGTGAGGCAGTTAGTTGATCAGATAATTATGGCTGGAGTTTTGAATCCTTAAGTTGATCACAATTCAGTTTCATGTCAATTGAGCTCATAATAACCAACAAAGCTATAAGCCTATGATTTAATGTAATACATTAAATACATTTCAGTTTCTGAACTCATATCACTATGATCATGAATGTGAACACAGACACACACACTTATTGCATGGAAATCTTTAACAAGTGCATTTGAAGTTGGTTTATCATTTATGCTAAGTAGAAAAAGAAAACAAAAAATCAATGTGAACATTTAGGAAATCAAGTTAAGGAATTTTGTAAATAGTTATATGAAATACTTTTTGCTGCGACTATTTGTATCTTTTAAAAAGGCTTAATCATACTTCATACTATATATCTGGTCATATAAAGCAAAATTATGAACAAGGGAAAATAGGAATTTCAGAACATCTCACTGCACTTATGCAAAACCTATAAATAGGTCAGGAATCTACAAATTGGACATGTAGAAACAGATTGGTCCAGACTGAAGAAAGCTCTACATCCATATATGCTAAGTACTGAATTGGAAGAAGGATGGGTTTAAGAGAGATAATTTGGTCTTTACTGATGACACTATTCTGATAGCTAAATGATTTTAAAGTTCTTGAAATGAAAGTGAAGTATACTGAAAAAATGGGACTAAAATTAATATAAAGAGGACCAAAGTAATGACAATAGGCACAGCAGCTATCCTTAGAAATAACAGTGAAGATACTGAAATGAATAGCTTTCACTTTTTTAGATCATTAAACTACCAACAGTAAAGGAACCAGCAATCAAGAAATATGCTGAAAACTAACACTTGGCAAAGTAACAATGAAGGCCTCAGAAAAGATACTCAAAGCCCATAACATATCTGTTATCTTTAAAGATCAATATTGTGCAGGCAATGTTTTTCTCTATGATGCCTTATGAAATGAAACATTTGAAGAAGGGGGATAGAAAGAATACTGATGCATTTGAACTTTGGCATGGGAGAAAATGCCTGTAAATACCATGGATAGTTAAGAAAACAAATAAATGGATCATACACAGAACAAAATCAACCCAGAGTTCTCTCTCAAGGCACAAACTTTAATATTTTGGATATATTATATGAATATATTATATTAAGTCCTAGCTCTCTAAAGAAATCTATAATGGTTGCAAAGGTGAAAGGAAAGAGAAAAAGAGGATGACCAAAAGCATTTTGGATATACTCAAAATTACAAATAATTTGGAACATTTTAAAATATCCGGTTTTAAGATATTTATGGACTGGAGCTTTAAGAATGTCAAATTAATATCTTATCATAACAAGATGCAAATTATTTCATGTTCATTAGACACCTCATTGGATGAAAACTCAAATGGGTTTGGCTTGCTTGGCAATTGCACTGTTTTGGTTTAATATTCACAATGTTAATTCAATAGGTAACTGTTGGAAAAATAAAGTTAAAGATGTGAATGTGATATTAAATGATATACAAAAACTTGGAATCTATTGAAGTATAAAGAACTACAGATTTACTATGAATGATTTGAAGCTAAAAGAATTTTATTCTGGTGATTTAAACTCCACTCTGGAAATATATTTACTTTTACACATGAATTGGCTTTTTATCAACATTGTGTGGAAAATCTGCTCAAGGTTACTGCATATGGTCAAGATTTAGTTTGCTCTTTATGAATTGCATTTTTAACCACATTATTTTACTATAGTTTTTTTGAGGGGACAGAGGTGTTCTCTATTTTCCCCCTTATTTTTAACATTTCTGAATTTTGTAATTTTTCTTCTCTTTGTTTTTATGACAAAAACAGTAACACATTAAAGCTTCTTCCAAAAACTGCTCCTGAATAATAATATTCAACAGGGGGAAATGATTAAATATATTGGAATTAAATATATAGAGAATTTAGTTTTGAGTATTAAAGTTAAATATATTTAAACATGGTCTGAAGCACTTAGATCTGACTATATCTGGAATTAGGTTCTATTATACCATTCAAGTAAAATGTTGCTGTTGACAAGAAACTAATTGCATATTCTGCTTTACTCTTAACATCAGGAACAATCTTAATTTATATACATTTCACTTACCAAGATTACTGCTACAGATTATATCACTGCTGTTGAACCAAAACAATGGCATTATAAGTGACAAGAATAAATAATTCTAAAATTTATAGCTAGTTACATTTGGTTACTTAAATGTAGCGTGTACTTCAGTCCTAACTTTCAACATATGTTGAAAATAAACCCAACAAAATCAACTTTGCATGCAAACTATTCTCTAATTTCATGAACATATCTAGTCACTGTAGATCTATTCAGTCCCAGTGATGTCCTGAAAGTTACATTTGTATATTGTTCATCAACAATATACTTGATGAATCTTATACATTCCCCATGTTAACCTACAATTCACAGGAAACTGCCAATAAGTCACTATGTAGATAACTAATCACTCCTTCTCTCTGAGTTACCAAACAAATTTACTGCATTAACCATTTCCAAGGACATAAAACAGGGAATTAAGATTTCCACCAGGAAAAAAAATGGCATAGGACCTTAGTGTGGATTAGGAGGCATCTGGCAGTTCCTCCTGCTCTCAAATAATAAAAATAAATCTGCCAAGCAAATTGTGATTACTGAAGTGTGTGATTAACATCACATGTGGTTTGGCTCAGAAAACTTGATTTGGGACAAGCAAGGTATGTCTGAAGTAAGTATCACAAGCGCTTTCATAATAGTCTCACTGTTCTAAAAATACTGCATCTTCACCAGCAGTTCCATTTTTCTTGTCAGGGAACATTCATTATCTACTAAAGACATAGCTATTACTACTGAAGTTGAAAACTTTCACAGCAGTGGAGGATCCCTTAAAATGGGCTGCTCCCAAAGAATTACAAATCCATTTGATTTCAGAATTCTCTGCAGTAATTGCTCCTTGATGTTAACAGCTATGACCAAACTGACCTAACTCCTAGATGGAATTGCTCCTACGTGGCTTTTCCCCTGACAGCATTTACTGAGTGTTAATGACTAGGTTTGTCATTGTTGTGACTGGTTGCTTAAAATGTGTCTTCTCCTTTGTCTAATAAAAGCAGAAAGAAAACAGTTTGCACAACCATTAATTATCCACAAGCTGCTCTTCTCAAAACTTGGTAACTTCAATCTCTGTTCCCAAAACACAGCATGTGTATCATAGTGGAGAAAAGCAGATAAAGCAATTTGTGGCCAACTTAGTTTAATCACATTTACAAACCATAAGGATACATTAAAATTAGGGCATAATTTGTGTTTTTTTCTTCTGCAATTAGAAGAGGAAGCATAAATTGTAGCAAATAAATAAATGAATAGGGCATAGACTCTTCCAACTAGTCTAAAAACTAATCAGATATTTTAAAACCTGAGCACGTTATTTTTTTATGGAGTGCTATAAAACAATAGATAACATATTTATTGTTCATGCTGCTTTGTGAAAGGAATTGGAATAGACTCAGTAAGTGAATCTACAGTTATTAAATGAATGCCATAATTATTAAGTGAACCCATTGTTTGCTATGGGATGGTTTTGCCAAAAAAACATAAGTAAATATTGGTTTTTGGCAATAATCTTGTAAATTGTGGTCACATGACTGTCAGGGGCTGCAAACAGACATAAACGTGTGCCAGTTGCTGAGCACCTGAAATGCAGTCACATGACTGGGAGGAGATTGTCATAATTTGTAACTGAGTCATAAGTACCTTTGGGGAGGGGGGTCCATCATAATTTTGAATGGTCACTGAGTGCCTGGTCATAAGTCAAGAACTACCTGTATTAATCTTTCAAAGTGAATTTCTTCTGTAACACAGGAATATCGTTGCCACATATCCTAAACAGATATTTATAGACACATTTCATACTAATTTATTAGCTTCGGTTAAAATAACATTGTTTCTTTCTAGCCTGATTAGTAACTCCATTTTGCCAAACTATATTAGATTAGCTTTCAAGCTGCTTTGATATGTATGTGGAGAAAGTGAAAAATGTTCTGAAGAAACGGTTTCCAATTTATCTCTTTTGTACTTAAAAAGCGCCATCTAGTGACCATCTATCCAATAGAACAGTTAGAACAAAATTCTATTTGTAAGTATAACTGCTGATAAAGTATTACCTATAAAACACTGTTTTAGAAATCGTATCTTAATTTTGAAGAAGCCATATTTATGTATTTACTTTATACACTAAATCAAAGTTGGGTACTGCCCATCTCACTTACAAAGTGACTCTGGGCTGCCTACAATTAAAACATAAAGGTGTAGAAGCCATGTGAATATTATATTCCAGTAGGAGGCAATTAAAACAAGGATAAAATTAATAAAGTTAAAAAGGCACTAACCAACCCAACAGCTGCATGCTCCTGTGTGAGCCTCAAGTGAATCGGGAAAACCAGGTGAGTGGGGCCTAACTCACCTCTAGGAATGAATCTTCCAAAGGTCAGGGTAACGGCAGAGAAGCCATTGAACATTTTTTGTGTTAAAAATTATGCACAATCTTATAACTGCTAAATAATCTATTAGGCTGTTGAGGAGTAACATACTGATGAACACTTGGAATGAGTTTAAGGCAAGAGTATAATGTTTCTAAGCCTAGAAAACCACAATCTAAAAAACCGATTTCATACTCCACGCTAACTACAAAAGCTTTCTTCAGTCTTGTATTCTGTGAAGGCTTCACTAATCAGTGATTATGTACCCACAGTTCATCACGATCTATTCCATCAATGCTGGGCCGGATTATCAAACTGTATTTACAACAGGGGCTGTTTGTAGCATCGTGCAATTGCCAAATCTTGCCTACTGAATTATTACGCAAGCTAAAATTCCTGACGCTTAACCTCAATGAGAATAATATTTCAAGTGAAACTGAAAGTCTCATTTGAACATTAAAAGTCACTTGTTTCCCTACACACGCAATCCAATATAGTCCTCATTTAGCGACTGCCACAGACAGTAACTGCTCAGAGTTATATTGGTGATGAAAAAGTAACTTTGTGACCAATGCTCACATTTATGACCTTTGCAGCATCGCCCTCAGTCACATATTCACCATTAGTCAGTTAATCCCATGCTTGACCTGTTTCACCACCACCACCACCTTCTCAAAGAGGAAAGATTACCTAAACAAGCTGTCTCTTCCTGAGCTGCTTTTCTTGATGATGCAATGAATCCCCAAAAACTGTTTTGTCGGTCCCAATTGTGGTGGCTAGCTGAGGATTACAGGTAGTCCTCAATTTATGACTGGTTGTTTTCAAAGTTATGACAGACTTTTGAAAAACTACCTATGACCTGTCACTGAAGTTATTACTGCTGCCTTGTCCTACGGTCATGTGATCAACATTTTGGGTTTTTGCAACCTGTTCACTCTCACAAGCAGTTGCCACACAGTCATGTGATAGCCATTTACAATCTTCTCTGTCACCTTCCTCAGAAAGTCAATGGAGAAGGCAGCAGGGAAGATTGCAAGCAGCTGCTGCCTTCCGAAAGATTTCCCCTCCCTTTGTGCATGGAGGGGAGACTTCTGGAGAAAAGAAGCGTGGATCATCATGCTTTGAGTTTCTTCAGCCCTTTGCTGGAGATCCTTTCTGTGCATGTTGGGGAGGAGATCTCCTGCAGTGGGCTAGAAAAAAGACACTCAGATCACAAAGATCTAAACTTCTTTTCTCTGCTGGAGTTTCCTTCTGCTCATGAAGGAGAGCTGCCTGCCCAACTTCGGCAGGCAGCTCTTTCATTCCATCTGCTTAATGATGAATGCATTTGTTTAACAACCACAACTGTGAGAGCCAGGACTGCTGTCACTGAAATGGTATGTTGGTGTCTCTCTTAATGACAACTTCACTCAATGGCTGAAATTCTGTTTCTAAGCTGAGGAGCACCTGTACCTGTAATAGAGTGGAGAGCAGAATATAAACTCCCCAAACCAAAAGCAGGATATAAATGCAACAAAATAAGAAAGGCCATTAACAACAGTGACATTTGTTTCTCAATAAGTCCATACAGGTTTGCACTAGAGTCTCTCTCTCTGGAGCTCATTTACAGAATTTGGAAATGTATTATCTTAAATTTAAAATAGAATTTCATACATACAGAGATGTATACTCTCTCACACAGTGGCTCATACATCCCAGCTGTTCTACCGTTAAAGGATTGTTGCTTTTCTTCTTTATCAAATTTACTGAGTGAAAACAGAAACAAACTTCTACCTCCAAACTTAAGTTATTAATGCTAGGTTTGCAAATTAGATCTCCTTATCTGGAAACTGCAATCTGTCTGTTTGGCCAGCTGTAGATGACAGGAGCCAAGAATCCTAAGAGGTGTAGGCAGCATTTATTTTCATCACATGAATCTTCAGCAGTAGGAAAAATGGAAATAGAAAGGCAGCTAGCTGCAAAAAAAAAAAAAAAAAAAGCCCTTTGCATTCCAATCTTTTGGAACATGAAATGTCTTCATTTAATGATTGAAAAAAAATTCAGTTTAGTTTAGAGCTGTGTTTCTTAAAGTGCAGTCCTAGGATCCAAGGAGTATCTCAAGACTCTTTCAGGGGATCTTGAAATCAAAGTTATTTGCCAGATGTTCAAGATATTTGCAAAAATAATAAACAAGGACACTCTTCCATTATATTTCTTTAAAACAGTTATGAAAAATATTTAATTTATGTTATGTTAATTTATGTTATAAATGAATTTAATATTGCAATTTTTACATGATTCAATACATAAACAGGCCAGATCCTGAAGCTGAAACTCAAGTACTTTGGCCACCTAATGAGAAGGAAGGACTCACTGGAGAAGGGCCTAATGCTGGGAAAGATTGAGGGCAATAGAAGAAGGGGACGACAGAGAATGAGATGGCTGGATGGAGTCACTGAAGCAGTAGGTGTGAACTTAAATGGACTCCAGAAGATGGTAGAGGACAGGAAGACCTGGAGGAACGTTGTCCATGGGGTCGCGATGGGTCAGACACGACTTCGCAATTAACAACAACAAAACATAGATAAATATAACCCATACAAATAAATACTTTTTGGGGATGCTCCCTAATTTTTTAAAATTGTAAGGGTTCCTAAGAGCAAAATGTTTAAGAAACACTGGTTTAGAACAATATTCTTCTACAAATACTATATCCAGAGCTTTTTTTCTCATAGAATGCCCAGAACGGAGTTCCGGCACCTTTTTTTTTTTTTTTAGAAAAAAAGCACTGACTATATCATTAGGCGTGTCCAAATGGCCTGTACATTTGAGATTACAATTTTTTAATCTGCCATTCAATTAAGGGAAACTTAGGGTTTATTAGTTGGGTAACCCAGTCTTCCTCCCTTTCCTCCCAACTACTGCAATATGAAGATGATAATAGAGACAGGGAAAGGAGATGGAAAAAAGAAAAAAAGAGGAATGTGAAAAGCACAGCTATCACATCCCTCAATTTAACAGCAGATAAAAACACAATCTCTGGATTGCAATTTAACAATTTACTTCTACTTTTCTCTTTCTTCATAGGAAACAATGAGAGAAAGCAATACTGGAAGCATTTTTTCTTGGCACACCCTCTTTCAATAGAAAGGCCAAATAGATCACCAAGAAAGTGCTTTATGGTTAATCTACATTAAAATACTAACTCATTAATAAGATTATTTTTAAACTAAATGTTTGACTAATATACACATTCTTAAAAATAGAGAAATGGACAAGAGTTTTCTAAAAGATCTAGGGCTGGAACAAGATCTTGTTAATAATTTATCTGGCACAGATAAAAAATAATATGAGGATAATAATGAACACTTTAGAATTTTATGAAGTCCATTCTGAAAGACAAGCTACACTGGTTTTTCTTGATGCCCAGAAGGCATTTGATAATCTGAATTGGAAGTTTATTATAACCAGTGCTTTTTTTCTAAAAAAAAAAAAAAAAGTGCCAGAACTCCGTTCTGGGCCTTCTATGAGAAAAAAAGCCCTGATTATAACACAATTGAACTATATGGATTTTGGGACAAAATTTGGAAAGATGGTTGAGAAAATATGATGAAATGACAGAAAAAATTGATATAACCAAATGAATAAGACAAGGATGCCCACTTTCTCCTCTTCTATTTATTTTATCATTAGAAGTTTTCCTGACACAAATCAGAGAGGACCAAGAAATAAAGGGTTTAAAAATTAAGAAGGAAGAATATAAAGTCCAAGCCTTTGCTGATGATTTGGTATTCATTTTGGAAGATCCATTAGAAACTGGCCTTAAATTGATTCAAAAAATAGAAGAATTCGGTGAGGTAGCCGGACTTAAGATTAATAAGAATAAATCCAAATTAATAACCAAAAATCTTACAAAGGCACAGGAAACTGAACTGGAAGACAAAACAAAGATAAGTGTAACTAAGAAAATAAAATATTTAGAGATCTGTCTTATAGCGAAGTGCTCTTCGATTAAGGAGGATAATTATGATAAAATATTACACCAGATAAAAAAAGATTTAGAAAATTGGGAAAATCTACAAATTTCATTTTTAGGGAGGACCGCTACGGTCAAAATGAATATATTGCCAAAAATATTATTTCTGTTCCAAGTTATTCCAATAAAATTAGAGAAAACATTTTTTCAAGAATTAAATAAATTGGTCACTAAATTTATGGCAAAGGAAAAAACCCAGGATTAAATTAAAACTCTTGCAAGATATGAAAGATAAAGGGGGATTAGCGTTACCAGAGTGGGAAATATACTACCAAGCATCGAGCCTAACTTGGCTAAAAGAATGGATGGAATTGAAAAATACCAGAGTTTTAACAATATAAGGACATGATTTGCAAGCGGGGTAGCATGCATTCCTATGGGACGAAAAATATAAAATATACAGATACTTTCAAAGACACATAGTTAGGAATGCATTGCTACAGACTTGGGAAAAAATAAAACAAAAACATTATATAAGAATTCCAATGTGGTTATCCCCAACAGAAGCTCTGAAACACCCAAATCTACTGGATATAAATAAGATAATTAGATTCAAGGAATTAGTAAACTAACAGGGAAATCTGAAAACAAAACAAGAATTGGAACAAGACATAGGCAGAGAGATTGACTGGTGGACATTTACACAAATTCAATCTAAATATACAGAGGACAAAAAATTATATGAAATACAAAAAGAGCCGCAAGAATTGGATAAAATTATACATGGAACAGAAATAAAATTAATTAGCAATTTATATAAATACTTATTGAGATATAAAATGGAAGACGAGGTTGTTAAAGACACAATGATTAGATGGGCAAAAAAATTTGGATATAATATAGAATTGGAGAAATGGGAAAAAATATGGGAAATAAACATAAAATTGATTATGTCAGTAGCATTCAAGGAAAACCAGTTGAAGATGTTTTACAGATGGCATCTTCCACCAGCAAAGCTTGCCAAGATGTTCCAGGACAGTGGTTCTCAACCTATGGGTCGGGACCCCATTTGGGGTCGATCGACCATTTCATGGGGGTTGCCAAGCAAGGCTGTCCGCCATTTTTCACCCTTTTCCGGTGGGTGCCTTACCTCCCTTGGGCTGGACCAGCTGGTGGCCCAGCCGGTGGTCGGCCTGCTCCGTCTCTGCCGCTTGCCAGCTACCTCTCGGCTGGCGCAGGGGGCGGCACCACCCATGTGTGGCGCTCCCGGGCAGGGAAAGTCCTCGACGTACGACCAGTTGGGTAGTCCTCGACTTACGACCAGTTTAGTCCTCAACTTATGACCGGTTTAGTCCTTGACTTATGACCAGTTGGGGGTTGCGGCATTAAAAAGGTTGAAAATCACTGTTCCAGAACAATTTGCCAACATGTTGGAAATGTAAAAAAGTACATGGAACATATTATCATATATGGTGGACATGCCCAGTTGCAAAAAAATACTGGACTAAAATAAGAAGATGAATGGAAGAAATAATAGACCAATCCGTAGACTGGAAACCAGAGATCTTTCTGCTGGGTATTTTAAACAGAAAATATAGTAAAGAAATACGGTACTTAATTCTACATATAACAATGGCAGCAAGAATGGTATACGCACAGCTCTGGAAAAATGAGAATATACCATCAGAGGAAGAAGTGATAAGAACTGTGCTGAGATGGACAAATTAACAAAAGAGATAAAAGAAAAGGAAGACACAGAGTACTATCTAATATGAAATAAGTGGTATGACTGGTTGGAGATTAGAAATAATAAATGAGAATAAATGTGGAAAGGTCAAAAATGGAAAATGTGTGTATAATAATGTATAATAATAATAATATGTATTATTTTAGTATGAAGTATAGTATGAAGGAAGAAAAATGCAAATAAGAAACAACGGGACAAAGACAAATATGTTTAAAGAAGAATAAAGGGGGAAAATGTAAATAATAGAAGATTACCATTATGAAATTGCTGTTTTAAAAAAAAAGGAGTATACACTGTGTGTGTATGTGTGTTATGTTTTGTTGTTTTAAAAAATAAAATTTATTGAAAAAAAATAATTTATCTGGCACTAAGGATGAGCAGCCAAGTAGCCAAGTTTGCTAATGTAGATCAAGGTAGATTACCAGGATAGACAACTTCAAATGTTGATATCTAAACTGGAAGAGTAGATATTAACATTACAAATATAATTTGGTCTAAACCAATGTAAAACTTAACACTATCAACGGGTGCCAGTCTTGCAAAATATTTTTTATTTATTTGTATCCCACTTTTATTATTTTTACAAATAACTCAAGACAGCAAACATATACAACACACCTTTCCTCTTCCTATTTTTCCCACAACAACAACCTTGTGAGGTGAGCTGACTGGCCCAAGGTCTCTCAGTCAGATTTCACGGCTAAGGTCGGACTTGAATCCAGAGTTTCCCAGTTTCTAACTATATATTAAGTCCAGTATTAGATGTATTATGCCTCCAAACAGCACTTGCTAGTCAGCATAAACAGAAAATGGCATAAAACTAATAATAATAATAATAATGTTGGAAGGACCTTGGAGGTTATCTAGTCTAACCCCCTGCTCAGGCAGGAAACCCTATACCATTTCAGACAAATGGCTGTCCAGTCTCTTCTTAAAAACTTCCAGTGTTGGAGCATTCACCGCTTCTGGAGGCAGGTTGTTCCACTGGTTAATTGTTCTAGCTGTCAGGAAGTTTCTCTTTAGTTCTAGGCTGCCTCTCTCCTTGATTAGTTTCCATCCATTGCTTCTTCTCCTGCCTTCAGGTGCTTTGGAAAATAGCTTGACTCCCTCTTCTTTGTGGCAGCCCCTGAGTTATTGGATCACTGCTATCATCTCCTCCCTCGTCCTTCTCTTCATTAAACTAGACATATGTTTTAGCCTCTAGTCCCCTAATCATCTTTGTTGTTCTTCTCTGTACTCTTTCTAGAGTCTCAACATCTTTTTTACATCGTGATGTCCAAAACTGGATGTAGTATTCCAAGTGTGGCCTTACAAGGTATTTTAAAGTGGTATTACTACTTCATGTGATCTTGATTCTATCCCTGTTAACGCAGCCTAGCACTATATTGGCTTTTTTAGCAGCTGCAGCACACTTAAATCATATTTAAGTGATTGTCCACTAGCATCACCTAAATATCTGGTATAATGGGGATACAGGTAGTCCTTGACTTACAATCATTTGCTTAGTGGCTGAAGTTACAGGGGCACTGAAAAAAGAGACTTATGATTGGTTTTCACATTTATGGCAATTGAAGCATCCTCACAGTCACATGATCAAAATTCAGACAGTTGGCAACTGTATTTATAACAGTTGCACTGTGCCAGAATCATGTGATCACCATTTGAAATCTAATAGACTATATTTCATGCAAACAATCTATACTCAGAGATCCCAATTTATTAATTTTAAACAAATTAGATTATCACATGGTGTTTTCAATTTACTCCAACAATACTAGAACTTACTAAGAGTACTTCGCTTCTACTGCATTACATTCTCCTGGTCTGTCATGTTTCTTTTTAACTGGCTTTAAAAAGCAATTGAGCTACACTTCAGATTGCTACACTAAACTTTCCTGATGAATCCAAAGGAATTCACTGTGCTATGGCATTATTGTTGGTACTTCTTATTATACAACCCATTTCCCTTACCAAGCAAGATTTTCAAGGCATAACTAATGCTGCCTCAGTACAAGGGTACAATAATACTAATAAAGACACTTATGTTTAGTTCTCATCAGGGCCACAGCTAAATTTTAGTAACTTGTCAAACCATATCTTTAATATCTTAATTAGGAACTGAATATATCCTGAGAGTGTTTCCAGACAGACGGTTCTCCACATCAAAAGAAATTTTGGCAGTTATGCCAAAGGTCCTTCTCTCCTTAACAGATAAATAGAAAAATAAGGATTATGAACACTACCACCTGTGAAATCACGGTTACTGCATAACAAAAATCTTATCTTCTATAGGGTATTTTATCTTATATATTTACTTCATTTGTAGCCCATCATTCTGCCCAAGTAGGACACTTAGTGCTAGCATTATAATAAATCAAATCAAATCTTTATTTCAATCATACACAAGAAGTGCAGATAAATACAGACAGAATTCTGGCCCTTCCAATAATATTAATAATCAAATCGATGAGATATAAAATATTGTAGATATTTAGATAACACACCTAAAAGTAAGCATTAATAATACAGTGCTAGGACAGTATAATATTGAAATATATATACTGGCATTCTAATAAGTATCAATACTAAAACAAAAAAAAACCCTATGAAATAAAAATACACTATAACCTAAAAAAATAAAACAATATTAGAAAGTGACAAAACCAACAATAATACAAGTATTGAAAAACAGAGGTCCTCTCCTCCATGGTTCTTGCTAATGGTAAATTCTTGATGGATTTTTCATACTGCAACTTTTAATAGGATGACTTCATATGTGGTGAACAAATTATACTCCAAATAATAAATAGACAGGGGATTCATCTATGCAACCTGGTAATCGTCCAAATATAGTATTGAGGAAATAAGGGCACTTTGAATGTCTCTATCAAATGAACATTAAGAACACAGTCATTTAAAATATACGAACTTTCTACAGTTTCTCTGCAAAAGCAGCAAAGGGGGAGCATTACAACATGCCTAAAGTAAAAGCTTTTCCATGTTTGGGAATTCTAGTTGCATAAGATACATCAGAAATATTAATATATATTTGCACAGATCACCAAAAGGGTGTTGTTGCCGAACCTAAATCAGCCTTGGATATAGAGTGAAAGGTTGTTTTTAGCCAAGAACATTACTTTATTATTGAAACCTTTAGAATAAGTTTTGGGGAAAAATAGCTGCTCTTTGTGGACTATAATTAAGCCTCAACTTCATTCATTTGTTTCAGTCTCATTTTAAAGAAGTGAATATAATGAAATGGTTTCAGTCTCATTTTAAAGAAGTGAATATAATGAAAGTGGAGCTTCTTAAAGTGAGATTAATCTTGTCTGATTAAAATGAGGTGGGACTAAAATAGGAATTAAATGCATAAGCAAGAATTTGACAGACTGATGCCATCCATATATCTCGGCCAATTAATTCTAGAAATTGCCGAAAGCATTTGGAGGTCACCTAATAGCTCATCACAGATTTAAATGCATATTCAATGAAAAATGAATATTTTTTAAATCATCCATAATTATTTTTTAAGTGAAGAATCAAATTGTACATCATTTAAGTCTTTTACTGATTCCACATACTTCTAGAGAAGAAATATCTGCATAATAACATAAATATATAGTTTTTAAAACATCTATAGTTACTCTTTTTTTAGAGTAATTTCTAGTTCAGCAAACACTCATGTACTTCCCCATGAAAAATTGTAAGCATAGCTTACTCTTGAATTGTACCATCTCACCTGGTTTATTTTCATTTGGCTTATATTGCACTTCCTCAACGCAATCTGCAGGAAACCATCCCACATGTCCTCGGGTACTGCCTTCCCAGAATCCACCCTCGCCGATGCTCAAAACTAGAAGTAAAATAGGAAAATACCATTCAGTTTTTGTTGTTTAACGTACAAGTTTAAATAATAACCCCCAAACTTAAATAGGTAGGTTGCGACTAATGCAACTTCAAATTGATATTTGATTATGTTTAATATAAGTTCAAATTCTGTATTGCTAGACTGCATTGAGTTAGCATATGTGTAGTTGTCGTTGTGGTTTTAGACACTAATTGTCATGTGAGCAAAATGGGAAAAGGAAGGGTCCATGTGAGGTAAGCTAAAAAAAGAAGAAGCTCATTTTGAAGAATGGTAATAGAATACAGGAGATAGCAGGTACAGTCTGGATGTGGGCTTACCCTCCAGCTTGTCCTTTGTTCATTTAATTTACTTATTTTAAATATTTATGTGATCTATAGATTTTATGGCAGGTCATAATCCATTAGAACGCTATGAAAATCACTAAAACCACATAAAGTTAACTGCAGGATAGGGTAGATAACAATCTTGCTAGCACATCCTGAATTATGTGATAAAGAGGTTTTTGTCAGTGTAAGCTTACTTTTAAGAATTATACTTAGATTTTTTTGTTTTTATTTTGCTTTCTATAACTAGTGAAGTTTTATTGTTTCTTTCTCTTTCATTGCGGGCAGGCCAGATGAAGAGAGGGAGAGAGGGTAGTTTGGGTTCCCACGCTGGAGTAAGTTAGGCAGAGGGAGAATTAGGGAAGAGTTTGACATATGTCTTTTAGTGGGAGGTAAGGGTTTTTTTTTATAGGATCAGCTGGGGGAGATGGAATGAGGTCAGAGAGGGGCAAGGAGACTGGACAAGGGAGGCTTCTGTCAGCATCAGAGATTGGTTGCCATCATTCTAGGCAAGCTGTTGTCATCAAAGACAGATTAACATTGTCCTGGGCAACTTGTTGCCACCAGAGACTGGCTGCCATTGTTTTAGGCAAATTGTTATCACCAGAGACTAACCACGATCATTCTGGGCAAGTTGTTGCCATCAGAGACTGGCTACCATTGCTTTAGGCAAGTTGCCGTCACCAGAGACTGGCTGCCATCGTTCTAGGCAAGTTGCTGTCACCAGAGGCTGATTAACATCGTTCTGGGCAAGTTGTTTCATTAGAGATTGGCACTACATAATATAAGCATTTGTATACAATATTCATACTGTATTAATAAAACATGTTTTGACACAGGACTAAGAAAATTAATTTAAAACATACTTACAAGTAAAGTAAATAATCTAATATAAAAGGTGCCTTACATTCAAAGCATTTTTCACACAATTAACAGATGTTCCTTCAGTGAATCTTAAAATGGGTTATCAGGAATTCCAGAAAATGAATCTTTGAAAATTCAGTGAGGCTTCAAAGATACTGCTTCAAAGTGAGTGTTACATGAATCGCAAGTTAAGCCTTTTATAAAGTGGGTTGGAAATGATACCACTATTTTTATTCAAAGGAAAGGCACTTTTGCCAATGACTAACAGCTTTAATTGAAAAGCCATATTCATGCAACACACAATCCATATAGAGTACATTTTTGAATTTTATAAAAATGCTTTCACTGCTAAAGAAAAATGACAATGTTAGCACATGTTCCTAAAAGACTAAACGTGGATATAGACATTACTTTTTAAATGTGGGCACTGTAAAACTGAAAGATATTAAAATATTACTAAGGATTCTTTTTAAAGACACCTGACAGATCTTAATGATTGTTTCCTTGCCTTGGGTGAATCTGATTGGAATATTGTAAAGCTTCTCCGTCATTCTTCCTCAAAAAAGCACATTCCCTTGCACATTATAGTTAAGTATATTTAATTTTAATATATGTTTAATAAATCTTATATTATTATAATACATAATAGTTTATATATATAATTAATATATCATTCACTAATAATATATAGACACTTAAATAGATACTTCTTACTCTCCAAATTTCCACTTTATCATTAATTTGTTCACATCTCCAGACATTTGTTTTACAGAGCTTTTTTTCTTAACTTCCCCTTTCATCTCCTCTTTCATCTTTACGTCTTTCATCCATTTCAAAGCTTTCAATATAGTATCCAGTGATTTAGTCAATTTAGTATCAAGTTATTCAGCTAATTTAGTCCTTTTTCTGAAGCAAATCCCGATGGTGTAATTCTTCTCTTTGCAAATTGTTCTAGCAATCTTCTCCTCCCCTCCTGTTTTTGCTGGTTTTCTGATAGTTGCCATTGTAATATTGTTATCCAAAGTAAAAGTGTCTCAATTGCAAGGGAAAGAAAAAAAAATGCAAAACTTTCATTTTCTTTTTCTATTATGTCTTCCTGTGCCCTTAATATTTTTGTTTCAAATGGCAATCTCTAGTTATATTCAGCATCACTGTCTGACTCATATTACCTTTATCTTTTGTTTTGTAAAATGCATCAATTGACTGAGTCTTTAATAGTAAACAAGAATTATTCCCATAAAAGTCTGGTTTCTTTCTGTATTTTAATTCTAATTCCCTCAACAGCACTTTCATCACAAAATTACTTCTCAAAATAATTATCCCTTTTATCTGTTTTAAACTTTCTTGTTGAGCATTTTCTCAAAAGCTTTGAAGTCTTTAAAACTCTTTCTTCCTTTTTAGTCCAGAAAGAATGTTGACTCATTAGATGGAATTCTCTTGTATTGCCAGTCAGAAAATCTCTATTTAGCTATAAATTAATTACATTTGAAAAAGATTAAGAAAGTGAGCCTTGTGTGAACCTTTTGTCCATATAGATGTCAATTCTCCCCGCTAAACCAGATAGGAAACATGACTAGGTGAACTAAATTTATTGTAATTTATTTATATTTATTGTAAGGCTACATTAATAGTGTCTTCCAAGTCTGAAGTCTCACTATTACCATCACCACCATGTTTAACCATCTGATCCATTAGGGTGGGTTCTTCCTAAGTTTTTTCTCCAACCATTAAGTTCTTGGGACTTCTCCCTTTCTTGATTAATTGTTCCTAGGCAGCCTATCATTCCCTCATTTCCCAATGTCATCCTCATCTTCCAATATATTAGGCTGCATTATAGCTGTGAACTTGATTAAAAATCTTCAACTCCCAGCAGCTCAATTCATGAGTCAATCATGAAAATCTCATTCCCTGCAGCTGTCTGGAGTACAAGTGGGCAATCTCACAATCTCTCCTTTATCTGGAAAGATGGTGGTGGTCAGAATTCATCATCTGACTTATCTCCACTGCAATGCTGTCTACACTCCTTCAGGGACATCTAGTCTGCCATAGATTCTTATCTGGAAGACCCTAACCTACTTTTCCAAGGTCCCAATTTTTACTACCATAAATTGTCATCACTAAAACAAATTGTCTGCACAATTCTGACCTTTGTAAGTATAGAAACATCATGGCATCTGAATATCTTTCTCAGGTTTCTTCATTGTCATGCCACCAAATGCTAATCTTCAGTGCCTTTCTTGATTGCTAATTCATTAATTGTTGCTAATTGATGCTAAAAGACAACAGTTATCCATCACTTCAATATATTTACTTTCAATTTTAAAGCTGGTTGTGAAGTTTATCTTTAATAATCAAGCCTCAACTATCTGTTTTTTCATCCCTTGAACTTTTCAACTGTTCATCTGAAGGTGTAAAATCTGGGCAATCAAATTATGGGAGAAGAGAGGAAACTGAGGAATATTTTGTAGAAGCCATTTGAGAAGTAGTCCAGTAGCTTACTATGAATCACATTTATCTCACAAAATATATTTAAAGTTGTAGATTAAGCATAGTAATAGCAATGGCACCTAGGCTTATATACTACTTCATAGTGCTTTACAGCCCTCTCTATGTGATTTACAGAGTCAGCATTTTGCCTCCAACAATCTGGGTCCTCATTTTACTGACCTAGGAAGGATGGAAGGATGAGTCAACCTTGAGCCAGTGACAATCAAACTGCTGGCAGTCAGCAGAATTAGCCTGCAATACTGCATTCTAACCACTGTGCTACCATGGCATAAGTTGGTTTGTATTGATAATATTGTTAATTTAACATAGGAATTTAGTAGGAAAAAAGCAATAAAAGTTAAGTTATAGCAATGTCTGAATTAGACATTGTCTGAGACTCCACCTTGATTACTGGGATTGCTTTGGTGGAAAAAACACCCCCACCAAATATCAAATTTATTTTTATCAGCTGTGGATTTCTTTGTGTCATGAGTGTTAGACAGAAATGATGTCACTGGGCATGACTAATGGCTCAAAATAACAGATATATTTAACTAGATTACCTAATAGTTTATTAATGCAGTAATTTGTATGTATTTTTAAATCTTTACTTGAACTTGACCCAGTTTCAGCTTTCTTGGAACAATGTCTACCCTCCAAATCATTTGATGCATGATTTAAGCTTGCCCAGCCTTGTATTTCCAGATATGTTAAACCACAACTGCACAAATTACAATTCAGCATAATAAATGGATATTAATTAGCATGGTCCTGCTCTCACCTGGCCCCATTAATTTCCAATATGGTATCTTGTAATACTGTTGAGAATACGATACATTGGGAGATGGAAAACTGTGAGACAAGAAACTAGGAAACTACCTCATTGGCACAGTGTAGGAACACAAAAGGAGAAAGCGCTACATACACCAAATATCAATACCACAGAATACTCATATCCATCATCAATTCGTTTATTCATGTTCTATAACTTTTGCTTTTTAAAGAATGTTTATAAGTATTACTTTTTTGTAGTTCATTGCGACTGCTGGTTTTAGAATATTGGTACAGATGGAACAGAGTACAACTGGATGTTTTGCTCAGGAGTTCCTGGTCTCCATGACAATCATCTTTCTCTTCCAGGTAATTTCTGGCCTGACACATCCAAGCAGCAGGCTACCTGCTGGACCTTGTTTTTGCTTAGGAACAGCTGTGTTCTGACTTGGACATGGAAGGTATTACATCCATCCAGCACTTTGTTCTAGTCAGATCAGTTCCTGGCTCAGACAATAACAACTACCGCCAACTGGTACTTAGGGGAGTTTCTGAATGAACTGGCAGATGGTTCCACTGCATACCTGGTCAAGTCTTAGCAGCAGGGAGATCCCTCTTTGATTGCCTTTGGAGCTCTTCCAGACAATATTTGGAGAGTAAGCTGACAGTGTATGGATTTTTATATATACATTGTTCTATTTTTACTTTGAATTTAATTATTTTGCTGTTTCTTATAGTTGTTAACTGATAAAAGTCCCTGTGAATTAGGACACTATATAAATTTAATAAACAAATTTTAACAAACTAAACAAATCTTAAACAGTGTATTATTTATTGAAAATCTCCTAATCCTGACACTTTGCAGGCTTCATGTCTTGCCTCACCTGTTTATATAAACTGCTGAAATAGATATGAACACATAAACAAATACATGTATAAATATTTATACATTAATATTTTAATGGATCCCCTTTTAAAACAGTTATTGCTAATATTATGAACTATTATGGTCTCTTAGGTAGACACACAGTATGTTACACATGATTTTAGTCACTATTTCCCAGAAAAAAATGGATTAAATTTCATTTAATTGTAACAGGCTTAAAACACTGCAGAAGTTTTAGGTGATTTCCAATGACAGCAGGACAATCTGTTTAAATCAAACAATGGTGAAGTGATTTATCTTTTGAATTAATAAACTGGATTCCAAACTGAACTCTATGGCAATACAAACTGCATTTTCCCCTCATTCTGGAGCGTGCTGATGCTTGGACCAGCAAAGATATTCTCTCATGTCCTAGATAGGATTTCAACCTATCTAAAACAGGAAACAGAATTTATGTATATGCTATAAACACTTAACAGAAAGTGTTAAAAGAATATATGTTTGCATGGAATGAAAGAACGCAATAGAAAACTAATTTTGCACTGTTGCCAAGAAAACTACATGGAAATGTCAGTGAAGACATCAGAATTCAAACTTGACTTTAAGGCGGCTATTTTTAGTCTATTACTATACACAGCTAGGAATATATAATGAAGCAGATTAAGATACATGCCCACACCACAGGGCAAGTGCTGGCATGGGTAGAAGAGGCAAAGGGCAACATTTGCACAACTGTTACTCAGCATGCAAGGACAAACCAGTTTCACACCTTATACAAGAGCTCCATAACAGTTGTATTTATAGATTGTATCACTGGATATAATCTCTACTAAAAATTGTAGAATATTTAGAGTTGTGTATTAATCAGCAAAAAAGACAGCCCTGCAGGCAGTCACACCAGCGAAGAGGGACATCATCACATGAAGATATCTAAAGGACTGCATCTAAGGGAGTATAGTGGTTTATGAAGCTATAACAGCAGAGAGATGGATAAGGTCTGAAGACCAGGAAAAGGATTTTTAGCTAAGGTTCTTAACTTTAAATTTAAGATTTATCTGAATGATTTTAGGAAAAGAAAATGCAGCATTTACATGGGGATCTCCCACCTCTTTCTTTTCTCTGGAGGTTTTTTATATACATAATGGCTGGAAAATCTCTTTAAGATTAATGTACCATTATTCAGGGAATGGTAGTTGGAGTATGAGTTTGCCTCTATCAGCTTTCTCCATTAGAGTAAAAGTCCTTAGACCCAGAGCAAATTATGTGTTGGGTACAACAGGCAATCACTATGAGTAGTGAAGCCAAAACCCTAGTTAAAGTTTTATCATCATACCCTTGAGAAAAGAATGAAAACCTTGCGTTCACTATGATTGTTTCTCATGTCTTTTCCATAGTGCCAGGAATTATAGAAAAAAGAAAAGAAAGGGGTGTAGGAGCAACACTGTGCTGTGCTTTTCATTCTTTCCCCATTTTTCCCAAATCTGGTAATTTATTAGAATGCAATTCTCATCATACATCAATAATGTTATCCATGATAGTTGTGGACCGACAAACTAGTGCAACATACAGTATATGGAGGATGACAGATGGAGAAGATTATATTAGCTACTACTGGTTCTTTGGGAATCAGGGATGCTTTTCTAGTATTGTGATTACTAAGTGAGAAAGCATATTGTTCAGCTTGCTCTTGCGGCAACAAATGGAAACCATGATGGCCTGAGCACAGTTTTGTGTTATGTTGGTTATAACAGAACATATTAGTTAATCCATCTGTTTGCAAGCAACTTCAAGCAAATCTTTCTTTATTAATATGTGTCCTGCCCCTCTATTTGCTACTATAATTATTAAATGCTAATAACTACAATAATAAATAGATAGGCAAGGCGTTCTATCTATCTATCTATCTATCTACCTACCTACCTACCTACCTACCTACCTACCTACCTACCTATCTATCAAATTTTTACGGCTGCCCATCTCATAAGAAATGACTGGGCAGCATACCATTATTCAAGTCTATATATTAAATGTTTACTAAATAATGCTGTTTTTTGTGCCACTTTGACCATATCGTCTCTTTTGCAAACATCTCTCTGCCCTCAATATTTCAAGGGTGTTTTCTTATCAAGAAAATATTTGGTTAAAAGAAACCTAGGTCAATGGATAGGTTGATTCAGCATTAAGGACAGCTTTTGAATGTTCATATTTAATTAGCATATAGTTTATATAATTTTCACAAAAATTATGGCCTATTTGTGGACTAGTCTTTTCATCAGCATGACTAAGATCCTTTAATACAAATATTAACAATCATGAGCAACTATATTATTTTGAAAAGTAAATAACATGGTATATATCATTTATCTCCTAATTCTATACTGTAAACACATGGAAATAGATAAAACTGCTAATATAACACTTATATCCCAAACTGATAGTTGTAATAAGGGTCTGGAGGGAGAAATGTAGAAGAAAAGTTAAGTGGTTCCAAGTATGTTAAGCCTGAAGATGCAAAAACTGGGGTGAAACACAATATCTGCCTTCACACATTATTAAAAGCATAAGGTGGAACAATTTTTTTTAGAAATTTAGAAAAGACAGTATGAGAAGCAATAGGATGAAATTACAAGGAAACACATTTTGGTTGAACAGCAACATAAAAGTCTTCTTACAACAAGAGCTGTACAATGATGGAACAGACTTCCATCTAGATGATAGACTCAAAATCCAGATGGATCTCAACAGACTTGAACATTGGACCCTATCTAACAAAATGAAATTCAATGTAGAGAATTACACTTAGGCAAGAAAAACCAAACGTACACATGCAGATTAGATGAAAGCTGGCTTAATAGCAGTAACTGTGAGAGGGATCTTGGAGTCCTAATAGACAATCAATTAAATATGAGCCAGCAATGTGCAGCAGCTGCCAAACAAACTAATGCAATCCTATATTGCATTAAGAGAGGGATTGACTCAAGATCACATGAGGTACTATGGCAGTACCACTCTATAAGGCCACACCTACAATACTGCATCGAGTTTTGGTCACCACATTATAAAAAAAGATGTTGAGATGTTAGAAAGAATGCAGAGAAGAGCAACAAAATCAATTAGGGGCCTGGAGGCTAAAACATATGAAGAATGGTTACAAGAACTGGGCATGGCTAGTCTAGCGAACAGAGGGACCAGGGTGACATGATAGCAGTGTTCCAATATATGAGGGATGTCACAGAGAAGAGGGGGACAATCTATTTTTCAAAGCACCTGAAGGCTAGGCAAGGAACAATGGATGGAAACTGACCAAGGAGAGGTTTAATTTAGAGATAAGGAGAAATTTTCTGACAGTGAAAACAATTAACTAATGGAACAGCTTGCCTTCAGAAGTTGTGGGTGCTTCATCACTGGAGGTTTTCAAGAATAGACTGGACAGCCACTTGTCAGAAATGGTATAGGGCACGGGTCGACAACCCACGGCTCCAGAGCCACATGCGGTTCTTTGAGCCACCTCCTGCGGCTCCAGAGCCTGCTCTGCCATTTGCAGAGAGAGAGGGGGGGCACTTCTCTCTCTCTCTCTCTCTCTCTCTCTCTCTCTCTCTTTTATGGGACTTGCCCCCTTGCAGGGTTCCTGATTGGCCCTGTGCCCAGGTGCCCCATCCCCTGGGAGAAGGGCAGCCAGGAAATCCCTTTCCCAGGCTGGCTCAGTCCGAGGCGCACGTGGCCGGGGAGCCAGCCAGGGTGCCGAGGTGCACATGGCCAGGGAGCAGCCCATCAAAGCCTCTGCTAGCATAGGAGGCTCCAGCATCGCCGGTGTACAGAGCCGACCAGTCGGCGGGCCGTTGCAGTGATTCCGGCCCAAAGACGCCGGTGGCGCAGAAGGTGGCCGGCTCGGCTGCCCAGGGAGTGGCCCGGGGATGGCCCAGGGAACGATGCCATTGCTGGCCACCACCCCAGCCGGAGCTCCACACTGCCCATGGTCACCCTCTGCCCATGGGATTAGCCATGGTGCCGCTGGGGGGGGCTAGTGCCACGACAGGCCATCCCTGGATAGCAGCAGCGATGGCGGTAGCAAGCACTGCTCTGGGGTGCCCAGGCAGCATAGCAGAGGCGGACGCGGGGGTGGCAGGGGTGGCAGGCAGGATGTGCAGTGTGTCAGGCAAAAGGCTCTCCAGGCTCTTGTTGGCCTGCTGGCAGTGCAGCGCCACCTGGGCATCCATGACACACTGCCACTCTTGTGGCCCTTCAGCCATGAGAGCACGCCGTGGTTGCAGCAGTGCATGCATTTGGGCATCCGCTGCAAGGGCACCCGGGCCGGCTGAGCCACCGGGCTGCCTATGTAAAGGTACGGGGAGCTGTACCCGTTCATGGAGCCCTCTCACCGCAGCTGCTAGATCCACCTCAGTTGCGCCAGGGCCATGCTTGTCCAAACGCAGCGGCGCTTCCCTGGCTCTCTTGGCACCGAACCAGGCACTGAACATTCCCTCGGCTCAAGTGCAAGTTGGCTGATGGCTCCCTCGCCTGCCTTCCCCACCTCTCAGGACGGTCTGTGGTGCCCTGGGCACCTTTCAGCACCTTCTGCTGCCTCCTGCCCCCTCCCCACCCCTTCAGTGCTGGCTGCCCACTCGCCCCCCTGGCTCGAGAGCAGAGGCCCTGACTGTCTTTTACGCTGGCCAGCCCAGCATCCACATGATGACGTGGGGCAGGGCTGGTGAGAGAGACACACCTTCCTGGCCCAGCACAAATGCCTGCAGTCCAGGTGGGCATGGAGGTTGGGAGGGGGAGAGGCTGGCTGGACGCTCTTGTGGGGTCCCACCTGGCCCTTGTACCGCCTGCGCTATGCCAGCTGTCCCCAGTGCTGCCCAGCTGAGCGCCCGCAGGGTCCGGTCAGACTGGGCGGAGAGGCTCAGACAGGGCATGGGGGGTGCAGAGAAGCTGCCCCCAATTGCTAGGGCAGAGGAGAGGAGCCCAGTCATTCGCCAGAGTCCCAGTATGTCTTGCTGGGCATGGACCTGATAGGTTTGTTCACCAGGTCCCGGGCCGGTCTCTCCTCCCCCCCTCTCTCCCTCCACATGATTGCAAGCTCGCTGCCTGCCCAGGGAGGGCAGAGCGGGGGGGCGCTCAGCCATCATTCTTGCTGCTGTGCCTGGGCGGCAGGGCTGCTACCCTCTTTGTGGCAGCAGCATCGCCTTCCATGCGGGTACCATCGCAAGCTAGGCATGCCCCCGCATGCTCATGGGAAGGATGGGAAAAGGGGTGGTCAGTGCTGGTGTTGGGGGTGGGGGAGGGAGTTGGGAGAGGAAGGAGGGATCCATGGGGGTGGGGAGTGTGGGAGGAAGAGTCTGAATCCAAGAAGCTCAAATCTGGGTGTGCTCCCAGCAAACATGTGCCAAAGAAATGAGGGGAGAAGGAAGAGAGGAAGAGAAACAGCGGGTGGGGGGGAAGCCCTCCGTTTCTTCTTCTTCTGGTGCAAACTCTGTGCTGAAGCCAGAATGGGGGGGATGAGGAGGAGGAAGAGGAAGAGTGGCGATTGACAAACTGTGCCAGTGAATCTCTTTGGGGGAAGGGGCGCAGGATGGAGAGGAGGGCAGCTTGCCTTGGAGAGGGAGAGAAAGAGAGAGAGGGGGGAGAGAGGGAGAGGAGAGAGGGAGAGAGACAGACCCTTTTGACATCTAAAATGAAGATAACACTGCATATATCCTTTTTTACCTTTATAATATACATACATACATACATACATACATACATACATACATATATGTATATGTGTGTGTGTGTGTGTGTGTGTATAAAAGTAAAAAAGGATATATGCAGTGTTATCTTCATTTTAGATATCAAAAGGGTTTTGCAGCTCCCAGTGTTTTGTTTTCGGTGGGAAACCGGTCCAAGTGGCTCTTTGAGTGTTTTGGGTTGCCTACCCCTGATATAGGGGGTTGGATTAGATGACCTACAAGGTCCTTCCAACTCTGTTATTATTCTATTCTAAGACTTCGCTAAGAGATGTTGGACTATCATTTGATGGAGGCCAGATGACAGAGACGCTGTAATAGTAGATTATTGCAGTCGGAAAAGGATTGGATCATAAGGATCTGTCCAAACCTTATGTGATTTTATAGTTCAATGGCTTGAATTATTTATTTAGTCTCACTTGATAAAGTTCTGAAGCTGTCAACCAGGTCTTGATGAAATTAGTCCTTGCTCCAGCAGCAGTTTTTGAAGCAGTTTTTATTTTTAATTGATTGAGCTAATTTTCTATCATTTGCTACTATTTTTACCTCAAGTTTTTTCTTTCGTTTTACAGCCATATTATATTTCTTCTGGTCGAGTATTGCCTCTTGCAGATGCTGCAGATTATTACAGCAGAATGTCATGCAGGCTTTGATCAGTTTAACCTTGGCTGTAATGTATTCAGGATCAAACCAGAAATTTGATTTTGATTTACTTCTGGTATTGCTTGTTTTATCCATTAACAGTTCTAGGATAATGCTGATCTTTTGTGGAAAAACAGTATTTCTCTCTTATCCTTTGCAGGTCAAATAGGCTGTTTAAGCGGGAATCTACAGCAAGCTAAAAGAATGGGCAGTAACTTGCTCACACTCGCTGCTGCTGTCCAAGACTATTTCAAAATGCATGGATATATTCTGCCTAGATACAAGAGCATTACAAGATAATTTTGCAATAAGAGAGGAGTGATCACTATCAGGATAAAATCAATTTCAACATCAATAATTAAGTGTAGTAAATTTGGAGATCTTATCTTACAATCATGCCTATTCCTTGAAGACAGGACAAGAAAACTTCAACTCTTTTATCTGCCCATTTACTTAGTAATCATAAGCTAAAAATCCAGAGTTCTGGAATAGCATTATGTGGGGACGGTTGCCTGCTTCAAAAAATTATACATGACTATCCAAGATTTTTTGAACAGAAAAGAAACTGACCTTTTACCCTGTCGCCTTTGTGCAAATGAATTTCCCCTTCTCCTTGAGGTTGATATGGCTTCACAACAATAAATAGTCTTCCAGGTACAGCACTATACAGTTTGCGTTTTTGACCCTGATAATCCAAAGCAGATATAATGTCCTTGTTGGCACTGGGATTATAATTGGCACTGAAAGACAGCAGAATAGAATGGTTGTGTTTCATTTTTTAACTTTCTTATAACATATTTATCTTTTAAATAAATATTTGTTCCCAACAGCATAGCATAAAACCATGCAGCATTATCTGCTACCTATCTAGCAGCTTAGACAATTTAAAAAAAACTTTTGATAGATTTTTAAGGAGAGAAGGTTGGCTAATTGCAGTATTTTTTGCACTGAAAGCACCATGAATTTCTGATACATTCGCTTTCTTTTGTGAGATTTACTGTATTTAAAGCAGCTACATTGATCTGCTTTCCTCCTCTCCTTCAAATGGAAGGGAAGTATGTTCCTTAAAAATTGCTGCTCCCTGCAGCCAATCTTTTGCCACATTTCAAGAATTACACTGGTAGTATTGCTGCCTGCATAAAAAAATAACGCAGTGGGGTGCGGGGAGCTATCAGTTATTTTGGATGCTCACAGTATGAAAGGATATTTCTTGTTGTTTTTTTCCAGCCCACTTTCTGACTGAATAAAGCAGCAGGCAACGTCCTTTCCTGCTACAAGCAGCATGTGCAGAATCTCCACCAAGGCCCTTTTCTCTTCCTTTTAATTCAATATTTGCATTGGGAGAGAAAGTTGCCTGTTGCTAACTCAAGTGTCTTTTCTGCTGACATAATTCTTTTCTTCTTCATTTCCTTCCCTCAATTTACCCATTCCTGTTAAAAGAACTACATCCCGCATCCATCATTTGGAAATTTCTTGATTAGCTTAACAGAATTAACAGAGTTGGAAGGGACCTTGGAGGTCTTCTAGTCCAACCCACTGCTCAGGCTCGAGACAAGTCATTCTATTTATGGTCAATATTCCACAAAATGGGTATAGCATAAATAACGCCTCCCCCACCCCCCAAAAAACCAGGCTGGTCAATGAAACATGCAGTCCTTCCAGCAGCCATAGCAAAACAGTTTATGGGAGGTCCAGAATCTCCCAATCAAACAAAAGGATGTGGTCCAACAGTAGGCTAATTGGATCCCTGCAGTCCACTGAAGGCTCTTCCTTCATGCACACTAGAATATCCCTTTTTCTTTTAATGCTGGCCTATCTTTTTCTGTTTACATATCAGGCTGACACAGAGATGGATGCTGTGAGGATATGTCCTCAGAGTATGCTAATGGCTATCCTGGAACTGGAGCAATGAGGCTGCATAGATGAGTCCTTATAAGCTAGCAACACTGTGGGCCAAAGTCAGTTTCAAAGTTCAGCTATATGCTGTAAAATCGTAATTATCGCCCACTTCTAGCAATTATCATGCTTTTGAGAAAAACATACCGTGTTTTCCTGATGACCTACACTGAAAATAAGCTCTAGTTTTGGGGTGAGGCTCATGCCTAAAAATCAAGCTAGGGCGGGGGTGCCCTTCTTCTCTGGCCCACTTCTTCTGTAGCGTCCCCCAGCCAGCATTTCACAGTCAGAAACCTTTCCAGAAGGCCTCTGACTATGAAATGCAGGCCGGAGCTCCATTCTCAACTGCAGAATGAAGCTGCTCCTTCGGCCACAGAAGAAGTGGGCTGGCTGTGTGGGGCTGTCAGTTCCGCTGCCGCGAGGTAAATGAAAAAGACCCTCCCCCAAATAAGACCTGGTGCCTCTTTTGGAGGCAAAACAAAAATAAGACCAGGCCTTATTTTGGGGGGAAACACAATAGAAACAAACTGCAGATGGGAAATAACTCTAGATAATGAAGTCTCCACTCCTCTTTCATTTTTGAAATTATAACACAAATTGAGACCCACAATAATAGCCTGCGGTTTTCAGAAAGCCTTAAATACACGCATCACCCAAACAGATCAAGACATATCATCCCTAATAACAGAGTTTACAAGTTGAAGGGCACATGCTACTTACAAGCAGCCTCCCTTGTGCAACTTTATTCACTTTGCAAATGAGCAAAGTTCCTTATGTCTCCTGGGTCCCCACATAAAGCAGTAAGATCAGAGAGGGGAAGAGATACATAATCCATAGTTTAT
Organism: Crotalus tigris; assembly: GCF_016545835.1. Lineage (NCBI taxonomy): Eukaryota > Metazoa > Chordata > Lepidosauria > Squamata > Viperidae > Crotalus > Crotalus tigris. The sequence goes on from NW_024097221.1 coordinate 592,476, forward strand.
GGAGGAAAAGCTAAACTCTCTGTATCAGACTATCAGAGAGTTCCAGGGGAGCTATTCTAGAAAACTAGTTACAAACTCATCCTTGTTCCTCCTTTACATTCAAAAAGAACTGTTAGCTAGCTCCATAACAGCTTCCCAGACTCTTGAAAGCTATTGGTAATGCCCATGTTCTATGTTCCATTAGAATTCCAACCAATGCACACCACAGGAAGAAGCATTTATTTATATTCATTTGGGGGATGAGAAATACTGGTGCAGAAAAAGAAGGCATAGAGGAGACGGTATAGCAGGAGACTTGTAGAAATTACAGTAAAATTCTCATATTAAAAAGCCAACAGAGCAAAGTTACCAGATGTGCCGTTGCTGCTGGCGCTTTGCATCCTCTCCTAGCCTGTTTAATGATGGAGAGCGGCTCCGCGAGGATGAAGTGTAACTTCCGACAGTTTTCACAGTTCCATTAGGATTATTCTGCATCTGTTGGAATAGGTGAGGTGAAAGGCTACGGTGTGAAGAGGGTAAAGGGGAGGCTGACCAGTTGGGAAGATTGATGTTCAAATTGTTATCGCTATTAGACCGAAGCAAGAGGCGAGGTGTGGCCAAAGTGCTATGAGGTTTCCGTCGTCTGTTTGAGTAGGTGGGAGCCTCTCTGAATGGCACTGCAATCAAAGAGAGAAAAGCATTGATCTTTTAAAAAGACTTTTCATAGCCTGCAAACATTTCAGTGCCATGTAGTATCCTTTTAACTTTTGCATATAGAATATTAAAAGTTGATAGCCTATCAAGGTGAACGTTGAAATTGTATTTAAAGAGCAATTCAAATTAAAAATCATTTCCACAGGAAAACTTTTAAAAAGAACCAGATTTAATAAGATTAGAATAATCTTGTACTCATTACAGGTACTCTTGGACCACAATTAGGACCAGCATTTTCATTCCTAAGCAAGGTGGTTGTTAAGTGAGTCACGGCCAATTGTACATCCTTCTTTGCTATGGTTCTTAAGCAAATCACTGCAGTGAAGTGAATCACATAGTCCCTAAGTGAATCTGGCTTTCCCCACTGAATTTGCTTGTTGGAAGTCGGTTGAGAAAGTTATCCTGTGGTAAGATGGGCGGCCAATAAATTTAATAAATAGATACATGATAAATAGATAGATAGATAGAATAAACAGAACAAATGTAATAAATAAATAAATGCTGTGATGGTTGCAAATACATGCCAATTGTCATGTGAATTTTGATCACATGACAGTGTGGAGGCTGAGACAGTCATTAAGTGTGAGGACCAGTTGTAAATCACTTGTAATTTTAAATGGTCACTAAAACAAATGTTTTTAAGTCATAAATTCTATCTGTTTAGATAGAATACTGTAATAATATATCTCTGTTCAGCAATGAAGATAAAATATCTGACCAATGAACAATGAGAAGTATGAATAGTTTCATTATGTTATATATGGCAAGAGTAGAAAGTTTCTCATCCTGCAAAATAACTTATTTATGACAGAAAACAACTGGCTGACAGATTTTTCTCACCCACAATTGGCTCTTAAGCTATGCTAGCTTGCTTTGCAGTTACAAGAGACACAGAATAAAATACGAGATTCGAAGTTAAAAGAAACAAAAAATGCTAGTATCCTCAAGCAGGGGTTTTCATTTACTGATGTTTCTGCAAATCCAGGAGTGTCAATCTCTGCATAATCACCAGGCTTAACCTTATTGCCCTGTTCAGCAATTTCATGCTGCCAAACAAGTGTCCTTACTGCTGTTCCCTTGGACTGAGGTGAATAAGGGGAGGATAGAAAGGTTGTTCAGCTGTCCAACAGAGTACAGTAAAAACATTGGTTCCAAAAACTCACTACCCATAATCCTGTTACATGGGTGATGTGGCAAAGCCACCTTTCTGATCACTCCTAAAAATGGGAGAGGGTGATGGAGGGATCTAGAGGGGAGATACCAGAAGGCAGGACAAAATGAAGCTCCCTTGATACTAGAACACTACTTGCTCTGTCTCTTCAGGCAAGCTCACCAAAACTGATTAATTATAGCAGGGGTGTCAAACTGCCGGCCCGCGGGCCAGTTTCATCATACCGGAGCCGCGCCCACCCCATTGCCGGCAATGGCAAAAAAGCTCCGATATGTTGAGCGACGTCATGTGATGTCGCGAGTTTGACATGTCTGAATTATAGCATTTGCTCGGGAACAGCAGCTGTACTGAAAGTTAATGACGTGGCATCCATGTAGCACCATGAGAAACAACAGCGCAGGTGAGATCTCAGCAATCTTGTTTGTGGAAGGAATCTGAGGTTTTATAAAATGTACTGGCTTTGCATGTTGGCCTATGTTCAGGAGGCTACCCAGCATGCAAAGTTCTCACCTTTTTCAGAACTACATGTTGGTTATCTGCTAAATCAACAGAAACTATGACCTCTTTCAAACATAACCAAAAATGTATTTCCACCAGTGAATCTATTATGGCACTTGTTAAAAAATTTTCAGTTAACTTCACTCATTCTCACTCAATCATCTGGGGGGGGGGAATCCTTAAATAAATACTCAGCTGGTTGTTAAATATTAAAAATTATAACATGAAAAAGAAAAACTTTTTTTAAAAAAATGGAAATCAAATGATTGTAAGCTAGGCTGAAGCAGCTTTCAAATTTTAGTGCTATTTGTGCCAAATCCACATTTAACAATTACACTGACATTATATTTTACCAAAAAAGAGAGAGAGAGAGAATACACAAATATTAGGACATGAACAAAAACGAATGCAAGCAGCTCAAATGGGGAACTGTTATAAAGGAATATTACACAAAAAGCCACGCCCTGCAATAACCTTTGAATCTTGTTACCAGATCCTATAAAGCATTGTGTTAACATAATATTCCCAAGATCAACTTTCACATGAATTAATATTTGTAAAAATTGTTTGAAGAATATTAAACTTTTAAACTGCCATGAAAAGGGCAATCTAAAGAAATAAGGATCAACATTTCTAAAGGAATTATAAAAGTCCTTTTCTCTTTTCAGACATGTCTCTACTGTGTCTCTTCCTGTCCCAGTGTGAAAGTGCTTCAACTATGTGCTATACCAGGGGTCCCCAACCCCCAGTCTGCAGCCTAGTGCTGGGCCATGGCCTTTTGGAACTGGGCCATGCAAGCTCCATTACATACAATATATTATACAACAAGGCAAACTAAGACATTTAGAATCTGGGTTTTGAAGACAAAATAGAAATAGAATTTTTAAAAACTGAAAAAATAAAGTATAATCTCTAAGGAGTAGTTAGTGGTTGGGGGGAAATGAAAGGAAGAGGGAAAATGCACTACTGAATGCATACTGAATGTTTGCAGTATATTCTGCATTATCTTCATGCAACTCTTTTTTTATTCCTTACTTTTGTACAATGCTTATGCTTATGCAATAATAGAACTAATTAAACCTCTAACAAAAAAAACCCCTTTGCGTTCTTTCTTTTTTTAAGATGGCCATACATCTTAAATGCATAACTCTGGATGGAGAAAAATCTATATCCATATAAAAACCCTATAACCATTTCAAATAATTCAATATAAAAAGAAAAACAATCTAACTCTTCCACGAAAACAGACAGACATATACTGGGCTTCAAACAAGAGAAAAGCCCAATTTTAACAACTTTCCATAAGGCTAAGACAATTGGGGCCCTCCAAATCTCAGGTAGGAGGCTATTCTATGGCGCAGGTGTTGTGACAGAGAAGACATACCTCTTCAGTCCAGCAATATAATACTTATTAATTAAAAAAACACCTAGAGCATGTCTGTTGGATGTCTGTTGGATCTGGTAGAACAGACAAAAATCCTCCCTTCTGCCATTATCTCAAGAGGATGATGTGAATTTGTTATCAATACGTCTCTGGCGAGCCTCAGAGATGTCAAAATGTCATGTCTATCATGATGCTGTTATGTAAGTATGTCTTTACATCTGACATAAGTAATAAATCTTGTCTTTTTGTGACATCATGACATATGACATCATTTGCCTCTTTTGCAGAAAACCTTGTGTACCTGTTTTCAGCCTTTTTTAGTAACTAGGTCATGTTGGATTTGCGAATGCCCTGAATTTCTACTTCTTAACTTTTACAGAAGTAATCACTTTTCTATTTCCATCAGTTAATGAGCTAATGTAGTTCAGATATGTTCATAAAGATTACATATTGATACCCGTAATCATCATTCTTTAAGAAACATCATCATTTTATTCATTAACTGAATTTCTTGAATTCTTTCACATATGTTTTGCATATGTAGCAACAAGAAATAATAGCACTTGGCTGCAACTAAGGTAAGATCTGGTTAGCAGCTAAATGAAAGATGACCAACAGCTCACAGGAGGAGAGACTAGACTGAAAAGCTTAAAAACATCCTGAAAGAAGACAGTGGCAAACCATTATTATATTACTACCAAGAACACTGGGAATGCCCATGTAGTTACTCAAAACTGATTATGCTTCGTGAAAGATTTTATCTTTTTTAATAACTAAAATGATCTACATCACTTCAGAACAAATCATTATTATACCTTTATTTTTTCATTTAACACCTTCTGGGCAGCAATTCCACTTCATGAGAGGGACTAGCTTTTCTTCTGCTTTTTGGTTTGCATTCTTCCAGAATATGTACTAGCTCAAAGACCATTAATGTTTATTCTGCCTTAAATGAAGGTTCCTCACATATTCTGGACTGAATTTAAACAAAACACACATGTTGACTTAGGAAACATCCCCATGAAGAGTTTTGTCAGTTTGAGAGTAGCTGTAGATCTCAATCTATAATGTCAGCAGTCTTGAGAAGTGATTCATTTCTAGCTCAGCAACAGTATAGTTGAAAGGCCTGTAATTCAATTTCCTCCTTTAATGAATTTTGGTCTCACCCCTCTTCCTAGTTCTAATACTCCAAGTCATGTAAGGGGAATACTAGCCTGAAAGCTTTGATGCTGTTCCCCTTTCAGTAATTCAGAAGAAACGAGAAGAGGTAAAATGAGTGACAAATGAGTTTGTTAAATTCCCCCTATCTTCTGTATGAACCCAGCTTGTAAGGACTAGACTACTGGCGTATTTCTTCTTTCCTATGATCGGGCATTGCTGAAGAAACTGCAGGACCTAAAAGCATTTGCTCCTTGTCTTACCATTTCTGAGTGAAAGTCATCCTATTTCCAAGGCTCTAATAAAAGAAAGCAGTGTAAATTGTGCGGAAGTGCTGAATTCAACAAGTTGGAACCAGACTGAACTCGTCTGGGTGTCTCTTGGTGCTAAAGGACAAGGGAAGGAAGAGCAATTTTCTCCATTTCCCCTTTCAGCCATTGTCATCTTCTCTTCTGGAATGACCTTCCAGAACATTGTGAGAAGGGACCTGGAAAGCTGCAGAGGGGAACAGGAAATCAGAGAAAGAGTAACCCTGCCTCCCTTCTCCAGGAAAATGCTTCCACACTTTGCTTCTCTCTCTCTCTCTCTCTCTCTCTCTCTCTCTCTCTCTCTCTCTCTCTCTCTCTCTCTCTCTCCCCCTCCCTCCCCTTTCCAAACAAGGACTCAAACTATGTACAGATCTCAGCTTAATTATACAGAAAACAACAAAAAGAATAAAACAGATTCAATCTATGGAATCCAATTTAATTTTCTCCTAAATTGCACTGAAAATTGACATTAAGACTCCTACATTTAAGAAGAAACAATGTACCAAGTAATTTTCTTTAGGAACACATCCCCTCTTTTTCTCACAACATGGCACTATTATATAGATTTTATTAGTTTGTGAATTATTTTCACCTGATGTTGACAAAGCCTTCTTTTAAATATTAAGTTTAAAATGGGTACGGTTTTTAAATGACCAATGCACATACATAAGTACTACAAGAAAAATTAAGGACAGAACAAGCCTCTCCTGCTCAATGTGTTTTCGTCCCTTTTCCCAATATAGTTTGGACAATACAACTGGACAGATATTTCCAATGTGCCTTCCACATGTACTATTTTTGTAATAAAATTGCATATGAAAACTTACAGAATAACAGTATACATTCTACAAGTTATGTAGGATAGGTTTTGACTTTTACATTCCTTTCCCATAATCAGTTGTAATGATTTAGAAGACGACACGTAAACAGCATCACTCTAAATAATTATCATGATTATGATATATTTAAAAGATCTCATCATCTCCAAAATGTTCTTCCACAAACATTTAATAATATATAAATCTAAGGAATTCCTTACACTTACTAAAAGCATACATTAGGAAATAACAGAATTTTTTACACATGGAATAATTAAAAAACATACTAAAGCAAGCAACTTACAGGCAAGCTCTTATAATGAGTTGTCTAAAAGGAAGCCTAACATAAAGGAATTCTAGAAAAAATACAAAAGGAACTTACTATAATTATAGTAACTAGCAGACCACATTAAGCGTGCAGAAAAAAAATAGCAGTTCTTAAGCATCATGTGCTTTGTGTTCAATGCTTACCTTCTTTCTTTGTTAAGGCATTTAACAAAGACTTCATTTTTCCTTTTACTTAAGCAGCAATCCCTTCATTATATAACCTTTGCTGAAATAAAACAGGAATAAAAGCTACCCAGTTTCTATACTATTTAACTGCCTGAATTCTGGCATAAGCATCAGATTTCTGGGCACTGTATAACTACAAGCATAGCTGGGCATCCAGTTCCCAACATTCTGGTGAAAAAGCCCACCCCACATTCTGTCTGTCAGCTGGGAGCCAACTGTGCGTAGACTGGAGCTGCTCAAAAAGCCTTCCTGCATTTCATAGTATTAGTCATGTGAACACCATCGGCAGAGTCTTTCAAATGTTCTCCCGCTTTTGTAAATAAGAGATTTATGAGTAAGAAAATAGGGATGACTGAAACAGAGAGACAGTGCAGATCGAATATAGACAAAATTAACATCTGGAAATAGAAGAACAGTCATTTATTTTTCTCTCAGGGCAGCATTTCACAAACTACGGAGAAAAAGCTTGAAAGAGAGAGAGATACAGAACTGATGAAATGCAATCATCATTAAATCCTAAATCCTTCCTGACAAGTTACAAACAGATTTGTCACAATGTGCTCTACTGCAGGTCCCCAACCAGGGACCGGTTCTGTGGAGAAAGGTTCTTCCACGGACCAGAGGGGGCATGGTTTTGTGTGCTGCCTGCATCCTGTGGATGAAGCTTTGCTTGTTTGTGCGGCCCAGTTGCTGGCATGCCACGGCCCGGTACCAGTCCATGGACCAGGGGTTGGGGGCCCCTGTTCTACTGTACAGGTAGTTGTCAACTTACAACAGTTCATTTAGTGACCGTTCAAAGTTACAGCGGCACTGAAAAAAGTGACTTATGACCATTTTTCACACTTACAACCATTGCAGCATTCCCATGGTCAGGCGATCAAAATTCAGATGTTTGGCAACTGGCTCATGTTTATGACGTTTGCGGTGTCCTGGGGTCGTGGAATCACTTTTGCAACCTTCTGACAAGCAAAGTCAATGCAGAAGCCAGATTCACTTAGCATCTTTGTAACTAACTTAACAACTGCAGTGATTCATTTAACGGTGGCAAGAAGGGTCACAAAAGGAGACAAAATTCACTTAACTGCCTCGTTTAGCAACAGAAATTTTGGGCTCAATTGAGGTCGTAAATTAAGGACTACTTGTATTCCTATGCCTTTGTGGTCTACAGTTAATCTTTTTCAAGTTTCATATTCTTCTTGTTGATTCGTATTTTTAAAAATGCAGTGTCTTTTTATTCTTCAGTTTCATTAATTATGTACCATCAAGATATCACCTCATTAGAGACTATATACAGTAAATGGACCTCCTCCAGGATAATCACAATGATGTTACATCCATTGTGACTGTAATGAAGTCCTGCTGTTGGTCACCCACTTTGCTTTCTTTGCCAGCATTATAAACTTTTAAAGAGAGCAGATCTTTTCATAAGGTATCCCAAAATATTATAATCTGAGCCTGGACATTTGTGTTTTGAGTGAGAACTTTGAATTAATTTGTTGTATGACCCGTTTGTTACCTTTTTTGACTAACTTTGGTACTCCCAGAAGTTTCCTCCAACATCAAAGTTCAAAAGCATCAATATTCTTTATATCCAGCTTCTTCAAAGTCTCATGTTTTCTTTCATAGACATGCATGATTCTGATCTTTGTATATATAGACATCTGAATATTTGGCATCTGAATATTTTTCTATGGTCTTCATTGCTACTCTACCAAGTGTTAGAGAGTGGCATATTTCTTGACTGCTAGTTTCTGTATTACTGATAGTGTATCCTAAAAGGCAGAAGTAATTCACCATTTCCAAAACTTCACATCAGTTCTCTAAGGCTGTTGCTGTACCTGCTGTCAATAGTTTGGTCTTCCTTATATTTAATCTTAATCGATTTTTTTTCATGGGGGGGGCATGACTTTCATTATTAAGTTCACAGGTCATTTGCATATATTCTTTAGTAGTTTGTGGACAGTTATTTGATTAGAGTATATATTCTCTTTTCCTCCAGTGAATTTGAGACATAATCTTTGAAGCATAATCAACAAAAATAAGTTTTATTCTGGAATACTGTGGTTTTTCAAAAGTTTCTGCCTTTTAGAATTTATTAACAGTAACTAACAGTCAACTAATATAACTAGCACTTGGTAGGTGAGCAATGAAGACCTTGGGGAAGATAGTCAGAAAACAACTATCTTTGGATATATATGTTTTTAGAAGACTGTAACTGTAAACACTTGTTTGGAAAACAGTTGATTTTATATAAATTAAATAAATATTTTTCTTAGATTTACCAGGGATTCAATCTATAATGTAATAAAAATCAAAAAATAAATTTGAAGTAGCATTTTCTTTTTTATGTATGGCACACTGAAAATGATATTATGTACTATATTTCCTTAAGAAAACTGAGATAATTATATACAAATTTACTTGTACTTTCAACCACAATATTAATTTTGTACTGTGATAAAGAAAGAATTGGCCTAACCATGAATAAATAGATTTATTTCTAATTTATTACCAATTACTAATAATCATTTCACTTCAACATTGTCAGCTTGTTGTTTGCAGAATATCTACAATTAAATTCTGGATATTTTAATTGTTAGGATGTTTTCTTCAGGAATTAAAAAAAGGAAAAATGTAATTCATAGGAAATTAAATGTTTACCCTGTTCTGATACAATTGCTGCAAAAAAGTGGTTAGTATGTAATGCAAAGAACTTAGGATCCACAATACTGCAATGTTTATGTTTCCCTTAATTTTTAATGATGCATCGTCTTCTACATTTTAATAAGCCACCGTATTACTTTTTAGGTTTGGAATTTATTTTAAACATCTGATATATAATTTTGCATAATTGCTCAGAATAAAATTCCCTTAGATGAAAAATGCAGTTGAAAATTAGAAAACAACAAATTTACATGAGACTCATTTGGACATTAAGAACAGGAATGTTATTATTTGTTATAAATATATGCATGTGATAAAAATAACCCTATGCCTTGCTTTCAAAGCATAGGAAGCACATCGTTCATTTATTGCAGTTTAAAAAAATTGAAATACTTCTAGTCATCTACAGTATTCCATGTATATATTTAACACAGAGAAAGGGAGAGGCATTGCACTTCATTTCATCCCAAATTTTCTTCCAAATTCCTTTATAATAAATATAAATGAGATGTTTTAGGTTGATTAAGTTTCTCTGCATTTATCTACTTATTGTGTTTGGTAAAAACACAGACAAGGAGATGAAGGATAGAAAATAATCCGGGGTCATACTGGCTGTCTTTTAAAGCAAGTTTGTGATTAATATTTGCAGTGATGATGTATAAATGAAAGAAAGACCTTTTGCTCAATACAGTTTTTATAACTTTTTTTTAATAAACTGTATCAGTAACTTTAGTTATATAAAAATAAATAAATCACATACTCCCAATCTTAGTAAAAAGAAACCAATTTCTTCTAAATATTATACATCTCTATGATTTACTTCAATGATGTATCTGAAATATTTATGTCCATCAATTCTTATTTTATATTTGTGGCAGATTTGTGTTGTGCTACCACTATATAGCATAGCATGGATTAGGTTGTCAGGCTTTACCCCTTGTGTTCATACACAGACATATTCCTATTTTCATCTGCCAAATAATAATTAAGCCTTTGAAATACGAATCATAACATTTTTCAAAAATCACCCACATGAGACTTTGTTAGTGACACTCGCATGTCAGCACACTATGTAAATCAAGAAATTATTCTTGTCACAGTTTTGGCACAGTTGAAAGACGAACATAGATTAAAAAAACTTTAATATGAAGAATGAATTCAGAATTTTCCATTTGTATAGTTGAACATTTTCCCTACACCTTCCCAATTACTATTTCCTCCACAGTCCTTCTTAAATTACAGTATATATATATGACTGAAAAAATATGGATATGGATATATTTGACTGAACTAATTTGAACCCAATTATCTTTTCCCCTCTCACAGAATAAATCAGCAATCTTTCAATGGGATTTATGAACAGAGCTGCTTGAGGAACATTTGCTATTACATATTTTCTGTACATAGCCACAACAAATGCTGGTAAAAATCCAGTACACTTTTGGGATGGAAGAATCAGCATCAGGATTTGGTTTTTAGAAAAATTGCTATTTTTGCTGTCTGAATTACAGGAAAGATTGTGTTCCTATGTACAGGTAGTCCTTGACTTACAACAGTTTGTTTAGTGACCTTTCACAATTATAACAGCGCTGAAAAAAAGTAACCTATGTCCATTTTTCACATGTATGACCATTGCAGCACACCCATGGTCACGTGAATTACATTTGGATGCTTGACAACTGGTTCATATTTATAATGGTTGCAGTGTCCCGGGGTCATGTGATCATCTTTTGTGAGCTTCTGACAAGCAAAGTCAATGCGGAAGCCAGATTCACTTAATAACCATGTTACTAACTTAAACTGCAGTGATTCACTTAACGACTGTGGCAAGAAAAGTAAAATGGGCAAAACACATCCCTTAACAAATTTCTGCGCTCAATTGTGGTCGTAAATCAAGGACTACCTGGATACAACGTAGCTAGACTGAAAGTAGAATCTTCGGCTCTCCCTTGATTTTTCTCTACACTCAAGTAAGCAACTGGGAGACCTAATCCTGACTGACACCAATATATGCTGGTGAGGCATCATAGAAATCTCAGGATTTTGGTGGGCTGCATTTTACATTTACCTTTCTGAGAGTCATCTGGCTTAGGACTGATAAGACTGATGACTTTCAATAATGTTGGGGGGGGGGGTTATATTGATGCTCATCTTTCTCTAACAAGTATGTGCCCAGGTATTGAGAGCATCATCTGATGCTCTTCTTCCCATATGCTTCCATTAATGACTCTCAAAAGAGCTTTTTTACCTTGGCTTTAGAATTATTTTGAGTGAGGCTTATTGGCACTATCCTTCATAACCTTTAAATGCCAGGAAAACTCTATATTTTACAGATCAATCTACACATTATTGCCTTTCCAAATTAACTTCTATTGAGCTCAATAACATTTATTTCTAGTATCTCAGGGGCTGCCACAAAGAAGAAGAAGTGAAGCTATTTTCCAAGGCGCCTGAAGGCAGGACAAGAAGCAACTGATGGAACCTAATAAAGGAGAGAAGCAACCTAGAACTAAGGAGAAACTTCCTTAGAACAATTAACCAGTGGAACAACCTGCCTCCAGAAGCTGTGAATGCTTCCAACACTGGAAGTTTTTAAGAAGAGACTGGACAGCCATTTGTCTGAAATGGTATAGGGTTTCCTGCCTGAGCAGGGGGTTGGACCAGATGACCTCCAAGATCCCTTTCAACTTTATTATTATTATTATATATTGTATATAGTTAAAACTGGGAATGGTTGTAAAGTTAATTTTTACTTTATTTTAAAGCATTGTTTTATTTTAAGGCATTTTAAAATGACATAATTGAAAGCAAGAGGGATGTGTATATGTTTCAATAAATAAGTCCATCAGTAAAACAAATTTTTGCTTTGTACATTTAACAATGATATGAAGAATTAAAAGGATTAAGATACACCTCATTGTAAAATGAAATAACACTGTCTTCCCAATAAAGTGTTAGTATTTGGAAGAGAACAGAATTCCATCAGGGATATACTTGGCACTGAAAGTTTAATATACTTTGAGGATAAAATCATCTGTCTCCATGGTGATCTGAACACCTATTGAGGTGTCCAATATTCTGCCTTTCTCAACATTGTGAGTTTCTGCTTATGCTGTTTGAAGGTATTGACAAGATTTACACCAAAAGCAGTCGAAGGCTTGACTTCTTGATCATTGTCACCTTGATTAACTATCAGGGCAGGGAAGGGGGAACTGCTGGCGACTGCAGGATTGTACAGAGGAGTGGTCCCAGCTGCCTTTGAAAAAGCTATCATGTAGTAAGCTCTGATGAGCAACCTTTCCTGAATCCAGAGATTTTTACAATTATTGCCCAGTAATGAGTATCTCCTTTTTGAGTAAGCTGCCTGGAAAAAAAAATACTGATTATTCTGGATTGACTAACTCTAGTCTTGGATTTAAGTATGATCAACTCAGAAATTATCTTCAGTCATCCTGGGAGTGACATGTCACAGGAGAGAGACAGAGAAAGTGTGGTTCCATTTCTCCTTGATCTCTCAGTGACTCTGAGATATAACCCAACATTGTGTTCCTCCTGGATTAATTTCATGCAGCTGGAGTGGGAATCATTGTTTCGTAATGCTTCTATTTTTACCTGAAGAGTTTATTTAGCAATACTAGGAAACTGTTTCAACCCCTTTCAAAACTAAACTGTGGGACATCATTGTAGCCATAATACTATGTAACTGTCACAGGTTTTTTTAAGCCCCAAGTCAGTGGGCTCCAAAACACAAGAGTGTCAAAATAACACAGGTCCTTAGGCAACAAACAAGCATTCATGTGCTAGTACTCACTGCTCACCCCTACTCCACTCTTCTCTACTGCTACTAAACCTCTTACTATTACTCTGCTATTTTTTGTGAGTCCTACTACTGGAGAAAGTTTCTTTTTCTAGCTGCTTCAGGCTGCTTTCCACACAAAAACAGACACTGCCTTCCTTTACTCCCATAAACCAACACCCCAACTGTCTCTCAGCGCAGCTTTTATAGCCAAGTGCTATGCTGAATTGGGAGGGAGCTTGAAGAAGCAGGATAACATCTGCATAGGTCCTGGGCATTTTCCAACCAGCCTGTCCTATCACTGTAACATTTACAAGACCACAAGGGATGGTTAATAGAGAATTTGGGGAAGTGTGTATTCAGAGGATTAATATTGCATAGATCTATATCTTTCCAATTATATCACCATGTAGCCATGTACAACTAAAGTCTATACCAGGCAACTTTGGCTATTTTATGACTTGTGGACTTCAACTCCCAGAATTCCTGAGTCAGTATAGCTGACTCAGGAATTCTGGGAGTTGAAGTCCACGAGTCATAAAAGAACCGAGGTTGCCTACCCCTGGTCTATACAGTAGGTTGAATCAGAGCAAGATGACCAAAACTGAATCCCAATGAGACTTTAGTTCTACAGATATATAGTTCTTGATTTTGGGACTTATGTATACAATATATGTAATTGACCTCATTTGCATAGATAAGTACACTTTCGGCAAAGAACTACAAAGTCTGAAAGCACTAGTACAGTGTTTCTCAACCTTGACAATTTTAAGGCATGTGGACTTCAACTCCCAGAATTCCACAGCCAGTATTGCTGGCTGTGGAATTCTGAGAGTTGAAGTCCACATGCCTTAAAATTGTCAAGGTTGAGAAACACTGCACTAGTACATTGAACTTGGATACTGAAAATCCATATAGCCTTAGTTGGCAAAAATACACTTTAACAGCTTCAGCTGATACAACTACAGTCTTGCTGGGTTAACTTTATCCAGACCTATGACTTAGTAACCTCAGGCTGGATTACTAAAGGAAGATCAATGCAAAGTTCTCTTTCAGAGACAAATACTAAGTGCAAAACAACATAGCATTGTTAAAACACATAGTATTTTAAAAAAGAACAAAATAAACATAGAACAAGGCATCAAAAAACAATTAAGCATCCAAAAGTTCCCTGGGCCAGTTACCACCTTTCCTATATAGCTATGGATATTCATTTATTAATTAAACATCTGTATGCTGCTGCACTTAAAATGAGTCTTGGCAATTCATTAAAATATATTATAAAACAAACTTCATATAAAGTTAAAAATATAATATTATAAAAATAGAAAAAGAATTAATATAACAACCATTCAAATTTGGGAAAGATTGTCTGAAAAAGCTCAGTCTTTAGAAGCTTGTGGAAAGCCAACTAAGACAGAACCATCCTAATCTCCACAAGGAGGCTATTCCACAATATTGGCATTGCTACGAAACCGCAGTGTCTCTTGCCTCAGCAGCCCAACACCCCTCCCCAACCTCTCCAAAGTATGGGAGCAGGTTTTCATTACTGAAACTAATCAAATGGGCCAAAGTTGGGCAGAGAATGTGGCCCTCAAGACAGAAGATATGAAGGGTATTATACTAAAAATCAGCATCTTAAATTCAGTCCAAATGATTAATAATAGAGAATAAGGAAGATGACCTTGATGAATACATGCAAACCCCATTGCCAAGCCAACAAAGAATAAAACATGTTTTAAAGCCAGAATATCCTGATTCCATTCAGCAGCAGCTTAGAAAGACACCACCCTAATTTATTAAACAGTAAAAAGAAGAGGATGTACAACACAACCAGACTTTGCAAGATGTTTTGGTCTCAGCCCACCAGATAGACCAAACCAAAAAATCAACTCCTACAGGTATGGATAATGTAACATGAACCATTAAAGTATGGATGTGCTTTATTTATCTTACTGTGCAACTTTTCATCATGTATGTGAAGATTGTATCTCTGCTTACAACTGGAAGAAAGCTATTATTGTTCCCTTACATAAGGGGAGGGAGCAACAATGAATGCAAAAGCTGCATGAGATTTGTTTAATAACTATGCTTCAAAAAATGCTTGGCAGAATTTTGATTAAAAGAGGTGACAATGAGATAAATTTACTGGGTTACTTTATGCTGGACAGGTATGTCAGTCCAAACCAAGAAACAGATGTCAGGTGTGCCTAAAACTACTTTTATTAAGACTGACTTTTTTTAAATAGAAGCTTGCAAGTCTGAATGGGCTTCTTCTCCTCTCCCTTATTTATCTTTTAAGTAAATTTGGGAGGTGTTTGAGATGTTTTCAAGTCCATCTCCCCTCATCTGCTCTCGGCAATGTTTATCTGCTCATTGCCTTGGTAACAGATCTTGTCTTTCTACATCAGGGCCATCCTCTCTACAGTGGGTGTGCAAACCAGACTTTTTTCTCTTTGGAAGCTCACTGGGAAATATATGAATGTGAGAACATTCAATAAAAGCACATGATAGCATGAATGGGTTTCATAATGGAATATTCTACAAAAACAAGAAATTAAAGCTTGGCTGCTGAAAGCAGTAGGAGAGAACTATATGATGGAAACCAGCATAAACAAGAATAAAAAACTAGTGAATGGTTCACCCTTGGGCGAGAGTAAGACTCAATGAGATCTTGAAAAAAAGAAAGACAGGGTGGGTTTAAAGAAAGAATGGCTTGCATGAATGTGGTGAGAACAAGGATGCTTTGCAAGGACATAAAAGTCCAAGAGGTATAGTGAACGAGATTATGTGTTGCAGTTGACTTTGTTGCTCTTTATCTCCAGATGTTTATTTTGCATACTACTTCAAACTCTTTTTGTATCCTTTGTCTCACGTCCCTTTATCATGAAAAGAAATAATGTGACACTTATATGTATGTGAATGTATGGACTTTTAAGAAAATGCATCCAAATGAATTGGTATCTTTTCTTTTAAAAAATAAATTTGAGAGATAAATGATTTTCTTAATACCAAAAAATCAGAACATTTAAATTGTATTAGTAGGCTGCATTTCCTCTTTTTACGAACAACTGTTAATGAATCATACTTGTATAAATAACAGATGATTAAAAAAAGAATCTCACAGCAGCACTCCAGGGTTATCTTTGTACAGATATGTAGGTGTTGGTTGGTAGCATTTGCCATTTTCTATACAGTCAATTCCATTAAGAGAATGAAGATGTGAAAATATGTTTGGAATGGTGAACAGATAATTTAAAGTAACTCTATTTTTAGCAAGAGACACTGTAATTTACATTTTCATTAAATACAAGAAAAAAAAATGTCTCTGTTTTGTTTGGTCCTGCAAATTCTCAGATTCAAGATGCTGCTTTAAAGCTAAAATTAAAGGCTATTTTATACGCAGTGGCATCCCATAATGAGTATAAAATCTAAAGAAGTCAATATCAAATTATTTTGAATGATTTTTTTTATCTAGGACTCGTTGTCACTACTTAATTTCTTCATTGTGCTTATGCTATATATATTTAGAATTTATAGTGATTTTTATAATTCCAGTTTTGATAGTATTTTTAACAATGTTTTTTAAAATAGTATAGAAAGTATTTGTTCTGAAGGATGATATATAAAATTTAATATATATATAAATATAAAATACAATAAAATCAAAGGAACATGGTTCCTCTAAAACATTCAGGATTAATTTTCAAAATAGAGGAGCATTAGTTTCTGTTTTGAGAGAATATAATAACTATATTCAATTCACTACTCTCAAAAACAGCATGAAGGATTTTATTCCACATAAAGTGAGCTGTGAGATGCTGTGATGTGTTTTGTATTAATATTTTTATTTAGCATCCTCTTATTTTTAAGCACCCTACAAGAACTATTTTGTCACTGTAACAACAGTCCTGTGAGACAAGTTGAGCTAAGAGAGAGTGATAGTCCCATGTTAATTTTCTTATTGTGAATCTTTTATTGTAATCTTATATTGTTATATACACTGCAAGTCTACAGGATATAGCAGGATGATGATGATGATGAAGATGATGATGATGATGATGTTATAATTCCCCAAAGAGATTAAACCAAGCACTAACCAAGCCAAACAAACTTTGAAGCGAGCTTTGCTAAAATTTCTTAAAACATGAATATGGGTAATTTAAAGGTTGCTGAGGGAACAGGATATGCAAAAGGGGAATATGGTAATTTGATCAAGGAGACTGAAGAAGATAGAGGAGGGAGAAAAGAGAGGAAGAACCTGGAAGATAGAGATCCTTCTGATTGTAGCTGACTGCACACTTTGTGTGACTTTGTGTGACTGATCCAGATCCAACTGTGAAAACATCAGGGGACACATAAAGGAACCAGCATCCCAAAGAGCAAGTTCATTAAGTAAGCAAATAAAAGTTGCAAGAATGGTCAAGAGGGAGGCACTTATTGTTCAACAGAGGAATGTGTGCACTCATAGCTTGCAAAGGATGTGCCTTATTTGTTTTTCCCCCTGAAGATACCA
Source organism: Crotalus tigris (assembly GCF_016545835.1). Classification (NCBI taxonomy): domain Eukaryota; kingdom Metazoa; phylum Chordata; class Lepidosauria; order Squamata; family Viperidae; genus Crotalus; species Crotalus tigris. The sequence goes on from NW_024097221.1 coordinate 609,995, forward strand.
TATTTTCCGGCATATAAGATGACTTTCTAAACCATGAAAATCTTCTCAAAAGTTGGGGGTCGTCTTATACGCCCAGTCATCTTATATGCCAGAAAATATGGTACATCAAAGCAAGCTCCCCCGTATCCTGCACCCCAGGCTCCTCACCTCTTGGCATGGAAATTGGCTGTCCTGATGAGAGTTTAAGTGTCCCACCCAGCCAAATAGCCCTAGAAAAGTGTCCCTCCGAGAAACAGACGGGAGGAAGGGGTGAGGTTGGAGCGTTGGCGGACCAATGGCGGGAGAGGAACGCTGGCGGAGACCAGCTGAGTAAGAATGCCCTTGTTGGGTCAGTGGCAGGGGCTTCCCGAGAAGTGCCCCCCCTTTTGCCGAAGTGCTGCTCAGCGCTCGCAGAAGGCCAGCGATTTCACAGAAGCATCCGCCCATCGGGCGGGGATCCTGCCCCTCCCAGTCTAGGGCGGTGGAGGGATGCAGTGCGAGCGGGGTTCTTCCTCCCCCTGGGAAACCCCACCACCACCAGCCTCTGCTCAGGTGGGCAGCAGGAGCAGCTGGTGGGAGCTGTCAGGCTGCACAGAGGGGGGCGCTTCCTTGGGGTTGACCGCACCCGGTGCTGTCGCGCTGAGCACCAGAAGCCCTGGGACCCCGATGGACAGATGCTCAGCATTTCCTCCTCCATGCTTGGCTGCTTTTTTGGCAACCCGCTGCCGTGGCTGGTGCTCTTGCTGCGCAGATGACGGAGCGATCTGCCCGCGGGTGTCATCCCAGAAGCGGACTTTAGGATGCGCCACCTTTGCCAGCTCCACCTGGCGTGGGCAGCCTTGGGGGTCGGGCAAGTGGGAGTAGAGGGTATTTTCAGATCTCACGGAGAAAATGGATCCAAAGTCTCTACCTGTTGGACACCTAGGCTTGGCTAGTGCCGCGACCCGCTTTCCTCCCCCTCCCGCTCTCCTTTAGTCCTCCCTGATCGGCACCTGGAAGAATGACCTCAACTCCACCATGGAGATCAACAGCATAGGTAACATGGGGGTGTTCAGCGGCCTCTACAAAACCGCAGTCTCAGCCTCTGACAATCCCATCGGGCCATCCCTGCTGCAGGGCATCCAGCACCAGGGGCCCCAGCCCACCTTTGGCTTCACCATAAACTGGAACTTCTGGCTCTGCCAGAAGGCCAGTATTGTGTTCTTGTGTGTCTGAGGGGGGGAAATCTCACCTCTGATGGTAGAATATTCGGGGGGGGGCACAGCAGAAATCATCTCCTGGAGCCCAGAAGCAGAAATTCTTTGGCCAGTGGGATCCAAATTAGGCTGCTTCCACTGGAACAAGAGAGGCTAGCTAGTCCCATTGGGGTGAGGCAGTTCCTCATATACTGCAAAGCTTCACAAGTGTACCCCCATGCTTATTATGGGATGTTACCCAGCTACATTTGTCTTCAGCAGATCAGGAACAAGCATTGAAATATAATGAAATGCTAATGTGTTTAGGACTTACATTACTTTTATTAGAAAGTTAAAGTACCCGTATTTTCCAGCGTATAAGACGACTTGCTAAACCATGAAAATCTTCTCAAAAGTTGGGAGGTTGTCTTATACACCCAGTCGTCTTATACGCCGGAAAATCGGTAAGTACTGTAAATACTGCAAGTGCAGGGTGATTGCCCTCCTGAAAGAGATATTGAAGAAATTAGAAACAAAACTGCTCCCACCCCCTCCCACCCAAGCCAAGGAAGGCTGGGAAATCTTAAATTGTACATATCAAGTAGAGGAGAACAAGTGCATCAAAAACCTTTCCAGAAGGCAGAAGAAAACCCTTTATGGAAAAATAGAAGATATCTATCACAGCCCAAATCTATCCAGGAGGACTCTTATTATCTGGAACTTCAAAATGATTTTCAAGATTTGACCATTGTTTCTGGACATCCGGATGAAAATAAGTTTTCACAAACATGCACCTAGGCAAAGAGGGTGAACCCTTTTTTAACCTCTGAGAAACAAAATAACATTCGGAACCACTGACAAACATTCTTTTCTACTAATCTACATAGGAATAAAATAATAAAATAAGCCCCAGCCCTAAAAACAAAAGACCATGAGAAGATGAAGGAGCAGATGACTTTCTTCATTCCTTCTTGTTAAAAAGTATGGTCCAGGAGGAAAAAAAATACTGGAAATGAATAACTGGCTGCAAAGATGGTGCCCATGGGAATGGTATGAGTTTCTTGAAAACAGAATGGGTTTCTGAAATAAAGTGATTCCTGGCAAATGATGGGATGCACCTCACTAGAACTGGGAAGAAATTTGTTTAGAAAGCATCTTGCAACCCTGATCCAGAGCTTTAAGCTGGGCTCTGTAGAGGAGAGATAAGAGAGCTCAGAAAGTGCCAAGACTGAAATTGGGAATGGAAGGGATATGTAGGATATGAAGGGACCCAATAACAAGCACCAAAATATAAGAAGGAATAGGTCAAGACAGGCTTCAGATACAGAAGGATCTGGACAGACTTGAACACTGGGCACTAACTAACAAAATGAAATTCAATGGTGAAAAAAGCAAGGTTCTACATTTAGGCAAGAAAAACCAAATGCACAAGTACAGCATAGGTGGCACCATGCTCAATAGTAGTAACTGTGAGAGGGACCTCGGAGTCCTAGTAGACAATCACTTAAATATGAGCCAGCAGTGTGCTGCAGCTGCCAAAAAGGCCAACACAGTGCTAGGCTGCATTAACAGAGGGATAGAATCAAGATCACGTGAAGTATTAATACCACTCTTCAATGCCTTGGTAAGGCCACACTTGGAATACTGCATCCAGTTTTGGTCACCACGATGTAAAAAAGATGTTGAGACTCTAGAAAGAGTACAGAGAAGAGCAACAAAGATGATTAGGGGACTGGAGGCTAAAACATATAAGGAACGGTTGCGAGAATTGGGTATGTCTAGTTTAACGAAGAGAAGGACAAGGGGGGACATGATAGCAGTATTCCAATATCTCAGGGGCTGCCATAAAGAAGAGGGAATTAAGCTATTTTCCAAAGCACCTGAAGGCAGGACAAGAAGCAACGGGTGGAAACTAATCAAGGAGAGAAGCAACCTAGAACTAAGGAGAAACTTCCTGACAGTGAGAACAATTAATCAGTGGAACAGCTTGCCTCCAGAAGCAGTAAATGCTCCAACACTGGAAGTTTTTAAGAAGAGACTGGACACCCATTTGTCCGAAATGGTGTAGGGTTTCCTGCCCGAGCAGGGGGTTGGACTAGATGACCTCCAAGGTCCCTTCCAACTTTACTACTACTACTACTATTATTAATATTATTATTATTATTATTATTATTATTATTATGTGCCTGTATAGGAATGTAGTGTACAGGGAACAAACAAGAAGAATTAAAAGTCTTAAAGGGGAAAGAAGATATGATTTAATAAGCATTATTGAAAACTGGTTCACTGTCTTTGCCTAGGTGCGTGTTTCCATCAAGGCCACCTTCCTTACACTCTACATATGGCCAGTGCCTGTGGCTTTCATCTTTTAAGGCTAGAAGTAGGATTATTTTTCAAATCTAGTATAATCCTTTTCCTCAATCCAAATAATGATAATTATTTTGAATAATAATTTATTCAAAAACAGCAGGCCATTCAAATAGCTGCCTCGGGACAAAAATATTTAGGGTTGTTGCAGAGACAGGGCAGGAAAGAATGGGTTCAAATTACAAGGAAGTATATATTGACTGAACATTTTTTTAAAAGGCAGGCGATAAGAGTTATTCAACAGTGAAAAAGACACCTTGGGAGGTGATAGGCTCACTTTGCTGTATTTAAACAGAGGCTGGATGGCTATTTGTTGGGGACAATATAGTAGTGGATTCCTGAACTAGGTAAAGAATTGGATTACAAGGTCCCTTTAAAACCATGATCATTCATTCACAGACAAAACATAACATCAATCAGCGGTTAAAATGAAGGGATGCATGCTCTCCTCTATTAAACTATACATTATAAAGCTGATTCGTTTACAACCACTCATGAATAGAACCATTTTTCATTATTCATCCTGCTTGGAAGAAACATTTAAATTCATTTAAACACAATACATAATCACAGAAACAAATGTTTCAAAACAATGGTAGGCAATTTATTTTTCTGTCCTCATCAGGTACCAATTATGTCAAGCTATAAGGGTATTTTTTTAAAGCATGGCATTTTTAAAAGTACAGAAAAAAGTACACAAAATAAAATTTAAAAGCAACAAGATTCAACTAATTAACTAAGTAATTATAATATCAAAACAAATAAAAAGAGAAAAAATCATGAAAGAATACTGGATTCAAGTTGTATAATTTTTTTATGAAAAAGCTATTTCTTCTACCTATTGAAAAATGAAATATTTTCCTTTGGCATAGATTTCATAATGTTTAACCAGAAGAGATAATTTTAATGCACAACTTGCCACACTATTACTTGATTACATTGAATATGGAAATATATTTAGGTGATTTATATTAATGTCTTGATTTTTCTAGGATTTCCCCCCCCCCTCTTTTTACTTTTTAAGCTGTAAGTCTTTTCAGAACCTTTGGGAACATCCAGTTCAGGCCGCAGGACACAAAAATGTTCATGTACCCAAGATGCCTCATTCAGTTTTAGGACTGAGTACAGATGTATTTTCCCAGGCTATTTACTTTACCGAACTATCAACCACAGAACACCTCTCCCTAGATCAACCAATATGTAACATAATCAAGGCGTAATTATTTTGAGTTTCTTATTTTTCCACTTTCCCATGCCTTGGATATCTGTTATGCAACAACTTGGAAGTCTCCTGCCCCTTATGAATCAAACACACATTATATCAAAAGTAGAAAATAAAACAGAACACAAGAAGTGATCTCCATGGTTCACGTGTACGGTCTGCGCTTTGTTTGGATGCAATTCATGTGTATTTCTCTCATTACATCCAATAGTGAAATTCATATTGTTTGTTACTTATACAATCATAGAGTTTAACTTCCTACTTGATCCAAGAATACTATTTAAATAGGGAAGAAAATCTACCAATCTGCCTTTCATGAAACTTCTTGGAAAGGTGACTTTTTTTTTTAATCATAGCAATATAAAACTCTTGTCTTCTTGTTGGGCATTGCCCCGCACTATATGTTCATTCTGGCTTGAACTACAAGAGAGACTAGATAACTGACTTGAACAAAGTAGAACTGCCAGCTGAGTTTTGTTTTGTTCTTAGCGGGCAACAATCAATAATAACAACAAAATTACAGGAGGACAAATCAATGGGTGTATTAGATAGTCACATTAGGTAGGAAAGCCAGCTAGTGATCTGTGTGTGAACTCTATTCTGAATGACAGGATATTTTGTTTTTTTGTTTTTTTTGCCACAAGGATATTAATCTGTGGAAATTAATTGTTTTATAGTCATATGTCAAAGAAAAATACTCATGTAAGAATAGGACAAAGCATTAGGGAGCTTTGTTAATCTCTGTGTGAACTACATCCCTAACCATGTGTGCGTGTGTGTGTCTGTGTCTGTCTGTCTATGTATGTGTGTCTGTGTCTTATGTGTGTGTGTATATCCATCCAACCATCCATCCATCGGACTGGTCCACAGAGAATAGGAGGAGTATAGAAGAGGAAATGCTTAGAGTACTGAACTTTGCCTTATACATATTATGGAAAGTTAGTGCAGGTTGTTTTTTCCATTGGAAGTAATGCTGGACAGAAAGGGAACAACCCACCATTACTATCCTAAAATTGTCTCACAATAGATTTGCAAGAGTATCATTTCCTGGCCTCATAGCTAAACTATTGCAAACCTTAGCATGAGGGCAGCACAGTTCAAATGGGAGGAATCCATCTGAATGATTGTCCTTATGAACTGAATGCTTAAGCAACAAATGCAATTTAATTTTATATCATTTAAGCTATTGTCAGACTAAATATTTCCCATCAGAAAATAAGCTCCCAAATTTCTATGATAGTTGGAAAAGGAACTGCAAAATCAGATCCAATTTTGCAATTCCTTTTCCAACTACCATAGAAATTTTCTGGCCTAGCTTCTAGCATTGCTAAAGAGAAATGTTTCATGGCTAAAATAAATGAAGATTCTAAGCCTCATCATCCCCAAGCTATATAATCAAAATTATTTAAAAAAAATTGAAGCAAGTCTAGAAAGTACAGCAATTTGCCAAAAAGGGGGGGGGGAACCTGCTGGATATCAAGGACAGAGCTGAGACTCTAGAAAGAGTACAGAGAAGAGCAACAAAGATGATTAGGGGACTGGAGGCTAAGGCATATAAGGAATAGTTGCTGGAATTGGTTATGTCTAGTAGTTTAATGAAGGGAAGGACGAGAGGGGACATGATAGCAGTGTTCCAATATCTCAGGGGCTGCCACAAAGAAGAGGGAGTCAAACTATTTTCCAAAGCGCCTGAAGGCAGGACAAGGAGCAACGGATGGAAACTAATCAAGGAGAGAAGCAACCTAGAACTAAGGAGAAACTTCCTGACAGTTAGAACAATTAACCAGTGGAACAATCTGCCTTCAGAAGTGGTGAATGCTCCAACACTGGAAATTTTTAAGAAGAGACTGGACAGCCATTTGTCTGAAATGGTATAGGGTTTCCTGCCTGAGTAGGGGGTTGGACCAGATGACCTCCAAGGTCCCTTCCAACTTTATTATTATTATTATTATTACAGTCTCTAAATAACAATAAAAATGTAGGCTAATGACCAAAGAATATTATTCTTTAATTCAAGTTGCCTTACATCACTTACTTTAAAATAAAAAATGTTGAAGTTCTCCAGATATTATTAATGGGATGAGACAGAGTAAAGCTATTCTAATCATATTTTCAAAGAAAGAACTGGACTTAGTGCTACTAGATGAAGTAGCACTCAACTGTACAAAAAAAGTGATGTACTTTATAATCAACAATTTTGCAATGTGAAATTAAAATGTAATATGAGACATTAGAAAAATATGATTTGTGAATTACTTTTATTTTCCTGGATCTTTATTTTTATATAGTTTTGGCTTTTCCAACAAGGAGAGAGGCCTTGTTTCTGCCTTCTCTTTTCTCTCTCTTCCCCCACCCTTTATGTCTGCCTGCTGGTTCTTAGAAGGCAGCTGTAGTAGCTTTCTAGGCGCCAGGGATCCTGGAACATGTAATTTTCCCAGGGGCACCCAGCAGGTTTCCGAGCATCAGGAGGGAAGTGATGTAAGGGAGGTGGAAGAAAGAGAAAGAAAAAAGATGGGGCTCCTATTGTTCTTATTGACATTTCTAAAACCAGCAGTACAAAGACCCAACAGCTGCAGGTAAAAGGCCTCAGTTGCTTATATGGAGAGACTGCTGATATGAAAATCTGACAGCTAGAGATGCCAATTACAAATAGTGTTAAACTTGTCAGAAAAAAAGAGACTTTTCCAAGAACATTTAAATATTGCTTATAATTGTCAGTTCCTTTTTGAATTGAGTCTCATCCATCGCCAAAAATATATAATTTTAAGACAGGAAGTATATCTGAAGTGTACACACAGGAAGACACAAAATAATAAAAATCACTTTCTCCAATAAAACAGTCCAGTTGCCTTTTGAAAAAAAAAGCACATTTGAGAAAACTATGACCCAGATAACAGAACATCTCCACAACATTTCTCCAATAAAATAACATTTCTTGTTTTATCTAGCTAGATGGTGGGCATCAATATTATATAATGAGATGTTTTAAAACTTATTTCATTTTTTTTTAAAAAAAAGAGAGATTTCTCATATGAGCTGGATTAATTAATGACTTTGCTAGTAAAGGGAGCCATGGAGATGCCATTAGAGAAGTCATCCAGAAGCCATCAAGACATAACAGATGCAGAAACATGCACTAAGCTCTTCCAATTCCCTGTGCCAATAAAATAGTCAATTTAATTTCTGGGTAGTCCATTTAGTAATCACATCCATGCATATAAGCTTGGTTTTGGTTGTTTGAAGACTATGTCAGAAATGAAGAAATTGTTGGATTGGAAAAAAATATTTAGCCATTCTCCTGCTTTATTTCTGCTTCCTAGGTCAATTACTATATGTTTTCTTCCTTAATATTTCCGGTTTCTGTTTCCTAAGCCAATTATGTTTTCTTTCTTACTATTTCCAATGCTGATATTCCAGTCCCCAATTACAGCATGCAGCACATTTTGTGTTCGTGTTCTCTCAATTTCAAATTAAGTACGATAATAAAACTCATCAACCTCTTGTTTTACATAAATTATGGTAATCATTGTATTAAAGGATTGTCCTTGAATTCTGGGTCACACTATCTGATCATTAATGAATTGTACACAAGTATTGCTCTTGCTATATCCTTCCTGATTCTGACATCAACTGTTCTTTGTTTTGGGGTCCTGCATAGAAAACATGACCTTCTGACTGAAAGTGTCAAATTCCAGTCCATTCATATTTGCCAAAGATGTCAATGTGTAGTTGACTCGTTTCATGTTTCACTGCATTGAGCTTTCCCATGTTCATGCTGCTGACTTTCTCATTGTAATTTTGTCTGCATCTTCAGATTTTCTTGAATGCCAACATTAACCAGACATCTTTTATCTAGCTGCATCATAAACACAATTAGTACTCAGACTTTCCCAGTAGAATGTTGAGTGGCATCTGATCTGATGGGTTCACCATCCAGCCCTCTATTGTCAGTCACTTAATAATGTCTATCCATATGGTTTTCTTGATAAAATGGATTTACTTTCAGCATCTTCCTATATCGCTCCTGTCCAAAATACCTACTTGCTGTAGCTGAGCATCTGGAATGACCTTTATGACTTGGGTGACCCTGCTGGGAATTTATAGCTTTGTTGTATACTCCTTGCTTTTTGATCATCCTGCCACAAAGAGGCAGCATAGCAGGACTTGTAGTGGAAAATTTCTATTCCTGATAAATAAATGTAATATATACAGAATGGTAGATCCCAATAAAAATAGACCTTTTAGTTTTTATTTTCAGTTTTATTGTCAATTCCACATATATTTTCTATGATTACCTTGAAATTATTTCTCTGTAATACTAAAGTCATGATGTCATTATAGTTCATAGTTTACTAGATATAAGCCCATTTTTTGTTGAGTCCCAACCTAATCTTGCAATATATGCCACAGCTTGGAAAATTTGTTAAATGTTGTATTGTCAGATGAACAGTGCCAGCTATGCAAATTGTAATCTGTCCATAAAATATGGCATGATATCTTGATTCACACTAGTTGCATTGTTAGAGGGAGAGGGTATATAATAATTAATTGAACAGATTTCATAACCATTCATGAACACTATGATATTTACTCTATCCTCTCTGGAAACATTATAATTGTGTAACTTTCCACCCTCTTCTCTCAGTTGAAGGGAATAAAGTGTATAATATTGTTATTTAATATTAAAGTTAATATTTGTATTTTAGGTCAACATCCTTTATAGCTGTTGCAGTCCAAAAGTGACTCACTATGTGTCATCATTTTTTAATATTCTATGAACTTTTATCTTTGGCTCAGAGATACCATTATATTAATTGTTCAGAGAAATCATGTTAGTCATAAATAATACCATACTATTATTATTTACTAATATAAATGTTGATTATCTGCCATTAACTCATTTTCATCTCCTAGTGATCACATAGGTTTTCAATATTATTATACTACTGATATTGCCCACAGAGGAAAAAAACTATATCTGGCCCAATTAGAATGTTCTTAAACTTTAGGAATATACCACTTACATACTCTAAATCAGGCATGTCAACTCGCGACATCGGTGTCATCACACAACGTATTGGGACTTTTTCCCCATTGCCAGCAATGGGGTGGGCATGGTTTTGGCATGACTGCCACAGGCCGGCAGTTTGACATGCCTGTTCTAAATCCTCCTTACCTTCCCCAGCTAGTAAGGCATGAATTACCTTTGCAAACACCTAGCATATTAGGTAGGGCATCAACTGACATACCAGCCAGACACTCTTATCCCTTCATATAATTTCTAAAGCAACCTCTTTCATTAATCTGAATGAGAATTGGTAGAACAATGCAGTAGAATTGCCTTGTCTGGCACAAATTTGAAGCCTACAATCTGGGATGTTTAAGGCCAACATTTGAAAGCTTTTGCACAATGTTCAGGGCACAGAAATATAATTTTTGTTTACCAAAAATATTCCTTATCAAACTTGAATGTTTCAGCATGAAAACTTTGACCACACAACAAATTGTGTACATTTTAATAAACAGCTGAGAACGTAAGAAAACTATTGTGAAAGTTGTTAAACTAACTGAATTTGGTTTTGGAAAAGCTAGTATATAAGCATATGCCTAAAGCTGATTTGCTAGCATGTGAAGGATAACCCTCAAAATCTCTTCTCTACAATGTAGAATATTTTCAATGGTTTTACATTAGTAGATAAAAAAATAGATGACAGACTGTTTCACTGACAGCCTCAAGGCTCAAGTGTCATCATAATAAGAAGAGATGGCAGTAGTTCTTACAAAACCATAAACAAACATGGCATGTGAAGGCTGCTAAAGCGAACAAAGATATGCATGCCGCACAGCACTTTCCAGTCAAAATACTTTGCAATATGTGAATTAATAGTTACACTGTTCCAGCAGATCTAACATGCTAGCATTTTTAAAAAATGAATTAGGGAACTAAATTTTACTCCGGGTCAACACCTTGCCTATGGCACTTTTAGGCATGTTCTGAAAAAAAAATCCTAGAATGCCATTGTCCTGGGTTTTAATACAGGTGGGATAATTGATCATGAATTTTGCAAAGTCCCCTTTATTGAGAAACTTGAAAGCCTCATATAGTTTTGATCAGAGGCAAAGGGCAAGGAACATTTATTAACATTGTTTGGACCATGAGCAGTTTCAGCTTCTGAGATACCTGAGATACTAGAACTACTTGTTAAATGCTTTAAAATTAAAAAAAATCTATTATTAATTTGTACAGGTATTTTATCAATAAATCAATTTGATATGCATGTGCTAAGAGATAAATGGAATAAAGAATTAGAGGTTCCTATGTTGCTTAAGCAACTGGGGAATATCTTAATATATCAAGAGTGTATCAGTGCACTTTATACTTCAATATATAAAACAAAAAGTAATGTGTAGAACTTATTAGAGTCCTTTGTGTTTGTATATAAAGAACTGTCAAAGACAGTTATTTTGTTGGAGATGCAATAAGATTAATGCTTCTTTAAAACACATGTTTTTACAATGTCCTCTACGTACTAAGTTTTGGAAGAAAGTAATGGACCATATAAATGTGACTGTGACAAAAGCTAAAATTGTCAGAGAATAATATTCGCTTGAACTGTATACTTGAACATTTACTTAGGGATTTGACAACCAGACAAGACGAATGGATTTTTTCCCCTTACAATGACTAAAAAAAGTGATACTGCAGCATTGGAAAGATAAGCGTATCACCCTCTTCACTCAATGGATTCAAGATCTGATCACACTCGCCATCTATAGCAGATAAATCTATAAACATAGATTTTGGACAAGTATAATAAAATATGGGACTCATTTATACAAAATATAGTATGTTTAAAAAAGAATGATAGTTATAAAAGTGTATTAGAATATGCATGTGTGCAAGTATATAAAACCGTAAATGCCAGCGTACAAGGCGACCCGGCGTATAAGACGACCCCCGTCTTTATAGCCAGGCCGCATTCCTAGAACGCCGTCTTATACGCCGGAAACTACCAGTATTTCCGGCGTATAAGACGACTCAGCGTATAAGACGACCCCCGTCTTTGGCACCGATTTCAGCGCTCGCGGAAGTCGCCTTATACGCCGGCATTTACGGTATTTATATTATATAAACATAGAGAATTGCTTCTGTTTACTGTTGTAAAATGTATTACACTTTATATTTTGTGTTTTTTTTCTGTTGTATTTTTGTGGCCTAGTTATCTCCGTGGCCTGGTAGTGGGCTGCCACCCTGGGATTGGGGACCCCTGTTCTAAAACACTGGAAACTGCATACGGACTTTTCCTGAAGAGAGAAAAAAAATGAAATGGTGATTTATGGGTTTACTGATTAAAAAGGGTTGAATATGGGAAGAAGAGAATTATGTTGTAAATTTAGGAGGAGGAGAAGGGATAATGAATTTGCTTGTAACTGCTGTATAGAGTGGAAGTTGTGTCTTTATATATCTTTTATTTTTTTTCTGCCTGCAATTTGTTTTTTCCTTCTTCTTGTATATTTTATCTATTTCTTCATTTGATTCTATATAATTTCATATTTTACTTATTTGAATAATTTAAAACTTTCAGAGTAATCTAAAAACTATATTTAAGATTTAATAGTGTATTAATTTATTTGAATGAGCTTTCCTCCAGCAGTCATTTCCAATCAATCTGATATATATCAACTCAAGTTAAAAGAGGTTGTTCTATTTCAAGAAACTTAATCCACTGATATCAAATTAGTTGTGAATGTCACCCTATAATTTTTATTGTCATGCTACATCTGTTACAGGAATCATATTGAATTCCTGTTTTGCTAGCTTAGCCAGGATTAATTTGTATGCTCTGATATAATATCTAAGCTTGTCAGAAGTTCTGGCAAAAGAAAGTAGGCCAAAGCTGCCAGCAGACAGATGAAAAATTTGGGATTATAGCTTTATGATTAGACCTGTCCATGCTATGTATCTCTATCTAACCTTTGGTATTTTTGTTTCTTTTCCTTCCATTGTACTTTCTAAAGGAAATAATTGTAAAACATAATTGATGTGATTGCTTATGAAAAAGACTCTGATAATTAATTAATTAATCTGAATAGAATTGGAAGGGCCTTGGAGGTCTTCTAGTCTGGCCCCCTGCTCAAGTAGGAGACCCTATACTATTTCAGACAAGTGGCTGTCCAGTCTCTTCTTAAAAAGTGATGAAACACCCACAAGCAAGCTGTTCTACTGGTTAATTGTCCTCACTATTAGGAAATGTCTCCTTAATTCCAGGTTGTTTCTCTCCTTGATTAGTTTCTATCCATTGTTTCTTGTCTTGCCTTCTGGTGCTTTGGGAAATAAATTTATCCCTTCTTCCTTGTGGCAGCCTCTCAAATACTGGAATACTGCATTTACACAACATAAGTTGGATATAAAAAATATTATTTAGTTTTTTAATAACTTATATTTAAAATTTAATATTTTTATCTTTCTTCTTTTTTCCTTTTCTTTATTCTTTTTTTTCTAAACATTTATTTTTTGTATTTATGTTTTTCATATACACACTATTGTTAATTATCTTATAATTTGTTTAAGTAATGTATTTAGATTTATTTATGGTTTATATCTTTTTTAAGATTTTTTGAAGAAATTTCAATTAAGCCTATATTCAGCTCTGGGAAGGTCGGGGGAGGGAATGGGAGGGTTGGGGAGGTTTGGGGGAAAATTGTTTTGTTTTTGTAAAATTTTAAAAATTTTCAATAAAAAAAAAATACTGGAATACTGCTATCATGTCACCCATAGTCCTTCTTTTCTCTAGACTGGCCATTATTCTGCAACCGTTCTTTTAATCTCCAGGCCTTTAATCATCTTAGTTGCTCTTCTTTGTACTTTTTCCAAAGTCTCAACATCTTTTTATAATGTGGTGACCAAAACTGGATGCAGTATTCCAGGTGTGGCCTTACTAAGGCTTTATAAAGCGGTACTAATACTTCACGTGACTTTGATTCTATGCCTCTGTTTATAAAACCAAGGACTGTATTAGCTTTTTGGGCTGCTGCCTCAAACTACTGGCTCATGTTTAAGTGATCATCCACTAGGATTCTAAAGCCCCTCTCACAGTTATTGTTTTTGAGCCAGGTTTTGTCTAATCTGTACTTGTATCTTTGGTTTTTCCTGCCCAGGTGTAAAACCTTGCTTTTCTCCACATTAAATATCATTTTGTTGGATAGGGTCCATTGTTCAAGTCTGTCAAGATCTTTTTGGATCCTAGCTTGTCTTCTGTTGGCTATTCCTGCCAGTTTAGCGTAATCTGCAAATTTGATGAGATCCCCTTCTATTCCCTCATCTAAGTCATTTATGAAGATATTGAAGAATACTGGGCCTAAGACAAAACCTTGTGGTACCCCACTGCTTACTTCCCTCCATGTAGATGTAGTACCATTAAGGACTACTCATTGAGTATGGTTTGTCAGCCAGTTACAAGTCCATCTGGTGGTGATGTTGTCTATTCTACCTTTTTCTAGCTTACCAAGGAGTAGGTTGTGGTCTACTTTGTCAAATGCCTTGCTAAAGTCTAAATATACTATGTCCACAGCATTTCACTGGTCTGCTAATTTAGTCACTTTGTCAAAGAATGAAATAAGATTGATTTGGCACAATCTGTTTTTAACAAACCCGTGCTGGCTACTAGTTATAATTTTGTTTCTAGATGTTCATAGATCTGTTTTTTTATTATTTTTCCAGTATCTTCCCAGGAATTGATGTTAGGCTGATTGGTCTGTAGTTTCTTGGGTCTGTTTTTTTTTTCTTTTTTGAAAATGGGAACCACATCAACTCTTTTCCAATCCTCTGGTAGTTCCCCACTGCTCCAAGATTTTTTAAAGATATGATACAATGGTTCTGAGATAGCATTTGCCAGCTCCTTCAGAACTCTGGGATGTAATCCATCAGCTCCCAGTGATTTATATTCATCAAGATCAGACAGGTATTTCCTTACCATTTTTTTTGCTTATTTTAATTTTTATTTCTAGTCTGTCTTTTACAGTTATTTTTGGTAGGTTGGACTATAGTTTTTTTGTGTGTGAAGACTGATGCAAGAAATGAGTTAAACAGCTCTTTCTCTCTACTGCCTTTACTTCCTTACCATCTTCTCTCTTAGTGGACCGACTATTCCCTTGACTTTTTTTTTTTTTGTTATTTATATGTTGAAAGAAACTTTATTATCTTTGACTTTTGTTGCAAGCCTTGTTTATTCTGAGCCTTTGCTTTCCTGACTTCATCTTTGCAGATTTGGGCTATCTGCTGATATTCTGCCTTAGTTATGTGTCTCTCTTTCCATTTTCTGTACTTATCCTTTTGTCTTTCAGTTTATCAGAGAGCTCTTTGTGCAACCGTGCTGGTTTCTTCTTGGATTTCTTGTTTTTCTTTTTTAGTGGTATTGCACTGGGATGGGCTTTTATGATTATATTTTTCAGTGTTTCCCACACTTCTTGAGTTGTTAAGATTTTTATCCATGAAATTTTGCTTAGCCTCTCTCTAAGTTTGTTAAAATCAGCTCTTTTAAAGTTTAAGACACTGGTTGGATTATATTCTATTGGTTGTGTTTGCATTATATTGAATTCCAGTGTGACATGGTTCTAGCAACTTCAATTCCCTCTATCACTTCTTCTCTATTAGTAAGAATTAAGTCCAGTATAGTTTTTCCTCTAGTTCCCTCCTCTACCTTTTGGATGACAAAGTTGCCAGCTAAGTTGGTTAGTAATCTGTTTGATCTCTCATTTACTGCAGAGTTTGTCTCCCAGTTGATATCAGGGTGGTTAAAGTCTGTCATTACTATTGTGGTATGTTTCCTACATACATTTGTTAATTGATTAGCAGAGAGTTCATTTATTTATTCTGCTTGGTTGGGTGTCATTCTTTTTTCCCTTTATATTGACCCATATAGACTCTAGGAGGCTTTCATCCTTGGTTTTGTGCATTTTTGCAGAGATGTAGTGATCTTTTATATATAATACAACTGCCCCTCCTTTTTTCTTGGGAGACAGTGAATACATTGTTTTAGAGCCAATTGACATGGGGAAAAAATGGGAAAAGTGAAGGCAATAATAGTGAAATAAAATGATTGCGAGAAGTAGCACACCTGTATAAAAAGGTATTAAACCACCAAAGAGTGAACAAAAAGTGGACATAAAGAAATGTAAAAACTACTGAAACAGAGGAATAATGTTGCAGAATGCCACAGAAATATATATGTTGCATTTATTTACTCAGATTGCTATCCTGCTCCAATCCAAAGAATCTGAGTAATTAACAAGCTTTGACCTTCCATCATTCAACAGCACCAATGCCCTCAAGAGTTAAGATTATTTCTCCATTCCATCTTACAAAGCCCTCTAAAACAGCCACGTTTTGACTATTTTTTGGAAATATAGCAGGGAAGCTTATGCTTCAAGGAAGTTTATTCCAGAAAAAGGGGCATCACTGAAAAGGCTCATATATCGGAATGCCCAGGATTCATGATATCACATTCGTTTGGAGGAGTGACTCTTAATATGTCTTTTTTTTTTTTTTTGATCTACCCACTTATCTACCCAGAGTAGATTATCTCAGAAATCATGGGCTTTTAGCCATACAGGATTTTAAAAAGTGGCCCCATCTCCACCAAACTTCTGGTTGTCCCTTAAAATGTGGCTGTCAGCAGGACTGGATCTCCCAAAGAAAGGGACATCTGATGAAATGGCTACACTACACTACATGAATCTTGAGTCATATATGCAAGGATTCAAGAATGGTTGGAAGGATACTGAGATTTAGTAACTGATGTTGGTTTAAACCAATTTTGGTCAGATTTCTTTTTCTTTTATCTCCTTCCTTTAGTTTCTTTTGATTACTGTTTCTTACACTTTCCATACCTTGCATAATGTTGCATATTCCAGTAAGGAACATCAAGATGGATATGCATGTAAGTTTTTTTTATCTGATTTCTATGCAACATTCAATGCCCATTTTTCATGCCAGAATTGATATTAGAATGAAAATCACATGAAATTAGGCAAGGGCCACCTGCAGTTCTAAGACTGCACGTTACCTCTCCATACCTTACAATTTGGAATGTTCATTGCAATTAATGAATATTTGCTTTCTTCTTTTTCCCTATTAGTAATACACAATATACAGTTGATTGCTCAAAAGGCCACAATGTTTGCAGGCCTGATTTAAGCTATCATATCCCTTATGAAGGGCGATCAGTAATACACCATTTTAAAACTTACATATTATTATTATTATAATACAGCAATGTCAATTTCATGCATTGTAGCCAAAGCTAGAACTAATTGAAATATGAAACCCATTTTTAAAAGTTTTTTTAATGCTTTTGGAGACTAAATTTAAAATAAAAATAATCCATAAATATTGGAAACAGGCAGAGCTTTATATGCATGATATCAAATCTGTGTTTATTAATTATTTGTACAAAGTCTGGTCCGTTTGTTCAATTCAGAATAATAATAATAATAATAATAATAATAATAATAATAATAATAATAATAATAATAATAATAATGGGAAAACATCATCTGAAATAGAATCGCTGGTCAACACTGTCCGTATGTATAGCCAAGATATTGTTATGGAGTTTGGCTTGGACAAATGTGCCACACTTACTATCAAATAAGGAAAAGTAGTGAAAACTGAAGGAATCAAGATGCCCCACGAAAATAACATTGAGAGTCTGGATGAGAAAGATTACTACAAATACTTGGGTATCCTTCAAGCTGACAACATTAAGCACACTGAAGTCAAGAAAAAGATTAGAGGTGAATACATCAAGAGAGTGAAGAAGATCTTAAAGTCCAAACTCAATGGAGGAAATACCATAAAGGCAATCAACACCTGGGCAATTCCAGTCATTAGGTACACAACTGGAATAGTGGACTGGACTCAAGCAGAACTAAAAACAATGGATAGGAAGACCAGAAAAATAATGACAATGAATCATGCCCTTCATCCACGCAGTGACATTGACAGACTTTATCTACCAAGACAAATAGGTGGGCGTGAAATGCTACAAATACATCAGATGGTTGAAGAAGAAAAAATGGCTTTGGAAGAATATCTGAAGAACAAGGATGAAGATGCACTGAAATTAGTATATCAGGAAGGCTTACTGACTACTGGAGAGACCAAACTGGCCTACAAGAAAGACCAAATGAAGAACAGAATAGAGGCATGGGAAAACAAAGCACTACATGGCAAATACATTAAAAAAATAGCTGGGAAAGCAGATAATAACAAGACCTGGCAATGGCTAAGAGCAGGAAAATTGAAGAAAGAGACCGAGGGACTAATTCTGGCTGCACAAGACCAAGCCTTAAGGACAAATGAATATAAAGTCAAAATTGAGAAGACAGCAACAGACAGTAAGTGCCGCCTATGCAAAGAAGCTGAAGAAACAGTGGACCACCTGGTAAGCTGTTGCAAGAAGATCGCACACACTGACTACAAGCAGCGGCATGACAAAGTAGCAACAATGTTGCATTGGAAGATCTGCAAAAAATATCATTTGCCTGTAAGCAAAAACTGATGGGATCATAAAATAGAGAAAGTCATAGAAAATGATAAAATTAAACTGCTCTGGGACTTCAGAATTCAAACAGACAAGCACCTGCAACATAACACCACAGACTTAACAATTGTCGATAAGAAAGACAAAAAAGTCTGGATAGTGGACGTGGCAGTGCCTGGAGACAGCAGAATAGACGAGACAGAACTGGAGAAGATAACAAAATACAAAGACCTACAAATAGAAATAGAAAGACTGTGGCAAAAGCAAGCAAGGGTAGTACCAATAGTAATAGGCTCCTTGGGTGCAATCCCAAAACAACTGGAGCACCACTTGAACACCATTGGCATTGACAAATTCGCTATTAGTCAATTGCAAAAGGCGGCCTTATTAGGAACTGCTTCCATCCTGCGACGATATCTGTAATACCATCAAACATCCACATCTGCCTATCCCAGGTCCTGGGTAAGGACTCGATAGGTAGACAAAATGCCAAATCCAGTCTGAACATCTGGCTGACTGTGCGATGAAAATAATAATAATAATAATAATAATAATAATAATAATAATAATAATAATAATAATAAAGTTGGAAGGGACCTTGGAGGTCATCTAATCTAACCCCCTGCTCAGGCAGGAAACCCTATACCATTTCAGACAAATGGCTGTCCAATCTCTCTTTAAAACTTCCAGTGTTGGAGCATTCACCACTTCTGGAGGCAGGTTGTTCCACTGGTTAATTGTTCTAACTGTCAGGAAGTTTCTCCTTAGTTCTAGGTTGCTTCTCTCCTTGATTAGTTTCCACCTGTTGCTTCTTGTCTTGCCTTTAGGCACCTTGGAGAATAGCTTGACTCCCTCTTCTTTGTGGCAGCCCCTGAGATATTGGAACACTGCTGTCATGTCCCCCCTCGTCCTTCTCTTTGTTAAATTAGACATACCCAGCCTTTCCTTATATGCTTTAGCCTCCAGTCCCTAATCATCTAGAAGGCATAGTTGGCAGATGATGGCATATATTATTTTAGACGAAAAGCACGTGAAGACACCTCTAATTTTGTTTGTGAAATTGTTGGGTCCTGTGATAGCACAATTGGTGTAAATGTCGGGGAAAGTAAAGATCTGGATTTGTCGCAAGGAGTTGGACATCAGGACTCAAAAAAGACAATATCAGAACATTTTAACTTCCCATGGCCCTTGATTCTATATTTCAAGACAGCTGTTTTCAAAACAATTGAACTCCATGCCACTGTTGTGGAAGGTTGTGGAATTCACCTACATCAAAAGGTTTCAGGCATTTCAGGCATGGGTTTTGAACACATTGCTACTTGATGAGGCATTTGCAATCTATCTCACATGTAACTTATTCTTTATAAACACTCTTTCTCCCCACCCATAGCTTCATTCCAATTTACATTGCTTAACCTATTTTATGCTCTAATGAAGAGATATATAGTTCACAAATAATAAAAATTGTTAGTGTGAAAAGGTGTTACCAGACTGCTTCCAATTTGCTGTTAATTGCTGTTTCTTGCAAGGCAATGTAAAACTACTATAAATAAATGCAAATAAGTGCAATCTTAGAAATAATATCCTTCTCCAATATTAAGAAATAAATTGTCTACTATTGCAACATATATTTAAAACTACTCCTTTGTTTATATGTTTAGAAAAGGCTCCTATTTCTAGCCTCCAATATTACACATTTCTCCCAGTTCAAACATATAGTGTGATCCAAACTGGGATTGGATTGAAGATATTATTATTAATAAAATAATTCAAATTATCTTCCTTTAGAATTGGTCAGATATTCCAACCTGTTCTCAAATAAGGAAGTGTAGTCTTCTTAAGTTCATGAATGTTTGTTAGGGGAAAAATCAACAGTATTTGAAAAATGGTATCAAAATAACATCAATTATCCTATATTCCATAAAACATGTATTTCAAATATAACAATTCTCATTAAAAACTATGGGAAAAGGACTTAGAATTGAAGCCTATTGAGTCATTATGGAGTTTTGAAATGGTATAAGATTTCCCAATATCCCTGATCATAAAAATAATTCACTTAAACCTTTTAAATATCACTATGTAAATGAGATTGTAATCAATTACTGGTAGCTTCTTCTTGGAGATGTCTGTATTTTAGGAGGGAAAAGGAAAAGTGCATACATTGCTATTCACCAGCAAATGAGGACTTTCAGTCTCAACCCACTGTCCACCAATAAGAACAACATGTTTGTTTAGAATCTAGAGCAGTGGTTCTCAACCTGTGGGTCGGGACCCCATTTGGGGTCGAACGACCATTTCACGGGGGTCGCCAAACAACGCAGTCCGCCATTTTTTCCCCTTTTCCTTAGCTGTGCTACTCCCTTTTATTCTATTGGCTTTTGAAAGCCAATAGAATAGACTCTCTTGAATAGAGTCTAATTCTATTGGCTTTCAAAAGCCAATAGGAATTGTCCAGGCTGTCTCTGCCCTGCTGAGCCCGCCAAAAGTCCCATTCTGCAAACGGTGCTGCACCAGTTGAGTAGTCCTCGACTTATGGCCGGTTGAGTAGTCCTTGACTTACGACCGGTTGGGGGTCGCGGCATTAAAAAGGTTGAGAATCACTGATCTAGAGTGTAGCAAGGAGAGTCAATACCACATATCACAAAGTAGTGAAGAAGTTATACTATATTGCTACAAGGGCTAAGGACTGGTAACCAGGAAAGATTCTTAAAATAGATCATTATAATTATTCCTGTACTGAAGATGAGAGGGATCCACTGTTGATCCTGAGACAGTAGTGAGTTGCCCAAGAGCCTTCTAATGAATTAAATAGTAAAAATAGATCTGAATCAGAGTTGTCACATCTTACATTACTAGGTACAGTGCTATAACCATTCATTTTAAAAAAGTAATAACAAGGTAGGAAAAGCACTAAAATTCTGACTTGCCCTATCAATGATCTTCTGGAAGGAAGTAAAAATAGAGTTCTTCTGGAGGGATCTTTAAACTTAGGTTTAGCACAGTTAATATATCTTTTGAATTGGCTTCTTGGGTGCTATTTATGTCTGTGTGATTTATTTTTTGTACAATGGGAATTTAATTTTCCACCACAGATGCCAAGAGCACATACCAAGCGTCTCCCAACTATGTCATTAAGAAAAACCAAATAAATAGATATAGAATAGATGGCACCAGGCTCAGTAGTAGCAACTGGGAAAGGGATTTATGTGTCCTAGTGGAGCACCACTTAAGCATGAGCCGGGAGCATGGTGCAGCTGCCAAAAAGGCCAATGCAGTTCTAGGATGCATCAACAGAGAGGTAGCATCAAGATCACAAGAAATAATAGTACTACTCTATACTGCACTAGTGAGCCCATACTTGGAATACTGCATCCAATTCTGGTCACTAAGATACAAAAAAGTTGCTGAGGCCTTAGAAAGAATTCATCAACAAAGATAAGGGTTTGGAAGCTACAATGTACAATGAATTAACAATGGTTAAGGGGATTAGTTATGTCTAGCTTAATGAAAAGAAAGTTTAGGAGTGATATGACAACTGTCTTCAAGTACTTGAGGGCTGTCACAAAGAAGAAGGGGTCAACTTATTTTCCAAACCATCTAAAGTTAGGACAAGAAGCAGTGGGCAGAAGCTTGACAAAGAGAGATCTAACCCAGAACTAAGGAAAAATTTCCTGACAATGAGAACAGTTAATCAATGAACAGTTGCCTCCTAGAATTGTGGGTGCTCCATTGCTAGAGGTTTTCAAGAATTGATTGGACAACGATTTGTCTGCATGGTACATGTCTCCTACCTCAGGCAGGGGGTTGGAATAGAACAGGGCTTTTCAATCTTTTCACCCATTGTACCACTTTTAGGATATGACAATATCCGAGTACCACCAGTCACCTAGCAAGGTGTCAAAAAATGACCAAAAAAAAAAAGGAAAAAAGTGATAAAGTACAGGTAGTCCTCGACTTACAGTAGTTCGCTTAGTGACTGTTTGAAGTTACAATGGCACTGAAAAAAGTACCCCCCCAAACCATACCGAGCAAGACATCTGTCTGCCCGCCCGGCCGCGCTCTTCCTTGTCCGAAGTTTTCATTGTTGTGAGCATTTCTGTTGAGGATTGGCAGTGGGGGTGGGGTGAGGGGGTGTTTGGTTTTTATTCTCCCCGTCTGCTGGGTGGTTGCAGCAGGTTTTAGTCACTTCACATGACCCTGGGACACTGAGATTGTCATAAATATGAATCAGTTGCCAAGCATCTAAATGTAATTCACAAGACCCTGGAGATGCTGCAACATTCCAGCTGATCAGCGCTTCTTTTGGGCTCAGCAGAAGCGCCAGCCTGGCACTGATCCTGGTGCTTCCACTGAGCCCTGACAGCCTTGCAGCTCCAGCTATGTCTCGCTTAGGCTTGTGTGGTGCTGCCACCAGTTCAGCTCATTCCCCTCCCCTGCTACCACTTATACCACTGCCAGGTGCCAATGTACCACAGGTATTATCCATATCACTGGTTGAAAAGCCTTGGACTAGAAGACGTCCAAGGTTCTTACCAGCCCTATTATCCTATCCTATCCTATCCTAACCTGCCCTATTTATTTTTAAAAAATACATGGATTAATATAAGTCAGAATCACCACCTTGGGATGTGCATTTGCTATAAGGCAGATGATCATGTTTATATATATACCAGCCTCATTCATGAAATGAACTATAGATTTTTTTTCTCCACTGAAGAAGCTTTTAAAGATTGTGAAACCCAATCTCATCCGGATAGAACTGCTACCTGAAGCAAATCCTGGTACTTATATAGGGGCTGGGGCATAGATAGAATATAGAAGCAACATATGGAAACAGGATATAGTGTCCAGTGAATATGAATATCCAGTGAAGCATGTGGATGAAGCCAATCAGCAATGGAGCAGAACATATACAAAATGTAATGCACTGGATAGCCAAACTAAGCATGATTAGATATGCTTATGAGAATCTTTCCACTAAACATCCAGTTGATTCCAACCTGATAAAGACCAATCAAACACAACGTTCCATTCCCAACTCTGTCATAAGTATAAAGTAAAATTACATACTAATTAACTCAAGAAGATTCTAGACATGACACTAGACATTAATATGCATACAGGTAGTCCTTGAATTACAATCACAATTGAGCAGAAAATTTCCATTGCTAAGCAAGACAATTGTTAAGCGAGCTGTGTCCCACTTTATGACCTTTTTGCCACAGCTGTTAAGCAAATCACTGCAGTTGTTAAATGGATTATGCGGTTGTTGTTGAGTCCTTGGCGGGAAGCAGACACGAGAAGCAGTTGAAGTTCTCAGTTTCCTTTATTCAGCTTACAAATAGATGGCTTCAGCAGCTCTCCAAAACCTACCAGCTTCTTATATAGACGCTTCCCGGGTAAATGTGTTACTTTTCCCACGCCAGCACCCGCGCATGCGCACGGCGCTGGCGACAGCCTGTCTGGTCCCGGGCAGCTTTGCACCTGCCCGGGACTGCCTGCAAACACCCGAGCCGTTTGCAAGGCTCGGGACATAACACCCCTTTCCCCCGGGCTAAAACTACTACCAACATATAAACATTTATTTTATGCAGTGTTCTGCTTCTCAGTGCTCCTATCGTTACCTGGCTTTTGTTTAGCCAGCAATGTTATGTAATCCTCTAAGTATTTAGGAGACTTCTTTGCTCTCTGTGACCTTCTCAGCTCTGGGTTACTAGCATGAGTTCCCTGACTGGAGGGAGATGTGAGCCTGTTCTCCTTATTTTGCCTTGGTGCCTTCCAAGGACTGTGCCCCAATGCCTGGCCTGCTTGCTCGCCCACCGGGCTCGTCAGGCCAGGGCTTCTGTCACTTTGTGACCTGGTTGACCTGCCTAGCTGTAGACCCTCGGGCCCCTTGAAGTGATAGCCACTGCTGGGCATCTCTGTTGAACCTCCTAGGTCCGTCCAAGACCTGTCAGGAGGCTGACCATTCCCTGAACCCCGTTCTGTGTCCGGGCTTGTGTGGGTTCCTGTACTTTCCCAAAACTCAGTTACTCCCTGATTTGGGCTAGAGGTGTTGTAGTCGGGACTTGGTTCCTCGACCACCTCCCTGTATGTTTGACCCCCTGTAGAATTTGGGGTAAGGTCAGGCCAACCTTGGGGATTGTGTGCCAGCTCTCTTGCGGGGAATGATTTGTTGGGATGCCCCCGGGTATCCTCCGTGACTGGAGTGCTGTGTGATGTGTGTGGAAGGTGAGTATGCCCCCGGGGTGACTCCCTGGCTGGAGTAGGCGTGAGTGCCTGTTGTGTGGGTAAGCTCCATGAATTCCTTTTCGGAGCAATTGCAGAACCCTGGGATGGGCCGTTTGTGGCTCCATCAGTGGAGATGGGCAGCAGCTCGTGCCCTTCCCTTTGCTCCAAAGGGTCCCCCTCCCCCCCTGGAAAAGACCCAGGAGTCTCATCTGAAAAGTCCCGCCTAGGGCGGAGTTGGTCGATGTGCCGACGCAGGACACGACCGTTGTCCAGGGCAACCTCGTAGGAGAGAGGACCTGTGACCCTGGAAATAGAAGCGGGGACCCAGGTATGACCAGGCCCGTAATTGCGAGCCCAAACCGGGGCACCCACAAGTAGATGTCTAGGTGCCCTAGGATGTGAGGTAGATGAAGGCAGTCTGTCCGGGTGCAACCGGTCAAGTTTAGTAGTAAGTTGACGCCCCCAGCGAAGTTCAGCTGGGCTTCTCCCAGTAGAAGTGGACGGCGTGGTGCGATAAGAAAGGAGAAAGTCAGCCAACCTGTGATGCCAGTCCCCGTAGGTGAGTCTTTTCAAGGCGTCCTTTGTGATGCGCACCATACGTTCAGCCATACCGTTGGTGGACGGGTGGAAGGGTGCAGACGTGGCATGACGAATCATGTTAGCCTGTAAGAAAGCTTGGAATTCGGAGGAAGTGAATTGAGGGCCGTTGTCAGACACAATGACATCTGGAAGCCCGTGTGCAGCAAAAATCCCCCTCAGTACCTGAATAGTCTTTGCAGTGGTGGTGGATGAGACAGGTACAACCTCAAGCCATTTTGAATGGCTGTCAACAAGGACCAAGAAGAACTGGCCCTGAAAGGGCCCAGCGTAGTCAATGTGCACCCTAGACCATGGGGACTGCGTTTCCTCCCATTTATGCACGGGAGCTTGGGGCATCTCTGGGCGAGATCGTTGGCACAGGTGGCATGCATGCACCTGAGCCTCAATATCCTTATCTAAAACAGGCCACCACAAGTGGCTGCGTGCAAGAGCCTTCATACGAACAATGCCAGGATGACCCTCGTGGAGGGATTCTAAGACCCTAGTCCTCATTGAGGAGGGAATGACAACTCTGTTTCCCCAAAGCAGACAACCCTGAGAAAGGGACAACTCGTTTCTTTTGGACCAGAAACTCTGAAACTCAGGACTAGGGCAGTGCTCAGGCCAACCGGACAAAACCCAGGAACGGACACGTGAAAGTGTGTGATCTGTACCTGTTTCAGCGGCAACATCCCTGGCACAAAGAGGGAGCTCGGGCAAGGCTTGGATTGATAGAATGTTGACAGCTGGCGCAGGGTCAGCTTCTACTACTGGCAGAGGCAATCTACTGAGGCCATCAGCATGGCCCATTTCTTTCCCAGGCTTGTGGAGTAAAGAAAAATCATATGCAGACAGAAAAATAGACCACCTAAGCATTCTAGGGGAAATGATTTGGGGAGTCTGCTTACATGTGGTAAACAGTCCCAGCAGAGGCTTATGGTCAGTAAAGACCGTGAAATGCCTGCCATAGAGAAAATCGTGGAATTTTTTAATTCCAGCGACAACAGCCAGAGCCTCCCTGTCTATCTGAGCGTAGTTGCGCTCAGCAGAAGACAACGTTCTGGAGTAATATGCAACAGGAACCTGAGTTCCATCAGACCTGAGGTGGCTCAGGACAGCTCCTACCCGTAAGGGGACGCATCACATGCGATGCACACAGGAAGAGATTCGTTGAAATGTGCAAGTACACTGTTAGAAGTGAGCAAGGCCTTGACTTTGTTAAAGCAAGCCTCATGTGTATGTGACCACTGCCACACTGCTTGTTTGTCTAGTAGCCTGTGAAGAGGCTCAGCTACACTAGCTTTATGTGGAAGAAAAGAATTGTAGAAATTCAGGAGGCCCAGGAAGGCCTGAAGTTCGGCCTTGGACTTTGGCCTAGGTGCTTCTAAAATAGCAGTTAGTTTGGATTCAGCAGGGTGAATCCCAGCAGCATCAATTTTGAACCCCAGAAATTCAGTAGAAGGCACCCCAATCTTGCATTTGTCTTTTTTGAGCTTGAGGCCTGACTTCCTGAATCTTAACAGAACAGCCCTTAGCCTTTCAGCTAGAATGTGTGTGGAGTCTCCTGCAATTAAGACATCATCAAAGTAGGGGCAAACCCCTGGTATGCCCCGTAGTGTGTTTTCCATTACGCTTTGGAAAATCCCAGGAGCGACATTCACTCCAAACTGCAGCCTTTTTACCTTAAAGGCTCCCCTGTGGGTCACAATAGTCTGAGCTATAGCAGCATCATCATCAACAGGCAGCTGTTGATACGCTTGAGCTAGGTCAAGCTTTGCAAAAACGCGCCCCCCCTTGAGGGAGGCCAGAATATGACTGACCACAGGAACAGGATAGGCATGTTGCTGCAATGCCTTATTAAGAGTGCATTTGTAATCAGCACAAATGCGAATGTCCCCATTTGCCTTTAGAGGCGTGACAATGGGGGTCTCCCAAGGACTGGAATCAACAGGTTCTAGGATTCCCTGTTGAATCAGTTTGTCTAACTCAGTGTCAATTTTACTCTTTAAAGCAAAAGGGACCCTTCTTGCTTTAATTCTAATGGGAGTGACAGTGGGGTCTAGCTTTAAGGACACAGGGGGTCCTTTGAATGTGCCCAGCTGGGGGCTGAAAACATCTGCAAATTCTTTGCAGACTTCCTGTAGGTCGAGTGTTTGTAAACTGTTGAGTCCTGTGACGTGTATCCCCAGGGCCTCAAACCAATCGAGTCCTATGAGACTCGTTCGTTCACCCCCTACTACTAATAAGTCTAGTGGACCTTCAAAACTCTTGTATTGCACGTTAAGGGTGGCCTCCCCCTTAACACACACTCTTGAATTTTGAAAATCTGTTAACACAATGTCAGAAGGCCTTAACTTGGCCTGAGTTCCACTACCGGAACAAATCTTCCTAAATGTATGCAAGGAGATAATTGAAAAGGCAGACCCTGTGTCTAGTTCCATAGATAATGGAACCCCTTGTAGCTTCACCTTGAGTGACAGCTTTTTCTTAATTGGCTTGTGTGTGCCTGTCCTAAGGATGCTTCTTCGCGAAGCGCAAAACCCTACCCTATTCTGGCTGGGGAATCTGGTACCTTTCAGGCGCGGTTCTTCCTGAGGTTGTACCTTTCGTCGGCCCAGACACACAGCTGCAATGTGTCCTTGTTTGCCGCATGCCCGGCAGGTAGCGGAGCGGAACTTGCAGTCGGTTCTCCTGTGGCGACCTCCACAGCCGATGCACTTGAGCGGAGCTGAAGAGCTTCCCTTCTGTTTTTCTTCCGTCGTGGGGTGGAGACGGTCGACTTCCTCGTCCGGATCCTCCTCAGAGTTCCTTTGGGCGTCTTCCTGGTGCACGGATGCAACCTCTGGACTGTTTCTGATCGGCCGCATGTTCTTGATAGCGCCGCCTGCTGCTTCTTCTGCGGTGACTTCCCTTAAGGCATCTTGGTAGGACAGTTCTTCTTTAGCGAAAAGTCTCTGTTGTAGATCTCGATGCCTTAACCCGCACACGAATCGGTCCCTCAGTCGTTCTTCGAGGTCTTTGAACTCGCAGTGCTTGGCGGCCTTCCGTAATGCGGCGATGAATTCTTTGGCCAACTCGCCGGGCCGTTGATCCCTCTGCTCGAAGGTGTGGCGCCATGCGATGACGGACATCTTGGGGTGGAAGTGCTCTTTCAGTAGCTTCTTCAGATCTGCGTAGCTGACAGACTCTACTGGAACAGGTGCTGCAAGGTTTTCTGCGATGTCGAAGGCGTCTTGACCGCAAACACAAAGCAGGGTGGCAGCCTTCAAGCTCTCTTCCCTCACTTGGTTTGCCTTGAAGTAGTTCTCCACCCTGGCTACGTAGGACTCCCACCGCTCTGGATGTGAGACGTCGAATTCCGAAAGCCTTCCGATTTTCGCCATCTTCAAATCTTCAGGAGACGGGTCTATCAGCCAGCCTACCCCCGAATGCGCACCGGATTGGCGGGCAGCTGCCGAGTCGACGCCATTCCTTTCCGCCACTCAGGACTCCTTGGGTAAGCTTACACTTCTTCCTTTCCAGATAGTGCAAGGCATCCCACCTTCGTCGCCAGTGTTGAGTCCTTGGCGGGAAGCAGACACGAGAAGCAGTTGAAGTTCTCAGTTTCCTTTATTCAGCGTTCAGCTTATAAATAGATGGCTTCAGCAGCTCTCCAAAACCTCCCAGCTTCTTATATAGACGCTTCCCGGGTAAATGTGTTACTTTTCCCGCGCCAGCACCCGCGCATGCGCACGGCGCTGGCGACAGCCTGTCTGGTCCCGGGCAGCTTTGCACCTGCCCGGGATTGCCTGCAAACGCCCGAGCCGTTTGCAAGGCTCGGGACATAACAGTTGTTAAGTGAATCTGGCTTCCCCATTGACTGCTTGTCAATGCTTACCAGCTGGGAAGGTTACAAATGGCAATCACATAACCCTGGGACAGTGCAACTGCCATTAATAGATGCCAATTGCCAAGCGCCTGAATTCTGATCACATGACCATGGAGATATGGCAACAGTCATAATTGTGAAAACTGGTCATAAGTCACTTTTTCAGTGCCATTGTAACTTCAAACATTCACTAAACAAATGGGTGTAAGTCAAGGACTACCTGTATACACGTGTCTCTGTGACAAATATAAAAAATGCCATCAATTTACTTATCTCTTAATTCTTTTTTAAAAAAGAAAGGATATTTCTCAATTGTAAAATTGAGAGGGCAGAACAAAGCACTAATTACTGACCATGAAATATCTTATTGACAGTTGCTTTTCTGCAAGCTTTAGAGTCTTCAAAATAGCAAAACAAACCTGTTTCAGCATCCTGGTATCTACAAACAGCCCAAACTATTTATACGAATCCCAGCACATTTTAAAATAGAATCAGAAGAGTTGGAAGACCGAGCCATTTGGCAGTACTATATAGATCAAGCAAATACTGGAAAAGGACAAAAAAAATTAAAAATGTACATTTTGAGCAAAAGAGCCTCTCTATACAGATTATAAAATTGAACAAATTCTTGATACTAGATCCAAAATTCACATAGAGAATATTACTTCAAGAAGTGAGAAACCCAGCCTCAGGATATTATGTGAAAAAATGCACATGGTTAAGAAAACAAGCATCTATAAAACTTTTACATACATATACCGTATATGCCGGCATATAAGGCGACTTCCACAAGCGTTAAAATCGGCGCCAAAGTCGGGGGTCGTCTTATATGCTGAGTCGTCTTATACGCCAGAAATACTGGTAGTTTCCGGCGTATAAGACGACGTTCTAGGCATGCGACTCGGCGCCAAAGACGGGGGTCGTCTTATATGCCGGGTCGCCTTGTACGCCGGCATATACAGTAAGCTAATTTTTATTCCCAAGTACTCACACAGACACAAGTATTTTCTTTTTCCATACATCCCATGTCCCTACCAATACACAAAAAGCCATTCTGATCTCTCATTCATATTGATCAAATGCATGCATATAGTGTACAGGGTCATAATTACTTTTGGTCCAGCCTTGTTCTCCTCCTACCCAGCTCTGGCCTAGGCGTTCAATTACGCATAGCCATTCAATCACTAATGATTGCAGATAGTTCCTTCAAACATTTCTATTATACAGAAAACTGACTCCAGATTAATAATTTGATTCCCAATATCACATACTTTCTTGATTTAATCTTGCTCCACCCATCCTTGCCCTCCTCCACAATCTCCATAGTTTCCATGCAATTTTTCATGATTTATGGCTAAGCCTTTCTATAACATAAATAGCTGTTGAAGATGTAGATTATTCTTATTCTTCAGCACTTTACATTTACTCTCAATATATAGTGGAATAGAGATTAAAAAGGGATTTAGTCTGTGTCCCTTCTTTTTCATTCTTTTTCTCTATGTGAAATTGCTAATCTCAAGATCTTCTTTTTACCTTTGTTCCCAAGCCATGCATGCTTGGAGCTTTTTAATTCCATCTGGAGCGCCAAACAGAATGTAAGCTAAATTGGGTGCTAGCAGCTTGGCCCATCTCTTTCAGGTTTTTCTCTGAACTGATCTTCTTACTGTTAAATTTACAAAGCTACATCACTAATTTGGGAACATTCATACATGCATTTACTTTCTCCAGCACTGTTCTTGCAGAGGACAGACTGAGGTCAGCACAGTATAGACAATCCAAAATATGCACATTTGTGTAAAAGGAAATAGCAAGCATCATTTCAAAAATGTATTTTGTATCTCTGCAAGGAGCATGGGAGGAATAGCAAGGAGCTCTTCTAGGAAATGTTTTTGGGATAAAGAACAATAATAAAAGAAAAGGCAATTAATAGGCCAATTATAGAAACTGCAAAAAAGGAGGGGATGAGAAAGAATTAAAAGTGAGAGGCCAACAAGTCAAAGGATGTTATATTTCAGAAGAAAAAGAAAGAGGAAGTAAAATGGCAGATCCAGAACAGCTAAGCTAGAAAGAAAGAAATATAAAGCATGTTCATTATTATCTATTTAAAATGTGAGTGTCATAATTAAATAATACCAAAATGGAGCTAGAAAACCTTTCTTTGACATTAGATAAGATTTAGTGGAAGAGAAAGTGCAGAGATGGAGAAATAAGAGCATATGGCAGCAAAAGTGCTCCTGAAATCACTGTGATTTTGAGGCTATAATACCAGTGGGAATTTTAGAAAACAATCCAAAAAATTCAGATAGCTCAAAGTTAGCAATTTTCAGGTGAACAAAAGAAAGATCAAGTAAAACTGTCTGACACTTATGTTTTGGAGCAGGAGGAAGAGGAGAAAGAAAAGCATTTTTATCTGGTAGCCACTTGTACTTAAGCAAAATACAAGTAAAACAATACAAATAACAGTGCAATATAAATTAATCTCAATTTACATCACTAAAAAAAATCAATTTAAAAATATTATCTAACCCAAAACACGACTGTAATTTAATATGGCATTGCGCACTGCCATTGGAAATAAAAGTTCTTTGAGCTTAATAGACATCCTGGAAAATAGAAAGGGCTTTTTTAAGCCTCAGGGGACTGACTCCAAACATAATTCAGAGGGTGTTGGTTCTAAAGAGTCAGCGCAAAATGTCAGATGGCCCTTCTGACAAGAGGGAAAGTCAGGTGATCCCGATAGCTCAATGAAGCCAAGCATATAGGAGTATGAATTGTAATAATAATAATAATAACAACAACAACAACCCCCAGTGAGGCACTACCTTGACGTGGTTGTGGGGCTTGTGTACTCTGAAGAAGATGAGAGCTATACCAGAGGTTCAACCATACTGGACAGGTCTCATCAGAGGAGTCAGACAAAGAGTGTCTCTCCCATAAAAAATATGGTGAGACGTAAATTTCAGAATGCCATACCGGCTCGGATGTCGCCCGGGTTAACAAGGTCCGCGCTAGATATTGGAGTTCCTGGATATCTGGTGAAAAATGGGTTACAGGACTCAGGACTGTTGGCTGAGCAACCAGGGCCAGCAGCTGCAGAACTACTGGAAGAAAAGGTGTCTACCCGTCGCAGATACACAGTGATTGAAAACAAAGAAATAATGATCTGTTACTACAGATCAAGTCCAACAAGAAGAGGATATCTAAAACAAATGCACCAGTTCTGGAAAGAACAACATCCAGAATCAGAAATAACAGAACAGAGACTAGCAGATCAATGCCGATTTATAATACGAAATAAAGTATTCACAGAAACAGAATTGGACGAACTGCAAAGGTTTACCCAGGGCAAAGAAATCAAAGCCTTACCAGAAGTAATTCAGAATGTAGAGGCAAACCAGGGGGAGTTGGCAGTGAAGGAATCCAGTAGAGATATACAACTGTTCTCATTTGGAAACCAGGCACCTCTTCCTCAGGAAGAACAAAACCCTCTAACTAAAGAAATAAAAGAATTGAAACAAAGAATAACTGAGCATCTAGAACAGCACAAAAACAACAGAATAAGGCTGCCTGCATTGAAACTTTTTCCAAAGAAACAGCTAGCACAAGCGTTAAAAGATGCAAATACTGCAATATCAAGTATAAGCACCAATTCACTGCAAGAACCAACTAATGTACAGCACAGCTGCAGTTATAACTGAATACCTGGGATGCAAAATCAACAAAGAAGAAAAACAAACAAACAGTGCACCACAAAAATGGAAGGCTAGACTAGAAAATAAGATCAGCAAGTTAAGATCACATGCAAGCAAGCTAGAACAGATGAAAGAAAAGAAGCTGAAGAACAAGAAGACCAAAGAATACCTAATCAAGAAATACCACTTAGAAACAAGGAAGATCAAGGAAGCACTGGAAATAATAAAGCAACAAATAACAGCTATAGCCAGGAAAATCAGTAGATATGAAGCTCGAATTGCAAACTATAGGCAGAACCTCCAATTTCAATCCAATCAGAAACGTTTCTACCAATCCATCAATGGAGAAACTGCAAGGAATCAGTCAGTACCTGACAAGGAAGAAACAGTGCAGTTCTGGAAGCAGATATGGATAACCCAAAGAAATACAACAAGGATGCGGCTTGGTTAAAAGAGCTGGATGCAAATAAAACAAAGTTGAAATGAAAGAACTAGTAATAACAACAAAAATGGTAGAAAAAAGAGCAAAGAAAATCAAAAATTGGTCAGCACCAGGTGAAGATGAACTGCATGGGTTTGGGTTGAAACATCTAACTGTTATACATCCACTCATTGCCAAGCAGTTCAACAATATACTACAAGGAAGAGAAATTGAAAAGTGGCTAACAACTGGGAAAACCTAATAATGAAAAATCCAGCAAAAGGGGGAACACCAGGCAACTACAGGCCAATTACCTGCTTACCAACAACCTTCAGATTACTAACTGGTGTGGTAGCTGATGCAGTACAACAGCATCTAGTTGAAAACACTCTCTTTCCACCTGAGCAGAAAGGAGGAACAATAGCAGAGGAACAAAAGATCAACTCCTAATAGACAAAATGATCTTGGAAAACTGCAAGAAAAGGAAGACCAACCTGAATTGACTACAAAAAGGCATTTGACTCTCTGCCACATGACTGGATAATCAAGTGCCTAGAAATAACAGGAGTCAGTAGAAACATCAGAAAATTTGTGCAAAGATCGATGGCACAATGGAAGATACAGTTGCAGATCAATGGTGAGAGACTGGGAGAGGTTAATATCAAGAGAGGAATATTTCAAGGAGATTCATTGTCACCATTACTATTTGTTATTGCACTGTTTCCTCTGTCAACAATACTGAATAACTCAGGACATGGCTATCAAACATCAAAAACATCTGCCAGACTATCCCATCTCCTTTACATGGATGATCTGAAGCTGTATGGAAAAACATCATCTGAAATAGAATCGCTGCTCAACACTGTCCGTATATATAGCCAAGATATTGTAATGGAGTTTGGCTTGGACAAATATGCCACACTTACTATCAAACAAGGAAAAAGTAGTGAAAACTGAAGGAATCAAGATGCCCCACAAAAATAACATTAAGAGTCTGGATGAGGAAGAGTTACTACAAATACTTGGGTATCCTTCAAGCTGACAACATCAAGCACACTGAAGTCAAGAAAAAGATTAGAGGTGAATACATCAAGAGAGTGAAGAAGATCTTAAAATCCAAACTCAATGGAGGAAATACCATAAAGGCAATCAACACCTGGGCAATCCCAGTCATTAGGTACACAGCTGGAATAGTGGACTGGACTCAAGCAGAACTAAAAGCAATGGATAGGAAGACCAGAAAAATAATGACAATGAATCATGCCCTTCATCCACGCAGTGACATTGATAGACTTTATCTACCAAGGCAAATAGGTGGGCGTGGAATGCTACAAGTACATCAGATGGTTGAAGAAGAAAAAATGGCTTTGGAAGAATATCTGAAGAACAATGATGAAGATGCACTGAAATTAGTATATCAGGAAGGCTTACTGACTACTGGAGAGACCAAACTGGCCTACAAGAAAGACCAAATGAAGAACAGAATAGAGGCATGGGAAGACAAAGCACTACATGGCCAATACATTAAAAAAATAGCTGGGAAAGCAGATAATAACAAGACCTGGCAATGGCTAAGAGCAGGAAAATTGAAGAAAGAGACCGAGGGACTAATTCTGGCTGCACAAGACCAAGCCTTAAGGACAAATGCATATAAAGTCAAAATTGAGAAGACAGCAACAGACAGTAAGTGCCGCCTATGCAAAGAAGCTGAAGAAACAGTGGACCACCTGGTAAGCTGTTGCAAGAAGATTGCACAGACTGACTACAAGGAGCGGCATGACAAAGTAGCAACAATGGTGCATTGGAAGATCTGCAAAAAATATCATTTGCCTGTAAGCAAAAACTGGTGGGATCATAAAATAGAGAAAGTCATAGAAAATGATAAAATTAAACTGCTCTGGGACTTCAGAATTCAAACAGACAAGCACCTGCAACATAACACCCCAGACTTAACAATTGTCGATAAGAAAGACAAAAAAGTCTGGATAGTGGACGTGGCAGTGCCTGGAGACAGCAGAATAGAAGAGAAAGAGCTGGAGAAGATAACAAAATACACAGACCTACAAATAGAAATAGAAAGACTGTGGCAAAAGCAAGCAAGGGTAGTACCAATAGTCATAGGTGCCTTGGGTGCAATCCCAAAAACAACTGGAGCACCACTTGAACACCATTGGCATTGACAAATTCGCCATTAGTCAATTGCAAAAGGCGGCCTTACTAGGAACTGCTTCCATCCTGCGACGATATCTGTAATACCATCAAACATCCACATCTGCCTATCCCAGGTCCTGGGTAAGGACTCGATAGGTAGACAAAATGCCAATCCAGTCTGAACATCTGGCTGACTGTGCGATGATCCATATTCCATGAATAATAATAATAATAATAATATAATAATAATAATATAAATAATAATAATGCCGAATTCTGGAAAGAACAACATCCAGAATCAGAAATAACAGAACAGAGACTAGCAGATCAACGCCGATTTATAATACGAAATAAAGTATTTACAGAAACAGAATTGGACGAACTGCAAAGGTTTACCCAGGGCAAAGAAATCAAAGCCTTACAAGAAGTAATTCAGAATGTAGAGGCAAACCAGGGGGAGTTGGCAGTGAAAGAATCCAGTAGAGATATACAACTGTTCTCATTTGGAAACCAGGCACCTCTTCCTCAGGAAGAACAAACCCTCTAACTAAAGAATAAAAGAATTGAAACAAAGAATAATTGAGCATCTAGAACAGCACAAAAACAACAGAATAAGGCTGCCTGCATTGAAACTTGTTCCAAAGAAACAGCTAGCACAAGCATTAAAAGATGCAAATACTGCAATAGCAAGTATAAGCACCAATTCACTGCAAGAAACAAACCAACTAATGTACAGCACAGCTGCAGTTATAACAGAATACCTGGGATGCAAAATCAACAAAGAAGAAAAACAAACAAACAGTGCACCAGAAAAATGGAAGGTTGGACTAGAAAATAAGATCAGCAAGTTAAGATCACATGCAAGCAAGCTAGAACAGATGAAAGAAAAGAAGCTGAAGAACAAGAAGACCAAAGAATACCTAATCAAGAAATACCACTTAGAAACAAGGAAGATCAAGGAAGCACTGGAAATAATAAAGCAACAAATAACAGCTATAGCCAGGAAAATCAGTAGATATGAAGCTCGAATTGCAAACTATAGGCAGAACCTCCAATTTCAATCCAATCAGAAACGTTTCTACCAATCCATCAATGGAGAAACTGCAAGGAATCAGTCAGTACCTGACAAGGAAGAAACAGTGCAATTCTGGAAGCAGATATGGGATAACCCAAAGAAATACAACAAGGATGCGGCTTGGTTAAAAGAGGTGGATGCAAATAAAACAGAAGTTGAAATGAAAGAACTAGTAATAACAACAAAAATGGTAGAAAAAAGAGCAAAGAAAATCAAAAATTGGTCAGCACCAGGTGAAGATGAACTGCATGGGTTTTGGTTGAAACATCTAACTGTTATACACCCACTCATTGCCAAGCAATTCAACAATATACTACAAGGGAGAAATTGAAAAGTGGCTAACAACTGGGAAAACCTACCTAATAATGAAAAATCCAGCAAAAGGGGCAACACCAGGTAACTACAGGCCAATTACCTGCTTACCAACAACATTCAAATTACTAACTGGTGTGGTAGCTGATGCAGTACAACAGCATCTAGTTGAAAACAATCTCTTTCCACCTGAGCAGAAAGGAAACCGCCCCAATAGCAAGGAACAAAAAGTTATCCACTCCTAATAGACAAAAATGATCTTGGAAAACTGCAAGAAGAAGGAAGACCAACCTGAATGTGCATGGATTGAACTCAAAAGGCATTTGCCTCTCTGCCACATGATTGGATAATACAGTGCCTAGAAATAACAGGAGTAAGTAGAAACATCAGAAAATTTGTGCAAAAATCGATGCACAATGGAAGACAGAGTTGCAGATCAATGGTGAGAAGCTGGGAGAGGTTAATATCAAGAGAGGAATATTTCAAGGAGATTCATTATCACCATTACTATTTTTTATTGCACTGTTTCCTCTGTCAACAATAATGAATAACTCAGGACATGGCTATCAAACATCAAAAACATCTGCCAGACTATCCCACCTCCTTTATATGGATGATCTGAAGCTGTATGGAAAAACATCATCTGAAATAGAATCGCGGCTCAACACTGTCCGTATATATAGCCAAGATATTGTAATGGAGTTTGGCTTGGACAATGTGCCACACTTACTATCAAACAAGGAAAAATAGTGAAAACTGAAGGAATCAAGATGCCCCACGAAAATAACATTAAGAGTCTGGATGAGGAAGAATACTAC
Source organism: Crotalus tigris (assembly GCF_016545835.1). Classification (NCBI taxonomy): domain Eukaryota; kingdom Metazoa; phylum Chordata; class Lepidosauria; order Squamata; family Viperidae; genus Crotalus; species Crotalus tigris. The sequence continues at coordinate 647,432 of NW_024097221.1, forward strand.
AAATACTTGGGTATCCTTCAAGCTGACAACATCAAGCACACTGAAGTCAAGAAAAAGATTAGAGGTTAATACATCAAGAGAGTGAAGAAGATCTTAAAATCCAAACTCAATGGAGGAAATACCATAAAGGCAATCAACACCTGGGCAATCCCAGTCATTAGGTACACAGCTGGAATAGTGGACTGGCCTCAAGCAGAACTAAAAGCAATGGATAGGCAGACCAGAAAAATAATGACAATGAATCATGCCCTTCATCCACGCAGTGACATTGATATACTTTATCTACCAAGGCAAATAGGTGGGCGTGGAATGCTACAAGTACATCAGATGGTTGAAGAAGAAAAAATGGCTTTGGAAGAATATCGGAAGAACAATGATGAAGATGCACTGAAATTAGTATATCAGGAAGGCTTACTAACTACTGGAGAGACCAAACTGGCCTACAAGAAAGACCAAATGAAGAACAGAATAGAGGCATGGGAAGACAAAGCACTACATGGCCACTAACATTAAAAAATATCTGTAAAGCAGATATAATAAACCTGGCATGGGCTAAGAGCCGGAAACTGAAGAACGACCGAGGACTATTCTGGGCTGCACAAAGACCAAGCTTAAGGACAAATGCATACAAAGTCAAAATGAGAAGACGCAACGAAGTAAGTGCCGCCTATGCAAAGAAGCTGAAGAAACAGTGGACCCACTTAGTGTAATCTGTTGCAAGAAGATTGCACGACCGAATTACAAGCAGCGGCATGACAAAGTAGCAACAATGGTGCATTGGAATATCTGCAAAAAATATCATTTGCCTGTAAGCAAAAACTGGTGGGATCATAAAATAGAGAAAGTCATAGAAAATGATAAAATTAAACTGCTCTGGGACTTCAGAATTCAAACAGACAAGCACCTGCAACATAACACCCCAGACTTAACAATTGTCGATAAGAAGGACAAAAAAGTCTGGATAGTGGACGTGGCAGTGCCTGGAGATAGCAGAATAGAAGAGAAAGAACTGGAGAAGATAACAAAATACAAAGACCTACAAATAGAAATAGAAAGACTGTGGCAAAAGCAAGCAAGGGTAGTACCAATAGTCATAGGCTCCTTGGGCGCAATCCCAAAACAACTGGAGCACCACTTGAACACCATTGGCATTGACAAATTTGCTATTAGTCACTTGCAAAAGGCGGCCTTATTAGGAACTGCTTCCATCCTGCGACGATACCTGTAATACCATCAAACATCCACATCTTCCTATCCCAGGTCCTGGGTAAGGACTCGATAGGTAGACAAAATGCCAAATCCAGTCTGAACATCTGGCTGACTGTGCGATGAATGATAATAATAATAATAATACATTAGAGGTCACCTAGTCCAACCCCCTGCTCAGGCAGGAAACCCTAGATCATTTCAGACAAATGGCTGTCCTGTCTCTTCTTTAAAACTTCCAGTGTTGGAACATTCACAGCTTCTGGAGCAGGTTGTTCCACTGATTAATTGTTCTGACTGTCAGAAAATGTCTCCTTAGTTCTAGGTTGTTTTTCTCTTTGATTAGTTTCCATCCATTGCTTCTTGTCCTGCCTTCAGGTGCTTCAGAGAATAGCTTGACTCCCTCTTCTTTGTGGCAACCCCTGAGATATTGAAACACTGCTATCATGTCCCCCCTTGTCCTTCTCTTCACTAAACTAGACATACCCAATTCCAGCAACCGTTCTTTATATGTTTTAGCCTCCAGTCCCCTGATCATCTTTGTTGCTCTTCTCTGTACTCTTTCTAGAGTCTCAACATCTTTTTTACATCGTGGTGACCAAAACTCGATGCAGTATTCCACGTGTGGCCTTACCAAGGCATTGTAAAGTGGTATTAATACTTCACGTGATCTTGATTCTATCCCTCTGTTAATGCAGCCTAGCACTGTGTTGGCTTTTTTGGCAGCTGCAGCACACTGCTGCTCATATTTAGGTGATTGTAATCAAGTTATTTAAAAATTTGCTGCTCCTTGTATGCACAGATCAGAAGAGGACAATAATCCATGTGGTGATCCATGTGGTGATCAATCCAAACCAGGTTGCAGAAACTACAGCCGTTGAAACAGGGGAAAGTGTTCAGCAGGCTAACTAGATATTTTTAATTGCACTGACCCAAACATCCTCATTTTTTTTTTAACCTGTAGGTTGTAAAAATAATCCCTACTCAATTTTAATATAAGTACAATAAAGGCGTTCCTTGATTTACGACCAATCGCTTAGCAACCAAAGATAGGACAGAACCTAAAAAAGCTACTTATGATCTGGATTTGAAGTTCTGATGGGTAGTCCATCCCCCCCCCAAATACAAGACTGCATTTTGGGCCTTCGGCAACTAGCCCACATTTACATCGAATTGCAATGTCCTGCAGTCACATGAACACAATTTATCTTTTTGCCAGAAACAATGGGCTTGCTTAACAATCACAGCATTTGCTTTGTGACTGCCACATTCATTTAATAACCACCACAAAAGCTGTAAATTCAGGTGTGATGATCACTTAATAATTATCACAATTTATAATCATAATTACAGACTCAGTTATGATCATAAGTCAAGGATAACTTGTATTACATATTATGGGGTCGGTTTTCACAATTTTCTTTTGTCTCTATTTAGCAAAATTAAAATTCTGTGCCTAAAAGGCATAGAAAAATGTAACATCATCTAAAAAAACTTAAGTCAATGTGCTTTTTAAAAGAATGATCAATAGGTATACTCAGGGCTTTTTTTTGTCATAGAAATCCCAGAACAGAGTTCTGGCACCTTTTTGGGATGGAACCTTGTAGGGTAGGCAAGGCGGGTTATATGATGTGTGTGAGTTCTGGCACCTTTTTTTTTTTTTTTACAAAAAAAGCACTGGGTATACTAACAGTTATAGCATCAGAAAAAGATGCTATAACATTCCATCATAAATGAAAATAATACAGCTCATATAATTGTTACTTTTAACTTTTATCTCATTAGGTTATTTTCTATACACTTTACAGTGTATCCATTCTTTCTTTTATAAAATCTATTTCCTTTCAAAAGTTAGAACAGATATTTATTATTTTATTTGGTGTTACCATTCTAATTCCTATTAAAAATACAGAAAACAATTAAAACTTCAAAAAAGCATGAAATTTCTCCTCCTACAATGTCCTTAGACAGCCATAACTCAGAACTTCTTTTCTTATTAATCTTTTGCTCTGTTGACTCAGTGGGCCATTGCAAAACAGAAAAACAATTACTGAATGTAAGAGTAGTAAAATATTGTTATTTCAAATTCCACTATGGCATTTGACAAGTCTTTTAAAATTATGCAGCCAAAAATCCTAACAATTGAACTATTGTATGACGAACGAATTTTATTAAGTATTTTCAGGGATGTAGAGTACCTTAAATTGTTTGAATGTGGGGAAGAATGACTGAGCTATTAAAACATACAAGTAATACGAGATTAAAGGTGAAGGTTTCCCTGTCCGCTCGTATCTGACTCTAGGGCATGATGCACACTTCTGTTTCATGGCCAAGGGAGCCAGCATTGTCCGAAGACATTTTCCATGATCATGTGGCCAACATGACTATACACCAAGGTAATATATATATATATATATATATATATATATATATATATATATATATATTCGCATTTGCATGTTTTATGAGCTGTGGTGGTACAGTGGTTGAAACGCAGTATTGGAGGCTAACTCTGCCAACTGCCAGCAGTTCGATTCTCATAGGCTCAAAGTTGACTCATCCTTCCATCTTTCTAAGGTCGGTAAAATGAAGACCCAGATTGTTGGGGGCAATATGCTGACTCTGTAAACTGCTTAGAGAGGGCTGTAAAGCACTCTAAAGTGGTGTGTAAGTTTGCTATTGCTTTTGAACTGCTAGGTGGGCAAGAGCTGGGACAAGGACAGTAGCTCACCCTGTCACTCAGCACTCAAATCTCGAACTTAGGCTGTAAACTTTTCAGCTGACAAGTTCATCATCTTTAACCGCTGAGCCATCATGCCCCCTTTAATTAGAAGATTAGGAGAACATTATGTTCTATAACAATGAAAATTTATGCATTCTATTAAGCAAAATAGGAGAAGTAGCTTATCTATTTTCTATTTAACATTCATATTTTACATGTCAGTTAGTTGCCCCATATTTGATATCATCTTGATAATGCATAATTATAGGTGTTATATTCTTTTCTTGGTTCAGAACAAAAGTTTAAAATTTTATGGTTTCAGATGAACCACGGCATGAGATTCATGACATCTTTTGCTTAAAAAGTAAGCATGTTAAACTGTTAGTATTATTTTTATTTTGGGTTTTAAAATAAAACTGCCATGAGAAATTCATTATAGCATTTGAATGAAGATTAAGATTACTCATAACTACAATGGTGAATGAACATGGCCACAATAATACTTCCTACCCTTTTTAGTTCTACTAAGAAGACAAGATAAAAATAGTGCAGCTCACACATACTGCTCACTGTTTTATTTAAGGTTCCTTTTGTATTTCTAATTCCAATTGGTGAAAATCAGGATTTTAAAAATTCTGATACCTATGTTAGTCTGAAAGAACTATATTTTTATAAATCCCATTCTTGAACAATTCATTTGAAATGCTATAAATAAATGACTAGAATTAAACCAGATGTTAGTTAATTTAAATTCTTAGTTAAGAAGCAGTAATATTGACCTCAATCACTCTGGCTTCGAAATAAATGCTTAAGATGCAAATAAGCAGAAACGACAGCTGTTTCTTCAAAATATAAACAAAAACCATTTTCCATTATAAGCAGTATGTGTAGTGCATTGATATCTGGAATACCAATATATTAATTCTAAAGCAAATGCCAAATATAGCACATATAATAAAGAATGGGTTGAATGCATCAGCAGCCTTTTGGTATCCACATATATAAAATTAAATTTTAAAAAATGCTTGAAACACCCACAAATCATCATATATACACATTCCTGCATAATTATAGAGGGATACAAGAACTCTGACTTGAAGCCTAGCAACAGTATCTAAGTATTAGTTAGTCTGCTAATCAACTACCAAAACTCACACACCACCACCTCAATGTGTTTCATATTTAAAATAAAATCCCTCTTGTTTCTATCTTCAGAGCAGCCGAGGGAAAAGGAATATGATAAAACAAACCTTGTTCACTTGAAGAGGAACAACCCATGTCATTTAATCCATCGGATAATTCATCTCATCACAAACAGCCAAGGCAATACAAAATAAAAAGAAGATTTAAAAATAGATTATCCAAGTCAAAGGATTCTTGGTTTGCAACATATTTCAAATGTGCAGACCAGTATTTAAAGAGATAGTCCAGATTCCTATATATATTATTGCTAGTTTTTTGCGTCTCCATCCTATAGAGGCCCTAGTAAATGCTGTATGGCAAATGCTTTCTAAAGCTTCAGTGCTCATTTAGTCACAGACAGCTGTAGACTAGATGAAAACAATCAGGGATTAACTTTTTTTATTCATCGTAGCATTTAATCTATTACTTTCCCTTCAGATAAATAAAAACATAAAATGTGACAACTAACTGCAGTACAGCAAGCAAAGATAACATGTCAATCAAGGATGTTTATCTTTTGGATATTAAAGACTTTTCCTCTTAAAACATGGATCATTGGTTATAAAACATGCAGTAAATGAAATGATGCAGCTCTCAAGAATAATATAAGGTGCTTATTAAAAATACTCTGATGTATCTGTAATATTTATATAAAAGGCTTATTAAAATTGTGAAATTTGAATAACTTAAAATAAATCACATTTAGTGTAATACTTAAAATACAAGCACCTATCCAGGGCTTTTTTTGTCATAGAACGCCCAGAACGGAGTTCCGGCACCTTTTTGGGATGGAACCTTGTAGGGTAGGCAAGGCAGGTTGTATGACATGTGTGAGTTCCGGCACATTTTTTTTTTAAGAAAAAAAAAAGCACTGTACCTATCAAAGAAATACTTATGGCTCAGCCAAAAAACCTTATTCACTTATTCAATGTCTATATATTAAGGACCAGGATCTTGTTTGTCCTATCAAAAAAATGGTGTAAAATATATTTAAGTATCTATATCTTTCCAAGTAAGAATTTGATTTTTTTAAAGATATGAAACACACATACTGGACATTTTTTGATCTAAAAATAGCTCTATGAGTGTACAGCAAGTGATGTACTAATGAAATGACACAAACCAAGAGCTTATTTAGATGCTATTTTTACTTGGAGACAGGTCTTAGCTTCATAAGTTTTCTTAGCTTCCCTTTCTATAAAGGAAAATCTAAAAATGTGTGAATATAATGATAAAATGCAAATTTTATCTTGCCTGCTTTCAGAAGTGTGTGTGTGTGTGTGTGTGTGTGTTGACTTCTGGCAACTGCCCTACAGTTTTCCTGGCAAGATTCTCAGAAGTGAATTGCCTTCTTATTCCTAGGGCTGACAGAGACTGGGACTGGGTATAATCAAAAGTATAACTGTGGCAAAATGTGTTTTCTCTGATTAAGTCTACTGCTGTGAATAAATTGGAGCTGGTAAAACCCACACATATATAGCCATAATAATACAGGTAATCCCCGAGTTACAAGTGTTCCCTTAGCAAACATTCGAAGTTACATGGTAAGCGCCCCCTAGTGTTTATGAGCAAGTACTAAAATTATGAATGTTGCCACACCATGGAAGTTGTTCACCCTTACAAGTGACCACAGTGGTACTGCAACATTCACCCTGGTTATTCCCTCCCTCCAACCCCCGCTCCAGGTCTCCCTAGGTACCAGGCCTTCAATACTCCGAGACACACGGAAGCATCCCCCAGCCTCACTTCCAGGCAGCAGCAGCCTGGAAAAGGCGTCAGATGCCTGAATCCAGCCTCCGGAGGCATGCAGAAGCGTCCCCCAGCCTCAGATCCAGGCAGCAGCAGGAACCGCAGCAGAGAGGAGATGGATGTTTTCAAGGTGAGTCTGGCGCGGAAGGAAGGGAGGGGGAAGTGTGAGGTGTCTTAGTGGGTCAGGGAGGCCTTGGGAGCTTGTTCCTCCAATAGGCCCTCCATGGCTTTCCCCACCCTGAGATACCTCATGTTCACTTAACAAGCCACATGCGTCTTAATGAACAGGGAGTGAATCACATTCAAGGTACGAGATTCACTCCCACAAGTTTTCGAGTTATGAATGGAATGGGCGGGCTCCATTACATTCGTAACTTGAGGAATACATGTAATAAGAATAGTAGTAGTAGTAGTAGTAGTAGTAGTAGTAGTAGTAGTAGTAGTAACAATAACAATAACAATAATAATAATAATAGAGTTGGAAGGGCCCTTGGAGGTCTTCTAGTCCAATCTGCTATTCAGGCAGGAAAGCCTATACCATTTCAGACAAATGTCTGTCCAATCTCTTCTTAAAAGCTTCCAGTGTGCAACATCCACAATTTCTGGAGGCAAGATGTTCGATTGATGAATTGTTCTGTCAGGAAATTTCTCCTTAATTTTAGGTTGTTTCTCTCTTTGATCAGTTTCCATCCATTGCTTCTTGTCCTGCCTTCAGGTGTTTCAGAGAATAGCTTGACTCCCTCTTCTTTGTGGCAACCCCTGAGATATTGAAACACTGCTATCATGTCCCCCCTCGTCCTTCTCTTCACTAAACTAGACATACCCAATTCCAGCAACCGTTCTTTATATGTTTTAGCCTCCAGTCCCCTGATCATCTTTGTTGCTCTTCTCTATACTCTTTCTAGAGTCTCAAAATCTTTTTTACATCATGGTGACCAAAACTGGATGCAGTATTCCAAGTGTGGCCTTACCAAGATATTGTAAAGTGGTATTAACACTTCACGTGATCTTGATTCTATCCCTCTGTTAATACAGTCCAGCACTATGTTGGCTTTTTTGGCAGCTGCTGCACACTGCTGGCTCATATTTAAGTGATTGTCCACTAGGATCCAAGATCCCTTTCACAGTTACCACTATTGAGCAAGGTACCACCTATACTGTATCTGTGCATTTGGTTTTTCTTGCCTAAATGTAGAGCCTTACTTTTTTCCCCATTGGATATTCAAGTCTGTGAAGATCCTTCTGTATCTTAAGCCTATCTTCTGGAGCATTGGCTATTCCTGCCAGCTTGATGCTGTCTGCAAATTTTATGAGTTCCCCATCTATCGCCTCATCCAAATCATTGAAGAAGATGTTGAAGACCACTGGGTCCAGAACAGAGCCCTGGGGCACCCCACTACATACTTCTCTCCATGCAAATGCAGTTCCATTGAAGACCACATGCTGAGTCAGTCTTCAGTCAGATGAATCCATCTAGTGGTGATTTTTCTATCTTATCAAGTAGTAGATTCTGTTCTACTTTATCAAATGCCTTATTGAAGTCCAAGTAAATTATATCCACAGCATTCCTTTCAATATTCTCTAAGTAAAAAGATCCAAAACCCAAAAATATTCCCACCACAGGAAAGATCTTCCCTCTTTCTCCAATCACACATTTGACATATCTTCTAGATGTAAAACCTTTTTGCATTGCATTGTATTGCAATGTATTGCATTGTATTGCATTGCAGCGTATTGCATTGCAGTGTATTGCATTGTATTGCAATGTATTGCATTGTATTGCATTGCACTGCATTGGTATTCCCCAGGTTTGTAAAAGAATATTAGAAACATTTTCTATTTTTTCTCTGATACTCTTCTGGCAGAAGTAACATTTTGATAGATATCAATAGAAGAGAATATATGTATCTCAGGGTTGAACTCTGAAGTCCTTAATGTCATCTAAGCTTGAGTTTTTACTTGTAGACATTTTGTTATCAAACTAATTATTATCTTTAGTGCCAGAAAGCAGTGGATGTTACAATCCTTACATTGTATGTTTTATAAGATTTCTGTTTTCTGGTGCTACAGGGCATTTTGATTTACTTAAGATATTTTAAGGGTTTGAGTGATGATGCCATTTGGTTGTAATAGTCTGTAGTAAATAGCAATATAAACATAGAGCAAATCCCCTCCCTTGTAGCACTGAAGGTATTACTTGGTCTGGTAATAAAACATCTGCAAGCAAACCACCAAGCTTAGAGAGCACGAGGACTCCACATTTTGATAATAATTAGAAAATAATTAATTTGTTGAAATATCCATTACTGTTTCCTTGTTGACATATTCATGAAGCTTAATGCATATGACTCTTACCTCTCTTTATATTAATATTTTAAAATATATTTTCCAATATTAAATATTTTTTGGAGTTTTTCAAAGTATATTTTAATCAATGTTTATATATCAACAATTATTTAATATATAATACAAAAATTATTTCATTTTATTCTCATTCTATATAATTTACTAGTGCAATAACTTCCATACAATATTGAACAGAAATCCCAACGTACATACCAGTATCAGTTTCCTTATGGTTCTTGATAAATTCAGCAAGTTCAAAATTTCCAGCAATTATTGCCACCTGAAAAATTATAAAACAGGTTATATCTAATATTTAGTGTACAGCATGTTATAAGTTTCAAATTCTAGGAATATATAGATGATGAGAGACCTCCACAACACAATCTTCTGTATGCTTTCTAACTACTAATGACTCATGTACATAAAAAGATAAAAGTGCCCCTGGGGTTTTACTCTGCTAGTTAGAGCCAACTTTAGGGAGCAGTGCTCATCTCTGTTTCTCTAAATTACTGAGCCAGTGCTGTCCAACAATTCCACAGTCCTGTGGCCAGCATAATGTCACACTGAAGGGCAGAGCATAGGCAAAACATGGAATGCTGTTACCTTCCCACCAAAGTGGTACCTATTTATCTATTTGCATTTACATGCTTTCAAGCTGCTGGACTGGCATGGGCTGAGGCAGGAGCTTACTCCATCACATAGAGGTAGTACTCAAACAACCAGTGTCTATTAAGCCACCAAACCACTATACTTTCCCAGTCATATACATACTACCCATTAAAAAGCGGCTTTAATTTCTGTAAACATGGATTTTAAACACAGGACAGGTCAATGGATGATTCACAAAAATGTATGTTGGCTACAGAATTAGCAAAAGCACATTTGGCAACAACATTTCATAACAGTGACATGTGACAACATTTTTCCACCAATAGGCAAGCAAGTACCAGAATAAAATGCAAATATAAAAAGCAAATAATAGAAGAACATGTTATTATCAATCCACAAAAATTGATAAAACTTTTTTTTAGTTTTCAATTCTTAATTCTGCAGTCCTAAAGCCTTACTGCAGAATTTGATTTTTATATATAAAAATTATTAGAAAAAGGAAAATATTATTTGAATGCTATATTTTTAACTGAAAATATGATCACACAATATTAGAACAAAAAGTTGGAAGGGGTCATTTTAGCCATTAAATATAACTCTCCATTCACCGTAAATGAAAACATACCCTGTGAAGCTTATCACCCGTATAATGATTTGAAATTAATATACAGGCATGGATAATCCACTTAGCCCAGAGCCATAAAGACTGGACAAACCTATAAATTTAATAGATATATTTATTTATTTATGCAGGTATTTATTACTGTTACTATTTATTTTGTGCCTGTTTGATAATGATGATGAAGGAAGTGGTGGTAGTGGTAATAATGATGATAATTTTTCTTTTTATCCCCTGGATTATATCATGTGATAATCCACTCAATTTAAGCTTAATAAAGCCCGAGCTGCTTTGGAGCATTAACAGTATTAGTCTAAGAACTACACTGCATTTTCAGTTTGCAACTGAAATCTCCGTACAAAGAATTGTTTGATAATTTCCATTTTAGAAATGATCTTGTCTCACTTAGTCATTTAACTATTCAGTTATCTATAAACATTACTAGATTTTGATAAATATTATTCTGATCATCTTACATTTCTATGAAAAACTGTTCTCCCTTCTAGATGTTCAGAATCTGAAAATGCTTATCTTTTTGACTGGATGTTATCAGAATTTCAAGAAGGCGATAGTGAAATAAAAAGAGAATGTGAGTGAACATATAATGCCAAGGTTTGGTGGATGTTTCCTTTTTTTAAAAAGCAAATCATCCAATATGCAGTATATCATTCTGGAAAAGCAGTTGTCCCTTAAATTAGTAACTGCATTTGGTAACTTATGGTGTGCCAAGAAACCTTGGCTTCAGTGCAAGTCAGAGCTTCTTGGAACATCACAACTCCAGGGTTACAAGAAGCATCTGAGGTGCAGTGCAAAGCTGTGCTGCAGTGCACAGCTGAGCCATTTCAGCCCAGCATCCAGATCAGCCCGTAACCCAAACAGCACTGTTCAAAGCCACACACACCCTGCAGTCTGAGGTCCTCACTTCCCTGTGCTCCACTGCCCCAGCTGAACTTTGCCATCCTCTTGCTTGCATTGCTGGCAAGATATGCCCAGTCTGGCCCTTTTCAAGGCAGCTGCTACCATACAAGTCTTCTTCCTGAATGCTTGGATGGAAACTGCTATACTCAAATGCAGGAAGGAGGCTTTGTGTGGGTAGCACTTCCTTGTGAAGGGCCAAGCTGGTGATGCTTGGTCAACAGAAGCAAGAAGGGGGTGAATATAAAGCTGAGAGTGACAGAGAGCAGGGTAGCAGGAGCCTTGGAGTGCAAGAGGCCAAGACATATGAAGGAGACAAGTGGTGGGGAGAGGTTGAAGTGCCCCTGCAGTCATAAATGTGAGCAGGCTACCAAGCACCCAAATATTAATCATGTGACTGCCAGTGACTGTAACTTAGGGGACTGGACATAAATTCCATTTGTTTAGCACCACCATAACTTCAAATCATCATAATATGAGGACTACCTAAATTCTCCTATAGGAATCTCTGATACAAATCAAGAGTCATGGTTCTTTCTCTGATGGCAACCCATCTTTTCTTAAAGATACACATAAAGTGGAACAAAAGTAGGAAAACAAATGTGTATATACCATTCAAACAATTCAACTCAAATTAGATAGTAAGAAAAAAAATCAGTCGCTAAATAATGTAGACTAATGACTTAGGTTCTTTTAAAAACTAAAAACCTAGTCATCAGAAAAAAGAAAACAAAAGAATAAAAATTAAAAAGTGAAAAAACAATAAAATTATATTACAAAATTCATAGTAATTAACTCAGCTAATGCAACTCATCTTTTACATTAAATACAGAATGTAAGAAATTTTATTGCCTCTTTCCTTCCCCCAAAGCCAATTCAAAGATTGAAAATTGACAACATGTATTAAGTTAAACATTAATCAATACACCCACATTCTTCTAGGAGTACATTTTTCTCTTTTTGGCTGCAGCCCAAATTTAACACAGTCTATGTTTGATAATGCCATCTTTAATCCATAACTTCCCTTCCAAGAATCCAGTTTATCAAACTGTTGCTGCTTAAACAAGAACTCCATCAGATGTATTTGTAATGTACTGCACAGTATGCAATAAATTACCTCTCCAACAGTTGAATTGGAGTCCATTTTAAATATTGATGGATATAAAAATCTATTGTTGAATTAAACTAAATTTCACATCAGACTTTTTTCACATCTAACAAAGGCAATAGAACGGATCCATTTTTATCACAATAAAATGCTAAAATGACTCCCCATAAGTGTAATAGTGTTAAAAGCTTGATGGCTTTTCAAAAACCCAAATTAATTTGGATGAATTACTGTAGCTAATACCTTCTGAAAAGCAGTTGGCAAAAATTTTGAATCTCCATTTGATAGGAATGTTGGATAATACAGGCAATCTTCAACTTACAACCATTCGTTTGGTGACCATTCAAAATTACTATAGCACTGAAAAAACCCTGATCTTTGACCATTTTTACATGACAGTTGCAGCAACCCCATAGTCACATGATCAAAACTCACACACTTAGCAAATGGCATGTATTTATGACAGTTGTACTGTCCTGGTGTCATGTGATCACTATTTGTAACCTTCCCAGCTGGTTTTCAACCAGCAAAGTCAATGGGGGAAGACATTCATTTAGTGACCACATGGTTCTCTTAAAAACTTCAGTGATTCACTTAACCACTGTGACAAAAATGGGCCAAAGCTCAGTTAACAATTGCTTTCCATAGCAATGGAAATTTTGAAATGTTGCAAGATGTTGCAAATTTTGTTCCATTCACATAGCATTCAGCGTATTTCCCTGGAATACTTTTAAGCGGACTGGTACGTCCTATTTTCATTTTGAAATTTTATGAACAATGTATTTCGTGAATACCCCAAAGCATTACTTCATATTTATACAATGACAAACTGTTTTAATCGGTATTCAACATTTACCACTTAAAATATAAAGAGAGACAAGGTGTAATTATTAAACTGAAATGGTGTTGACAAAAGTCTGATGTAACACAATAAATCTGTCATGAAAAATGATTTTTCAGAACAGTGTATTATTTATTAATCCAACTTGTCTTTCTGTTGAATCCACAAACATTCTTATCTTCAGAACCTCTAAATAAGTAATGTGAACTTCTTTTTCAAATGCCTTTTTCATTTGTTTCCCTTTCCTGTTGTCTCTATCTTTATTTACCTTCACTTCCTGTAGCTTTCTCTTTAGCCTGCTAATTGGCAGTATCTAACTGACCCTGGGTGATCTTGCAAACTAAGCAGGATTAGTCTTAGCATCAGTGGGAAAGCACCCATAAATCTCTATAAGCTAGGGTGGAAAGTTGAACAAACTATCCCCAAGAAAACAACAACAAATCATTTCCAAATCTGTGAAGTCATAAAAAGTCAAGTTCAGACTGAACTAGATTTTACCTTCAGCTGATTCCAGCATCATCAGTTTCCTACTTCTCAGTAAAAGAACCTAGCTGCATCTCTCAATACTGAAGGGTTCTTTGATCAGGTCTTGCAGTGGCAAAGATATGCTGTTCTTGACGTAGTGTTTTATGTTCATTGAATAGTAACATAAGTAAAAATAAATATTACACCCCTGCTCCACAAATGTATTGGTTGCCAGTTTGCTTCCAGGTCTAATTCAAGGGGTTGGTTTTAACCTTTAGGACATTCACAGCCAGGCTGCCTGAGGGACCCCATCTCCCCAGTTACATCAGCCCACTCTTTGCTTTTGTTGTTTTTAGATGCAATGTTTTATTTGATTGTTGTATGCATAACAAGAGCCACTTTTGGTGAAATGGGTGGCTATACAACTTTAATTAATATTAGTATAAATGAGAAAACATCCTTGCAATCTAATGTTGCTATCCTATGCAAATGTGCAACTTTTCCTTATTTTTAAGAAGCTAATTTTTCTGACAGCATCCCAGTTTCCCATGTTTTAGAAGGTATCAGATTTTGTTCCATATACAATCTAATGCAAACAATCTATTTTAATGATACTTTACTAACAATATATTTTAAAAAGTAATTGACATTAAAAATATCAAACAATATTTTCACGGCCTTTTTTTATATGTGGGTGTGATGAAACTTCCTGGTACCTGACAATTAAAACCATGGAAAAGTTTATTCATAGTGTAGATGAATGTTAGCAAGTGTGGCATTTGCCATAACTGAGTACACTTAATGAATAATCTAGAGTACCTGCTAGTAACGTGTCAGTGTATGTGTTTCAGTGATTACCTCTGTAGCTTAATATACATGATACAATTCCTTTTTCACTTTAATTGGAGAGATTCAATGTCTCATATTAGAATTTACAGTAATCCATTTTCCCACATTTCCACCAAAAGATCAGTTCCTGCTGAAGTTTAATCCACTATCCTTTGAATTTCTAGGGATTAAAACAACATCCTTAAAAGAACAGTTCTTGTTTAATTTATAGAGTAAAATAAATAAATTTAACACCAAACCTGCTTTTCATGTTAAATCAAAATTTTCAAACCTGAAGTCTCACTACTGAAGCAATAGGCCTGGGCAGCACTTTTACATTCAACCTCCAAATGGTGCTGGTATGACTACAGAATCAATGTGCAATATGTTCTCAGCTGCTGTGTGATCACCAGGAAACAATGCAGCTGCTTGAAAGATATTTTTTTTCTTTTCTTTTTTCCTCCCTCCCTCCCTCCCTCCCTTACTTTTACACCCTGCCTTTCGTATTAGATGGCAACTCAGTCTTGAGAAACACAATGAAAAGAAAAAGAGTTTGGAGACCAGTTGTGAAAAAAGGCCAGAAATGAGAATTAGTTTATGCCAACACCGTCTTTAAAAAACATAAAATGTTAACAAGAAACTTACTAAAAGGCAGAATAGCCACCTTTTTATAGTAGACTGGTTAGTACTTTGCGTTATGTTTAGGTACTTTAAATACTATCAGATATGTTTTATGTTGGTCACAATAACTAACAAGACTGATTTTAAAATATAATCATACAGTATAGTTTGTACTGTGGCAAAAAGTTTCAAGAAATTATTAACATTAGTTTGGTGCTCCATCAAAATAATAACTGTAATAATAATATCTTCTGTACAAAATAAAATGATTTGTAATTGAGTAAGCCTACATTAAAATCAAGACATATAATGGGGTGATGTAACATAAATGTTAGAAAATAACATTTGAAAAGGCTGTGATGTCAAAATGAAGTCTGATGAAATCATTTCAAAGAAAGATCTCACTTTCAATACAAAGTATTAAACAATAACAACACTATCCAACATTAATTTATTCAGAGAGGAAAATCGTTGTCCATTAAGCCTTGTAATAAGGTAGCAATCTCCATCTGCCTTCTTCTGAAATCCAGAATTTGTGGAGGAGGTTTAGATTACTAAACAGATGATAGGAGACTGGAATGATCAGTTAGATAAAAACTTTAAAGTTTTTTGTAATTATTTCTCAAAAGCCTGGATATATTTCAAACTGGTTTCTGGACAGATTTTTATTAGAACCTATCTTAGTCATCCTAATCAATTACTTGAATAGCAGGAATATGACTATAATTCTATTGGATATAACTTCTCAAAAAATCATCAACATAAGATTATCTTAATACTGATAACTTTCTGTCACTTAGTCTAGATTTTCACAATTACTGGTGGATTCCATTTGATCTCACAATAAAGTGGCTTTCATGATAATAACATAAATATTGAAAGAGGTAGACACTAGAGTAGGGGTGACATATCACCACGTATCACAACTTTTTTTCCATTGCCGGCAATGGGGTAGGCGCGGTTTCGCCATGACGCATCCAGCCTGCGGGCCGGCAGTTTGACACCCCTGCACTAGAGTCTAAAAGTTACTTGGGAGTAGGAGAAGGGGAAAAATAGATTTCCTGAAATTACTTGAATTTGTTTGAAGTGGAAAACAAGAATGGGACCAATTATATACAAAAATGGCTCAAACACTTCACTGTCTATAGTCATCTCTTTTTGTTCCTGATGCTCCTGTTACTTTGAAATCTCTATACCTAACCTCTATTTATGAACCTGGTTTTACCCTGGCTTCTGTTTTCCTTCATGATGTGCTCCTTTTTTTTATCTTTGGCTGCTTCTTTTTTGGTTAAAAATCTCAGGGGGAAAATTATCATAGACATAGACATAGAAAAGCAGTTGCTAGTAACTGAAGGATCACCCAAGAAAGCATTTATGAGTATATATTAAAGTGGGATTATTTAAAAGGCTTTTATCATGTTTATCTGTGAGTCATATAGCAACTTCTGCTCATTTTGCAATGCTAATTTCAGAAACGTTCATGTTATAGATTCTCTCTACATAACACTACTATCATATAAGCTACAGGTCTTTATTTCCTTTCATTTATTTCTTAGTGCATAAATAGTGAAACTACAGCAATTCCTATTGCAAAAAAATAAATCTCTATATCCATTCTATAGATTCAGATGAATGGAACAGACAGTAGCATGTTTTAACCAACTCCTTTTTAAACTGATTAGGACTGGAAGAGCCAAATAGAGCTACTGTTATATGAGAATCAACAAGTTTAGAAATAATAATTTCTAAAAAGATAAGGATGTACACAAGCTTTAATATGCTTACTCAAAATAACAATAAAGGAGAATATTTGTAGCTTAGAGTTGAATGAGGTGTCCTTAGTGCTCTCTGAGCTTCTTGCAGACGTTTCATTAGTAGCACTATGTTATTAGTTTGGGTAATGAAATGTCTGCAAAAAAACGACCAAGATCAGAGAGCACGAAGGATCTCCCTTAATTCAAAAAAGTATCTGGATTTTTTGAATTTGTTATAACAAAACACTAAAATTTGTTCAACACAGTAAATGATCTGTTTTATAGCCTAAGAAATTTTTTTGCCATAAATACTCATTACACTTATACTTTAAAAGCACAGGTTTATACTATTTTTAAAAGTAAAAAGCTAGCATTTATAAAATATTAAACAAATTACTTATACGACAATGCTTATGATTATTTTGAGCTATGATATTAACTGCTATAAATCATCTGCATTCCAATGAAACATCCCGAGATATACAACAAATATCTGAAAATCATTTGACAACTGACACTCCTATTTTTCCTAAATATTTTATACTACATAGTATGTACAAAGCTGTCCTGCAGGCTTCAAAACAATTAGATTATGTCTTAGAATATATTTTAATACAGATATTGAAAATATAATGCAATTTTGAGTTTTATATTAATATCCCAGAATATTTCACATGCAATTATTCAACTTTGCTAAACTATATCTATACTTTCCAAAGTAATCCGCTAAGTCCATGCTTAGCCATTAAAATTATATCACTCCAAAAATTATACAAGTTTAAAGTACTTGATTAGAGTAAGACATGCAAACATTTAGAAACAGCCAGGGAAATAAGAAAAAAAATAGAAATGTAATTAACACAACCACAATTAATAGAAGCTTAACTCATGCTGTACAAATAGCCATACATCCACACACACCAATTTAACTTTTCATTTCTACCAAGCAGTCCTAGTTCCCATTTTTTTTCTTGGTGAGCTTTACCTTTCAGATTCTTTCAATTTTGACTGTATATAAATCTTGTGTCCTTAATAAATATCAAGCTTCTTTTTGTTGGTCTTTTTAATCTATTTGCTTTCTGCCACAGAATTTTTTTAGCCCTAATACATACTGATTCTGTCTCAAAATTTAGCATCACATGTTGTATTTGTGCACAAAAATTCTCCTAGCAACTCTGGTTTAGTCTCTTAACATTTTCTTCATTCAAGCTATGATTCATGGTACCATCTGTGATTAAGATATTGACAGGCAGTAGTCTTAGAATAGTGATTATATATTTGTTCAACAACTAGTTTTAGCATTTGCAAATTTAAATCATGGGGGAAATCCAACATTTATCGGACTACATTTGCTAAAACATTGCAATTTTTCTTTTTAAAGGGATGCCTTTCCATTGTACAATTTCATAAATATGAAGCTTATTTAATTTAAGAAACATATATTGCCAAGATATGACCTACCTTCTATTAGAACAATCATTTGGGGCTGCTTTAGGAAAGGAATTTTCAAAGTGAGGTTCAATCATAATGTGTGAAAAAGAGACCAGCTTGTCTATCTTTTTTTTTTTTTTTAGGAAGCTTCACCAGCAGATAAGTCTGTTTGTTTCCTAAAAACAAACATTTGTTTCCTAAAAATAACCCCAAACCACCTTCTAAAAGAACAAAACCTAATTCCATTTAACATATTCTCAGCTACTGCTACCTGGAAGATAAGAACAGGATTGTAGACCATGAAAGATAAAAGTAAATCATTGCCTTTCATCCTATAGTCCTACCAAAAGCCTCCCAAAACTAGTATTCATACAATCTTAACCACATCTTTCCCTCCATAACCACTACTAAACAGTAAGCAAAAACACACACATTGTTCATAAATTCATATTTTATTGAATTATACTGTATAACTAGAGCTACAGAGAAATTATTTCTGTTATACTTCAGTCTTGAACATGGTATTATAATATAGACAATTATGTTCATAAAATTTTGGATACGACTAGGTATGGGTGATACAGAAAACCTAGCCATTTTAAAGAATCCTATGACTCAAGTTAGGATTAGTATTACACACCGAGAAAAGAGATAAAATCTCTTCTGTTTTGGTCCATGTCAGTTTCTACTACATTATCATTATCAAACCAGTTTGATTCCACAGGAGACCAAAGGACATATATTATTCCCAGTCTTACTTTTACTTTGACCACATGATTGAACTAAACTAAACTAAAATGGATTTAATGATATGACAATTTCCTTTTATAATACTAATAAAAACTGATTCATTTTGTGTATTTCTAAAATAGCTCCTATGATATGAGATTTCCTTGTGCATTAAAAAAACATTTAACCTTTCATTTGATTAATAATTTTTCATATAAAACAAATCCTTTCTTTATGATTCAAATTCATCAATGCCTCCTAATTCTTGAAAAAAGAGCAAAAAAGTTAATATTTATGCATTGTTCTTCCATATCATTTTGTTTCATAGTAGCTAGAACATATAATATACTTTTCTCAAAGAGAGCTTTCAGCCATGCTTATTTGGTGAGCCTCGTACTCCCAGATTAATCCTAAATTATAGGTTGTGAGACTAGCCAGAAATACCTATCACAATCTACTTAATGAACACTGGGAGCCATTTTCAAATAGGTCTGTAATTTCAACCCAGAACTACTTTGCAATCATAAGCTTTATGTGGGATTGTGCCAATTTGTTCTAACAAGCACAGGCATAATTATTATATCAATGGTACAATATTAGAATTGGCTTCCTCCAAGTCTTGATGGTAGTTTTCATTTATAATACTTTATGTATCACAGAAAATATTTGGCTTGTTTTTAATTAGCATGTGAAATAATGAGTAAATATTGCAATGTGTCTGCGACGTCATGCTAGCCACATGATCACGGAAATATCTTTGAATATTGCTGGCTCCTGGCCTCAAAATGGAGATGAGCATTGCCTAGCACAGTGATGATGAACCTTTTAGAGACAGAGTGCACAAACTGCAACCCAAAACCCACTTATGTGTAATCGGGTAACAGGTGGGCGTGGCCCATTGGGTGGGCATGGCCTGTTGGGTGGGCGTGACTGTGTGGTAGCAGAAGCCTGGGTGGGACTAAAAAGTTCAATCAATCAATTCCAACTTTACGAGATCTTTTTTTTTCCAGCAAGAAGTTGAAATTCATTGATTGATTGAACCATATATATTTTTTGCACACAGTGGCAGGGGCCTAAAGCAAAAAGGTTTTATAAAACCCAGCTGAAGGCATAGGACTGGGGCAAGGGCACGTGTGCCCACAGAAAGGGCTCTGGGTGCCACCTGTGCCATGTGTGCCATAGGTTCGCCACCACAGATCTAGCAGAGCAAAATCTGCAGGGACTCCTTTCCTCCTATTGTAATGTGTACAGTATGTATAGTATTTACAACAGCATTATTTTTACTGAGAAATCGTTCAAATAAAGGGTTAGATAATACAACTAAGAAATAATTTTTAAAGTAGTATTAATTGAATGAAATTCTGCCTGGTTATAATTAAAGAAATTAATGCACTTCTTCTTATCAAAGATATGATTTTACTTTATATGTCTTTTTTCTGTTTTGTAAATTTTATTTTAAGGCAAAAAATGTCAGGGGCAAAGAATCAGGACTATGCATTAGGTTAAGTTAATTTATTGCTCATGCCTTTACACAAGAATTTAGTCAGCACTAAAATGGCACTAGTGAAAAGTTAATGGAATTCAAGAACTGGACTTCGTTTGTTTGTGAAAACATAACGATTCCAGGTTGATTCCTCTCCAGGCTCTGCCTCTCATTCTCCTACAGAAAATCAAACATTCAGTTTATCTCAATTTAATTTCAAAAGAAAATATATGAATTTATAAAAAGAAGCTTCTTTTAAATTATTTTTATTGCAGGCAATGGCTCATCTAAATCAAATATAAACCTGAATGGATCCGCATGATATGATTATCTAAGAAATAGCTTTTGCTTAGAAATCAAAAATTGCATGGCACTGCACATGTCAATCACCAATCAGTCCCAATCAATCTACATACAGTACTTTGATGATGATATACAACAAGTCCTTGTTGACTTTTAGCAACCACATAGATTGTCACACTGACAGCCGTCCTTTCTTAAATTTCCTTCCACCTTTGCCAATATTAGAGCCTTTTCCAGAGAGCTGGAATATGTCCAAAGGGAGTGGGGGGCTAATTTGAGTCTGTCCACAACATTCTCAAGAAACTCCTTCAACGCCAAATCTCAAAGGCAACAATACTTCCTAAGCATTCCCCTAAACTTCGCTAAAGATGTTACCTAGCCTAGTAATTAAACTTTTGGAAACCAACCCATAAGCTCGGAGAACGAACCTTCACCCTCTTCCTTGCTGTTTCTTTAAAGTCCAATTTTTGTTTCTACAGAGTGTCAGAGGGAATACCATGGCTTTTGTGATTTTGGTCTTTGTGAGTATAGGGACATACCAAATACTGCATTTGAATCTTTTCCAAGGCCTTCATGGCTGCTGGATCAAGACTGTTGCTCTGTGGCATATTACTTGATTGTTGGTTCCTTTACTATTGATGGTTGATCCTAAAATTCAGAAGCTATCCACACGTTCAATATCATCATTGCCCATTCTAAGGCTGCTTGTCATTAGTTTGTTTATCTTTAATTTTTCATACTCAAGGAATAATATTTGATCCTCAGTCTCAAACATTCAGAGCCTGGTGCTTGAAAATATTAATATTCCATCAATCAAAATCAGTAATAGTTCTTCCTTCATATGTTAAGACATTGTAGGAGGAGTAAATATGACTTCCCATTCCATTCTAGCCCTGCAGACTCTTCTATTCAATGTACAGATTTTTCTATCTACTTGAATGGATAGCAATGATTGCATATGTTTATCCTTACACTAAACTGAATGAGGAACCTATATTTAGAAGTTTCTTGGACCTAATAAGATAACCTTTATTGTCATTTTTTACTGTGGGCACACTGGCACATATTAAAACTGAAATTCTGTTGCCTGCTCTCAAAAGCGTACACATACATAACATACATATAAACATGCTATATACATACATATGTATATACTTACACCCTTACATATAAATACATATAAATATTGATCACTGTTCATCTTGAACATATAACGGAAAGAGGAAGCTTGGGAGTTCACAAGGTTGATAAATGGAACAAAACTGTGATTGAATCTGGATGTTCTGCTATGGATACCACGATACCATGAAGCTAACAAGGAAGAGGATGTTTAGTGTCCCAAACAATCTTGATCAGTAAATTTACAGTTTCTCAGTGATTGCAAAATTTCATCTCCATCTTTACTCCATCTTTGTTTTTTCCATTCTCACTTCAAAAATAAGCAGTTCACTTTTGACAGTTTTCAGAAATTCAAATTTCAGGCTTTATCATTTCTTCAAACATTTTTTGTAATATTTCTAGGGTAATTCCTTTTCATACTGGTTGCTCTAAGGAACCCCTCCTTCCCTCACATTACTATTCAGGTAATCCTTGACTTACAACAGTTTGTTTAGTAACCATTCAAATTTACAACAGCATTGAAAAAAGTGATTTATGACTGTTTTGCACACTTACTGCCATGGTCATGTGATCAAAATTCTGATGCTTGGCAATTGACTCATATTTACAATGATTGCAGTGTCCCAGGGTCATATGACCACCTCTACAACCTTCTAACAATTGCAATTGTTCAATTAGTAACATGGTTGTTAAGTGAACCTGGCTTCCCCATTGACTTTGGGCAAGGAAGACATAAAATGGGGCAAAACTCACTTAACTGTTACCTAGCTTAGCAACAGAAATTTTGGGCTCAATTGTGGTCATAGGTTGAGGTCTACCTGTATACATTTTCTGGTGGTTGTTATTTTTGTTTGTTTATAATCAAAAGAATAAATTAATTACAAAGCTGAAGGTAAAACAGCAGAGAGAGAGAGAGAGAGAGAGAGAGAGAGGTTTTCTCTCTCTTGGTTCACTTTCTTTACACCCTTAAGGCTTTAGTCCCATCTATCTTTCCATAATTTTAATCACACAGTCCACCTCCTGTTACAGTTGACTCCTTATTTTGTAAATTCCACCAGTTATCTTTTTCCCTTTGATGTCAGACAATTAACATTTCCAGGAAGGTCAGGTTGGTTTATTTAACTATTCCAATATAAATACTAAAAGCACTTTCTTCAAAATCTTTGTCTTTGAAATTAATACAATCCCCTTTATCTGTTTATTACTTTCTTAGTCAAAATTTTGATTAAGTTCTTCACTGTGATTTTAAAACATCTTTAAAAGTATTATTTTCCTCTGTATTTCATTTTCTGTGATTCAGAAAGAAGGATGACTCACTGAGAAGTTTTCTTTGTCCCGCTGTTTTCAAAGACCTCTTTTCAACTGTTGTTAACCTTCCAAGTAGACCAGACAAGAAACACAAGAAAGGCTAATTCTACTCTATTATAAGACTACATTAACAGAACCTTGCAAGTCTAAAAGTAGAAATCTCCCTCCATCTCTTTTTAACCACCTAATACAGGGGTCCCCAACCCCTGGTCCATGGACTGGCACCGGGCTGTGGCATGCCAGAAACTGGCCACACAAACAAGTGAAGCCCCATTTGTGGAATGCAGGCAGCATGTGAAACCACACCTCCTCTGATCTGTGGAAAAACCTTTTCCCACAGAACCGGTCCCCAAAACATTGGGGTCCTCTGACCCAATAAGTTAGGATGAATCCTTTCTAAGATTCTTTCTCTGCCCTTTACTAGGTTGCAGGCTCTTCTTCCTTTTATCTGATTGTTTCCTAGGAATCATCTTTCCCCCTCCCCTTCAAAGGTTATTCTCAGATTCCATTACATATGTAAATATGATAATATCTCAAGGGGATTAAGAAAATTAGGATTGGTCATACTTAATGTCTTTTAAATGACTGCATTGCTAGTGCAAACCTGTTGTTTCTTCTGTGACACACACACACAGTCACTCTACTTCCATCTCATGTCTCCTCCTGACAAGCAGCTGTCCCAGAAACTATCCTTTCTATCCAGAAAGACATCTGTGCTCCCTTTACTACTCTATCTCTGCTACTTGGAGATGTCAAGCACAGGTCACTCAGAATCATTTATTTCCTAACACAGTGGTGGCGAACCTATGGCATGGGTGCCAGAGGCGGCACTCAGAGCCCTCTCTGTGGGCACGCGCGCTGTCACCCCAGTCCTAGGCCTTCAGCTGGGTTTTATAAAACTGTTTCGCTTTAGGCCTCCGCCGCAATGTGCAAAAAAAAAAAAAAAAGGTTCAGTCAGTCAATTTCAACTTCTTGCGGGAAAAAAAAGATCTTGCAAAGTTGGAACTGATTGATTGAACTTTTTAGTCCCACCCAGTCTGCCGTTACCACTGCAGCCACGCCCAGCCAATGGGCCACACCCAGCCAATGGGCCACACCCACCCAGCACTCGACAATACATAAGTGGGTTTTGGGTTGCAATTTGGGCACTCGGTTTCTAAAAGGTTCGCCATCACTGTCCTAACAGCATGCAAATTTATTTAACCGCCTTAAATACTGGAAATATTTTTACTAGCTATATTCCTAAACTGCCAATTCCAGTCAACTTACAGCAGTTAGAAAAAGCATAAAATGCATGGAAGCAGCATTAAAGAGTCCCACAAATAACAAAGAAATCTTCCAGAATAATAGAGACAATGGAATATAGTGAAATACAGAATAGAATTGAAGAAAGAATATTGGTAGAATAGAAACAAAATTCTTGCCAGGATTTCAAATATGTCAGGTAATAAGCCTATCCCGATGGTGATTCATATCCCATACATTTCAATAAACAATAGAAGATAAAGTTTTCCCTGTCCAGTCATGTCTGATTCCAGGGCACGGTGCCAAGGGAACCAGCAAATTATTTGATTACTTTTATTCTCAATTCCACTCATTCTGCTAAAAAGTCTTTGTTTAACCCTCTTTGCCCACTTCTAAAACAGTTTCAGTTTCCATCAAAATTGACTTGCCTTTTCCCTTCTCTTTTAATCTTAATAGTTCCTGGCACTCTGAATCCATTATTTCAAGTCTTTTATTTCTATTCTCATTATTCCTTTCACACTGTCATATATTTCTCTAATCTATAGTCTCTTTTATTTCATTTCACCAAGCATTGTTTTTATATGTCCTATTTGCATATTTCCCTATATTTATTTTTGTAATATAATTCACTCTGTGTCAGGCAACTTCCAGATCCCCTTTCTTTGCTCTCTATTCATTCTTTTAGGAAATTCACCTTTCTTCTCATACTTTCCATAACATTTTCTCTTTCCATTCTTTTTCTCCCAGGTCCATTTGATAGTGTCAAGATCCACTCTGGCACCATCAAAGGATAATCAGTCCCACATTCAGTAAGTCTTGTCAATTCCCTTAATGTTTCATCATACACAATCAATCATGTTTCTTTTTTTCCGCCATGCTTTCACAGATAGACATGGGCTTAATCTATGTATCAAAATAAGCAAATATTCATCATACAAACCTGTATCTAAAACATTCTTGGATTTTCATATGATGAAGGTTTTTTTTCTCTTTACTCTTGTGTCATTGCCATCTATTCATTTATGTTACCTAAGAAAGTAATTTTTCCATCTGGATCACATTGACTCGGGTTGTTCAGTTTTTCTCCAAAATCTCATCCCATTCCATTATTGTATTACCATTCACTGGAAGGTAACATGCAGCTATCACCAGCCTATGGATTCCTATTTTCCTACTTTCCTATTTACTTCTGGTAAGGTAGGGAAACATCAACTGGGTCCCTTGCTCTATTTTTATTCATGACAGTTTCAGCTTCAATGCTAATGTTTTAAGAATAAAATAAAAGTCATTTTTGCATGTTTTGGTTAGTATTTATTATTTATAGCATACTATATGTGCACTGCTACAAACCTGAAAGGTTTAAGTGTTGCACAAAATAAGAAAACTAGTTAAAAAACAACATATGGTAATGACCTAAGAAATATACCCAAAAGGATAACAGAATCAGAAAACAGTATTGTTAAAATATTTGCCTCCATAAGAACAGTAAATATCTGTTATGTGGTGAAGTGTTGAAGAATAAGCTAACCTTGTGAGCCTCTTTTATTATAACTTTATTTTAGTCATATCAGTCATTCTGGACTTATCCCTGAATACAGCAGCATTATTGTCTTTGGTTTTTAAAAAGATGATAGACTATTGCCTTTAGACTACTAACCTAACAATTTAATTAACACTGTGGGGGAGGGGGGAATGTTAGATTCCTGTTAATACTCTGGAGACTTTGACAACAGAAAAGGGGAAGTGTTTAAGGAAGTGTTTGAGGGAAGAATAAAAAGGGTTTAGGAAAAAGTAAACTGTGATCAATAACTGAGTGGTTTGAGAACATTTAATTTGTAAATATATAAAGTTTAATAATGCAATAAGTTAATAACATACACTAAGAATAAAATATAATCCATATTATATTTTCTTGTCTGGTGCCAATGACTCTAGTACTATTTAATTTCCAAAAACTGTCCAGAAAAGCTATATTTTACAAATTTCCAAAAACCATGCATATAAACTTGTCTTCATCTAAGGACACAGAAGAGGGCATACCATACAGAGAATACCTCTTTTCATGCCCTTTTCTTGCTGTACCACTCATTAGACACTCTGTTCGCCCAAAATGAATGAGCAGAATCTATCTGGAAAAAATGGTCTTGTAAATATCAAAAACTTGAGCCATAAGCCTAACTAAAGCCCGTTTTACCCCATGCATACTTACACTATTTTATGCAACTCAAGAGTTTTAACCTAGATAATCATTTGCATGGTGGGAGTACTGTTGCCAATATTCCACAATAGAGAGCACGGTGTCTATACTCAGTGATGGCGAAACTTTTAGAGACCGAGTGCCCAAACTGCAACCCAAAACCCACTTATGTATTGTCGGGTGCTGGGTGGGCGTGGCCCATTGGGTGGGCATGGCCCATTGGGTGGGCATGCCCATTGCGTGGGCATGGCTGCAGTGGTAATGGCAGACTGGGTGGGACTAAAAAGTTCAATCAATCAATTCCAACTTTGTGACATCTTTTTTTTCCCCGCAAAGAGTTGAAATTGATTGATTGAAACTTTTTCTTTTTTCTTTTGCACATGGTGGCGGAGGCCTAAAGCGAAAAGATTTTATAAAACCCAGCTGAAGGCCTAGGACTGGGGCAATGCCCACAGAGAGGGATCTGCATGCCACCTGTGGCACCTGTGCCATAGGTTCGCCACCACGGGTCTATAGTATAAAGATACACAGATACTAGTATGATTTTTTCCATATGGAAAATTCAAATTTAAATCATTTTTTCATATCTAAAGCTTATTGAGTATCCTTGAGAAATTACTACAGTCTCAGAATCATTTTATATATTATACTAAGTAAAGATATAAGTGAGTCAAGGTGATAGAATTCCAGATAATGCTACTTCAGATTCCAGATTGGTGAACATTTTGGAGCATGTCTACCATGCATAAAAGCTTATTCAGTGCACTAGACTCAGCTAAATACATTTCTATACAGCTATGTTAATTACATAATGCAATTTGCCTTCCATTTTTATGCTACCTGAACTGATAAAAAAAATCACGAAGGAAGAAAACAATTGTGACCATATTTCTAATTATCCTTATTTACTTTAATTTGGAACAGAAATTGGTCTCTATGTTAGTATACTTTCCCAAGAAAAATAAAAAAAATAGTACATTTAAATATTTTATTCATTCTATGTTGTAACCTTGCACATCAAGTGGAAGCATTAAATTCTTGATATGTTGCACAGTTTATTATGTAGGCATATATTTACAAAATGTAACAAAATGGGACAAGCCAAAATTCTACTAAACCAGAATTTCATGTACTTTAGCCTTCCATCTATCACAAAATTACTGCAAGTATAAGAAATACATCCTCTAAACAATCCTGATCTTCACAAAGAGTAGTATAGACATGTATGAAAATTATTGTGCAGTACTTTTTTTTCTTTTGACAACCCTGAAATCCCTTTCATCAGGGTGGAGTCAAGGTGACTAAATGGAACTGAGCATTTACTGGCTGGATGCCCTTCCTGACCCCCAAAGAGAATTCGTAGCAGACAAATATCTGCAGCTACCAAGGCTCGAACTCACAGCCACCTGATTGTGAGGCAGGAGGTCCACTTTTAGGTCACCGCACTGCTCTATACAGTACTTTGATTTCACATTAATACTTTTTACACAGTACACTAAATATAAAGGATATTCTTTTGCAATTTAAACTGATATACACAAAGAAGATTGTTTTCTTTAGTTATTCTTACCTGAAATGGTGATTGATTATTATAGTTCTTTAATTCCTTATTTGCACCCCGTAACAACAATACTCTTGCACAGCTGTCCTGTAAATAAGTAGATCGTTACAATCTTTGTTTCTATATGAGTAATAGTAAGCAGACCATCTGAAGGCATAGGCTTTTTAAAATTGTTAATAATAATCTTAATCTCTCCTAGGTAGGAACTAGGTTTTCAGAAAAAGGCATTTTATTACTGTGTTTATCAGTTAAGACCTAACTGAGGCTGAACTGATGTTTGTCATTGTGAGAACTGTTTCCCCTAAGCCCAATCCAAAATACACATCCAAATAATGAGAAAAGTAGTCCATACATACACATACATATTCCTAAACCAGTGGTTCTCAACCTGTGGGTCGGGACCCCATTTGGGGTCGAACGACCATTTCAAGGGGGTCGCCAAACAAGGCTGTCTGCCATTTTTTTCCTCCTTTTCTTTGACCACACCCCTGGCACCCAGTGATGTATAAGTGGTTGGGGGTCACCACAACATGGGGAACTGTATTATGGGGTCGCGGCATTAGAAAGGTTGAGAACCACTATCCTAAACCAACATGATCAAAGTTGGTCCATTTTGGACTATGGAAAATACCCAATTCTTTTGTCTCAGGCTAAGCTGGAGATTGGTAGTGTTACCATCCTTTTCTGGGCTTCTTTCACAACTATTTCTCTATATGGAGAGGAATGATGTGGGGCAGCCTATCCATTTTGGAAGTATTTTAAGTTTGAAACAGCTGAACAAGAATATAGTACAGAGTCAGACTCCTTGCCTATGCACAGAAACATTGTTTTTCAAAGCCCATCAATTTCAGCCAGTATAACCAATAAGGGAGGTTATAGGCTAAAACATCTGGAGATCACTAGCCCGATGGAAGGTTTGTTGATGGTATTTATATAATAGCTTGTTTCAGATTTTCAAAGTGTTCCTTTGACTGCCTTAAGGAATTATTGTAAAACATAAAATCAAATATTGTTCTAGTCCTGCCTGGAACAAAAGCCATCCAGATGACTTGGGCCAGTAACTCTCTCGCAATCCTTGGAAGGAGGCAATGGAAAATCACTTTGAAAATCTTGCCCAATAAAGCTACACAGTTTAAACTAGATAAACTATCCACATCAACCAAGTGCTCTACTACCACAGTAGTGACCCAACCTCCCACAAGAGAAATTGCATAAGAACACTATTCAGACAAGCAATGCGGCAACCCTGAACAGCAGAAAAAGAAACAGAACATTTATATAATATCTTCCAACAAATGGATATCCACCCAACTTCATCAAAAAGTGTCTGATCACTCATTCCCTATATAGCATAACCAGCACAAGTTATAAAAAGGATAACACTGCCATATATCAAAAGTATCTCAGAAACCATCAAAGACTATTATGACCACATGGCATCAACTAAAACAAACTAAATCCTTCCAAAATATTGTAATTAAACCAAAAGACCCAGAAGAAAAAACAGGAAACATCTACAACATACACGTAGGACAACAGGCAAAAGACTAGCAAAATACTTCCATTAATACCAATTAGCAGTTAGAAGAACATGATGAAAACTCTTTAATTTCACACTTAAACATAATTTCAACTGGGAAACTGACCATCCTAAGCCAATCAAAGTCCCAAAAAACTAGAGAATTCCTGGGAGCCTGGCACTCTGGCAAATCAGCCAATAATAGGCGCATAGACATAAACAACATCTACTTATCATACAAAAGGGACAATCAACAGGCCAAAAAGGGAACAAATGACCAAAATATTTCCCCACCAGCATAGATTAATACCAAGATTAACATCAGACCCATAATCAAGAAGTAAACAATACCCCAATCAAAGAACTGCCAAACATGCTAATAGCCAAACAAGCTAACAGCCCAACCAAAACCCCCAAGACCACCCTCATCAACACTGACAGGGCAATCTATTAAGAACTCAAAGAAATCATGAAATGGACCAACTTGCCGCAGCCAACTTGCCATGGTCAACTGGCCACAGCCAACTCACCACAGTTCACTCGCCACAACTCACTCATCACGGGACAACTTGCTGTGGGACAATTCAACAATTCAATGTAATTATTTAAAATAATTAAAAAATATTTTAATTTTTGTCATTCACATTTTGTTTTGTTCCTCCTTTTGCATCCTTTCTTTAATAATTCTATTCCACCATTACTTCAATATTAGTATAACTCTTATTCCATCCCGTGGTGAGTTGGCCATGCCCAGTTGTCCCATGATGAGTTGGCCACAGTGAGTTGGCTATGGCAAGTTGTCCTAGACCCTTATTTAAGGATGGATATTGTAGTAAAAATTAAATGAAATATAATTTATCTTCCAACTTCTATCCTCAAACATAGGACTGAAGCAGAAAATCCTTTGTTAGTTATGCTACTTTTTTACCCATGATATGTGTCGTTTTGCATTTTTTTCTAATCAGACTGATAAATTTATCTCCAACTACTAATCCTTTTTAAAATAAAGAGGCATTTTATTACAGCAAGGAAAAGGAAATATTTGCTTTGATGAGGTTTTCACAATTGAGCAGTAATTAAGAAGCAGATGTTTTAATGGATGTTACAATGAGCCTCATCACTTGCGTATTTCTAACACAGACCAGCTTTAGAAACCCAACATTGTAATGTTAAAGTTTTGGGGACTGATCTAATACTAAAATCTTGTTTGTCATAAATGTAAAACCTATTGTTTTACAAACTGATAAAGATAATTTGTGTGATGCTGGGAGATATCATCATTTATGCATAACATCAAAAACAGCCAGAGATATATAGCATAAAAATATGTTCTCAGATTCAGACTATATTTATACAAATATGGTTATATATAAACTAATTAATAAATTGCTTTCATTTGGTGGGTGAAATTATCAGAGTGAATAATTAACTTCTGCTTCCTCCTGTAACACCTCCAGCTGTTTGTATGAAAAAAATCTAGCCAACTTAAACCATTAAACTTTTCAGTTATTATTTCATTATTTTCTCCTATTGTTTTTCAGTACCCAAATCATAGCTTCATCTCTTCATTACTCCCATTTTGACATTTCAAGAAGATACAGAATTGTTAACTAGCCATAAAATCATTAACTGCTGCTTTAACTTGATCTAGTTAAATGTAGAAATATCCAAGTACCTGGCACTATTCCAAAGAATAAAATATATTGAAGGCACCCCAAATACATGCATTATAGCATACATTTTAAAGTTTTTGATAACTGACTCCCTAAGACAAGTCACCTTTTAAAACTTTGTATCATTTTTTTTACTACTACTAGTCTGGAACATGTTGTTGTTGCCAGCTCTACAAGTGTTCAAAAACCCTGCCTAAAATTTCCCCAAAATAGCTGTGTATAACAGTGGTGGTGAACCTATGGCACTAGTGCCAGAGGCGGCACTTGGAGCTCTCTCTGTGGGCATTCACACTGTAGCCCTAGCCCTGCCATCCCCTGTAGCCCCCTCCTCACCAGCAGCCCCCCTGGAGAAGAGTCACCCCTGGGTGCACCCCATGCGGAGCTGCACAGCCAAGCACATGGCAGTTGGGCAGCAGATGATGCTGTGGGGTGCGGGTGGAGGGCGTGGCCACCATGGTGCTGCAGGGCCGCCAGAGCGATCTGCAGCGTGCCATGGATGGCCCTGAGGGTGGGAGGGATGAGGGCAGAGCAGGGCGGAAGCGGGCAGGCGGAGTGGGGGCAGACTGGTTTTTGGTCACTCAGTCTCTAAAAGGTTCACCATCACTGGTGTATAAAAATCAGCATTCCAGACATGGAATTGTTGACCCAGACTTAGAGGACAGTATTAATTGTGGATACATGCAGATGGCCTTGCTATCTCTGGCCACTTCCAGAACCATGAATGCAAGGTCATAAAAGGACAGCATAGGAAAAACCCAATATCCTAACCCACCCAGGAACATATGGTGTCTTAGGGAAATACCTAAACCATCCAAAAAGGACCATACGGTGTCTTGGGGAAACACCCAAAAGGGCACATTTTTAGCTACTTCTGTTTTCTTCCTTCTTATATACAGTGTGCCAGCCTTAAAGGGTGAAGTCTTTATCTTATGTGTGTCAGCTTTGCTGAGTGAATTGTTTATGTAATCAAAGAAAGTATAAGAATAAGGCTTTTCTGATATTTGGGGCTTTTTCTCTTTTCTAGAGAAGCCCGTCATTGTTCAGCTGAATAAAAACGTAAAGCTTGAAGATAACTTCTGGTTTCCTATCTTTTTTATCAAGCAAAACCTCAGAACCTGCATAGCAGAATATTCTGGAAAATATATGAACACGTCATTTATTTTCTGATCATACTAATCTATTGTAAGAGATAATATGATATTTTTCTATTGGTAAATTTTCCAGAATAGGAAGTAGTTCATGATATTCCAGACTTGAAAGAACTAGATCATAGTAAGTTTCTATGTCCACAAACAAAACATCGACACATGGAGAGATTAATACATATATTGTTATGCACACAACAAATTATAAACATTAGCAGGAGTAACTACAAATAGTCCTTGACTTACAATGGTTCATTCAGTAACATTACAACAGCACTGAAAAAAGCGACTTATGACTACTTATCACACAACCGTTCCAGCATCAAAATTCAACCGACTCATATCTGTGACGGTTGCAGTATCCCGGGGTCCTGCGATCACCTTTTGTGATCTATTGACAAGCAAAGTCAATGGAGAAGCCAGATACACTTAACAATCCTGTTACTAACTTAACAACTGTGACAACAAAGATCGTAAAATGGAGCAAAACTCATTTAACCCAAAGAGTATTTGTCAATAGCAGAGCTATAATAACTAACCTGATTGTAAAGTGCACAGATATGCAACGCTGTGTTTCCAGATGCATTCTGAGTTCCCATATCTGCTCCATAAAACAGAAAATGTTCTAAATGCTGGACGTGCCCATATCGACAAGCCTATAAAATAAAGTGTTCTTGTTTTAATTTAAAAAATAAGTCAATTATAATATAAAATGCCATTTATATCCCTGAAATTTTAAAGCTTTGAGTATTATATAGTATACACAAGTTATAGATGGTGAATACTGACACAAGCAGCCAACTAACTAGTTTGTTTGTTTTTTAATGGTCAAAGTCTCACAACCTTTCTATGTTCTGTGTGCAGACTTGTGAGATTGAGCCATTTAATATTTTTTTAAGATTTAAAATAATTTTAAAACTTTTTTAGATGTTAAAATGTTGGTTTTTGGTGCCTGAAAACTTACATAAAATTATAATTCCGTAACATACCAGCTGACAAGTTTGCCATGTCTGCTTGGGACAGATGAAATGGGGATTATTACCAACCGTATAATTAATAAAGTGACCTTCTGCAACTATGAGTGATCTAGTGGGCACATTTTCAAAAGTACTGAAAACGCTGGATTAATAACTGAATTAGAGATTTATACTTTATCTCTAACCTCTAAACATTTTACAAAAGAGAGAGAAAAAAATATAAAGACCCTCACTCGACACACCCACACCTGAAGCCCTTATAAACAGAAGAACACTGAGACTGTCATGTGATTGACATTTGCAACCTTCGAAGCTGACAAGAAAAGTTGTCAGATTCACTTAATAGGTGCAGTGATTCACCTAGCAACTGTGGCACAAAACATTGTAAATTTGAGTGCGATCCACTTGTTTAGCAACCAAAATTCTGTTCCCAATTGTGGTTTAGCATTACATGTATAGCTAAAAAAGTACTAACACTGAATTTTTGTGATTGTTCTTAACGCAAACTAGGAAATACAAAATGCACAGAATTGTTTTATTAGAAAATTATAACTAATTTTATGACAGTCAACAAAGACTTACTGAAAATGAAAGCAAAATGTTTTATACAAGAAAGATAAGAAATGAATGAGATACATAAAGGTATCTATGAAGTGTAGCACTGCCCTAAAGGGCAAATTACACATAAATTTGTGATATTTTAATTCAAGATATAAATCTAAAAGAATTTTATATAGATCTCTTTTGGAAATCTGCTCTTCTTCACATCTAAAGATATTTATCCTGGTTTTTCAGTTGGGGAATAGGTTTATTAATGCCAACATTTTAATCACTTAATAATCCTAACCCTAACTGTGCTAACTAAACCATATGAGCACACCTATGGCTTAGTTAGCTCCTCAGAAATTTTCAGAATTACTGATGTTATATGCTAAATGAGGAAGTTCAGCATTGCCTCAAGAGGGCACTATAAGCACTGAGACGAACTGTAGGATGATTGTTCTAAAAGAAATATCTGCACTTGCTATAAAATTGAAGCAGATTCAATCCTATTAGTGAAAGAGCCTCTTTTCAGCAACTGGAACTATGGTACCTAGCTGTCACTCTATGACACCTTTCATTCAAAGAGAAGTAAACATGTACCTACATCTTTTATTATCTTTTGATTATCTTTTTATCAATACAGTAAATAACATTTTCATTCTGTTAACAAAATTAACATCTATTATCAAGAAACATAAAGCAGCAATTTAGAGAAACATCAGAGACAATTAAAGAAGTTACTAAAATAAAATAAATAAATCATATCCTCATAATAAAGCTGAACTGAGCAAAGGATACCTAAAAGACCCAGACTGTAACATCGTGAATATTTTCACTGAGACAGCTAAAAAGTCATCAAAAACCTGACACTTTCATGGAAATGAATACACAGGTAAATAATTTCTGTGCAAGAGTGAACAGGCACTAGAGCAGTATGTTAGGATACAAATTATTATCCACTATATCATCTGTATTGTACCGCATTGCATTCTACTATATTATATACTGTACTGTATTATATTGTATTCCACCTTTATTATTTTTATCCAGAAATCATGATAGTGAACACAAGTAGCCTCCCACCTTCTATTTTGCCCACAACAGCAACCCTGAGAGATAAGTTGTGCTGAGAGAATGAATGGTCCAAGGTCACCCAGAGGGCTTTCATGGCAAAGCTAGAACTCATAGTCTCTCTCTCTCTCTCTCTCTCTCTCTCTCTCTCTCTCTCTCTATATATATATATATATATATATATATATATATATATATATATATATATTCTATATAGCAATAAAAATATGTTTCAAATTGTTGTATGATTTTAGTAAACAACAGTTTTGTTTAAAGCAATTTTTACTGAAGCAAATTTTTAAGTACAATGGATTTGGAAGATTCCGTGCAACTGATTTCAGAACCTCTCTTTCATATCTTTTCATTACATAAATTATACAATTAACAAATATTTGAGCAAAAGATAAAAGTGTCTCAGCAAAATTAATAATTATCTTAGGGTATCTTTTCTACCTGGTGGATTTCCTGCCATCCATTTTCATCTCTACAACCAACCGTAGCATGTTCATGTAGTAGCAGTTCACAACAAGAAGGATCCTCTCCTACTACAGCAGTATGATACAGTGGTGTCAACCCACAGCTATCTTTGTAGTTTGGAGATGCTCCAAGATCTAAGAGAGTCTGTAAAGTAATTTTAAGTTTTAACAAAATTCTTAAGGTGAATTGGTTGTTATTTTCATATTTTATCCTTTTCAGTATAGTGGTAAACTGATCATGCAGTCCAATGAATTCTTATTTGAGAACAGCCCTTAGAGAATATAGTGAACCATATAACTACATTGTTTGTTTCCTTTTGGTTAAGCAATTATTTGTTGACTAAACAGAATGATGGTTTTATAAATAATACTAATCCACAAATTATGGTTTGCAAACCATAATCTTCTGGATTCACACATTACATTAAGAAAAGGTAAACAAACCACATTATATGTTTATGTGCTCTGCAAGCAAGTATGTTTCTGATTGTTAAATACACAAAAGTATGAGTAGTATAGCATGACTATTTACTTGGAAATACATTGTATTAAGCCCAGATGATTTTTGCTACCTTGTCTTTGGGATTTAAAAAAAAAAAATCAGACTATAATAGTAAGTCCCAGTAATGTCTGCAGAATCTTGAAAGCCAACACCATTTCTTTCAGAAAGTCAAGAGACATCATGAAGTACCTAGAAAAGGGACAGACTTGAATCGTGCCATCAGAACACAGTCCAATTTTCTTTCATTCCCCCCCCCCCATGTGGGGAAGCTGCTGGGAAGTACATTTTACTTAGAAAGTCTGATTTCCAAATTTACAATACAGACAAAGAAAGGGGATAATTCATGCATTTCTTCTTTTCTCATCTTTTGCATGTTTTTTCACTACAAAATTTATAGGGTTAATATTGCAATTTCTAATAATTCAGGAGACTCAATTTAGAATCTGTGCTTGTATTACAAGCGTAATCTGTATGCTTTCAAATTTATAAAGCAAAATTAGTGATTAGTAAAGAAAAAGCAGGAGAAACATATTTGATTGAAACCACTTTGATTAATAACCTTTGAACTATTCCATTTGCCTAAAGACAAATATTACACTGTATGACAATTAACAAAGTAAAGTTTCCACATCCTTTTCCTTTCTACCAAATGATTTTTTCTCTGAAAATAAGTCTTGAAAGCCAAAAGCCAAAGATAGAAACCTTTGAGCAAATCTAGATTTAAAAGCCCATTAAGCACACTAGAAATTAGTACAGAACTTTTGACTTATATTTCTTTTATTAAACAATATGCCTTGTTCAATTTACCTTTAGGGTCAGTTGATTCTTGGCTCTAGCTGCTTTGTGTAATGCTGTCATTCCATCTTTGGCTCTAAAATCTAAGTGAGCTCCTCCATTTTTCAGTGCTTTGATTACTTCTGCAGTATTGCTAAGTTGAGCTGCCAGAGTTAGTGGGGTTTCTAGAGTAGACAAGAATAAAAACAAACTGTCTAGAAATTGACTAATTGGGTTTTATTATGCATTTTCAACAGTTTATGCATTTAACATTTTTCATTTTTAATTAAATAAATTTCTTACTAACAGCTTGGTTTACTTCATACCTCCACTTTCTAAGTCATGATAGTTAGGATCAAGTCCTCGGTCTAGCATCTTTATTAGTTTTTCAACTGAACGGTGATGAATAAGGTCCATACATTTTCGAAAATTAGCCTGAAAATATTAATTTGAAAAATATTTATTGTAGGATAAGCATTTCACTTAGAGGAAAAAAAATGATAAGATTTTCAGATACATAAATATTCACAAAACTGTCCCTGTTCAACATATCTTCTCACCTATTATTTATTTATCTCTGAAATATGAGTTCAGGGACAAATCCCAAAGGAGTATATTTCATACATGAAATTTATGCACGCTTGAATAGATGTAATAGTAAAGTAATAGTAGTAAAGTTGGAAGGGACCTTGGAGGTCATCTAGTCCAACCCCTTGCTCAGGCAGGAAACCCTACACCATTTCGGACAAATGGCTGTCCAGTCTCTTCTTAAAAACTTCCAGTGTTGGAGCATTTACTGCTTCTGGAGGCAGGCTGTTCCACTGATTAATTGTTCTCACTGTCAGGAAGTTTCTCCTTAGTTCTAGGTTGCTTCTCTCCTTGATTAGTTTCCACCCGTTGCTTCTTGTCCTGCCTTCAGGTGCTTTGAAAAATAGCTTAATTCCCTCTTCTTTATGGCAGCCCAGAGATATTGGAATACTGCTATCATGTCCCCCCTTGTCCTTCTCTTCGTTAAACTAGAGATGTTGAAAATGCATAGACATAAAATGCTTTCCAGATTCCATTTTACAATAGTGATTAGGTTGTAAATTTGAGGTAGGGTCTTACAGGACATTTTAGAAAGATGAGAATTACTTAACATGCAATCTAACAAATGCATGAGTTAATTAACATTGAGCAAATTATAAGGGATAAAATGATTAATGATTATCAGTCATGATGGCTACATGCTATTTGCAGAATTAGAAGCAAGATCCTTTTGCAGTTGCTAAAACACAAGTCTGTAAAATTTCCATGGATTGGAGGCCCAATGGAGATTAGTATAATTTGCAAATAATCAACTAATCAATGCATATTAGGTTGTTTTATAAAACGTTTTATTTCCCTAGTTTGCATAAATATTCCTTATTGTTACTCTGCTAAATATTTTGTTTGAATTCTAGATCATTTCTGGGTATTTTTTTGTTACAGCAATATTT
This sequence comes from Crotalus tigris, assembly GCF_016545835.1. NCBI lineage: Eukaryota > Metazoa > Chordata > Lepidosauria > Squamata > Viperidae > Crotalus > Crotalus tigris. The sequence continues at coordinate 685,931 of NW_024097221.1, forward strand.
CATCTAATTGAGATAGTCCATAGCCATAGATTAACATTCATGTATACAAATGTCTGCAGGAAAGTTCATTGACATTGCACACATGTAGAAAGAGGTGAGGCTTCAATCAACTGCTGTGACTACCGTCTTGCCTTTTATGACTCAGTACAAAGGAACATCATCATCACACGAAAGTTGCAATTTACATTGTCATATGTCCTAATGAAACTTTGTAACAGCAGTGTTTGTGCCAATGATGTCATCATGTGCACACTGCCATTCTGGCATTATTACTCTTTGTTCCACATGCTACTGTTAACATTATTTTCAACTTATAAGATTAAAAACAGTATTTTAAACCAAGAACTAGCACAGAACCTGCCAGGAGCCTCCTTGCTGTGGGTGCATCTTTTGCGTTTTCAAAATTAAAATGTTATTTGTTATTTACATTATGTTATAATGTATTTGAAGACCTCAAATGATTTGTTTCTCTTGCTACCATCATAAAATTTCAACCCTCATTTCTCTGTGCCTTTGAGATATATGGGAAGATGACTAGGTGAAACATGGGGAAAGATAAAGGATGGATCAGTCACTTTATAACCCTAACCTTAACCCTAATTCTCATTTCAATTGAATAATATAAAATGAGTTATAATAAGAATATTAATGAATTAAATTTACATGCTGCCCAACTCCCAGTGACTTTTAGTTATAAACTGGTTCATTTAGTATTACAGTGTATCTACAGCATGTCAATACTTGCCTTCCCTGATGCTAAATATAATCATATCTTTCTAATAGGTTGAAGGCTCTCCAAAAGTAAGCTTCTATGACTACTTTTTGCTTTCCAAATCTTCCTCTCCTCAGTTCAATCCTCCCACAGCATTTCCCTCCTTTGATTGGCAGTTTTATCACCTCATCATCATATGTGTTTTGGACAAACTTCCATAGCCCCTTGACTGTTGGTTTAGATTACATATCTACATGCTGTAGATCAGTGATTCTCAACCTTTTTAATGCCGTGACCCCCAACCGGCCGTAAGTCGAGAACTAAACCGGTCATAAGTCGAGGACTAAACCAGTCGTAAGTCGAGGACTACCCAACCGGTCGTAAGTCAAGGACTTTCCTTGCCCGGGAGCACCACGCATGCGTGCTGCCGCCCCCTGCGCCGGCCGAGATGTAGCTGGCAAGTGGCAGAGATGGAGCAGGCCGACCACCAGCTGGGCCACCAGCTGGCCCAGCCCAAGGGAAGTAAGGCACCCACTGGAAAAGAGGGAAAAATGGCGGACAGCCTTGCTTGGCGACCCCCGTGAAATGGTCGATCGACCCCAAATGGGATCCTGACCCATAGGTTGAGAACCGCTGCCGTAGATGATTATGAACTTGGCCTTGTATACATTCCAGTTCTTTTATTATGAAAATGCATTTTACTAATCTGGATTATAGCACATGATTTTACATTTGGGAAGATGTAGCCGTGAGATGTTGGAATTTCTTTTCTAGCTTACTTGAGTATATGAACTTTTTTCTGATGTTTCACAGCTCCAATGAGAAAATTTCTAAAAGTTGAATTCTACTTTCCATCAATATTTTATCTGCAAAAAGTCATAGTCTACCCTGTTCTGTTAGAAATTCTAGATTCTTGGAACATATTAAATATATTGTTTTTATCTGTTTCTCTTTAAAATAACTAGAAGTCTACAGTATATCATCAACATCAAAGATTTTTGTTAAAATATCAATAGCAAGTTCAAACAAAAATAAAAAGCCTTTCACTACAATTGTAGATCAGAAAACAAGAGCAGGTTCTCTGAACTTGGACTTACCTTAGTGTGGAATTTGGCTACTTGTTTTTCATCAAGATTTAATTGTCTATATATTCTTTTCTTGTAGGAAAACTGAAAAGTGAACAATATGTTAGTATTACTTATATTTTTAGAAATAATTTCCAGGGAAACATTTATTATGCAAGAGATAAATCAGTTTTTCAACATTTATTTGAATAATTATAAAAGATTTATAAAAAAAAATATAAAATGCCTAAGAAAACATTTACCGTAAGTTTTTTTTTAACCTAGCCTTTGCATTACCTGTTCTATAGAACCATGTATGAACATCTTCCATGCTTACAGATACTTACAAAGAAGACAGCTTCTCTTCTTGCATTTTTCATTTCATTCTAAATTTTGGTAAATTGGTCAATAGAGACAAAACATCAGGCTATTTCTGGAATCATAACCAGATTGTGTCTAGAGATGATCAGAGTTAATACTTCAGCCCACTTTCCATTAGTAATGTATCATGTAATCACAATTTCTCAACTCGTCTATTCACTGTATAAAAATTAAACTTTTTAACTATATTTTTGCCTTAATATCACAGGTCCTTTGCTTTGTTTAATTGTGTACAATATTTTTACTGATTATCTGTTTGCCAATGTGCCTATCTTTCCAAATTTTTTATAAATTTCTTTGTGGAAGATTTTTGTGCTCCTCGAGAGCAAGGGAGGAAGGAAGGAAGGCCGTAACATGTAGTATATTGATTCAGCTTGCTTTTGGATTTTAAAATATATCTGCCAAAATTACATCAAAATATCGGAAATTATATATGAAGGTTTCATCCACCTTCTACTCCTTTATTTTCTCTCCTTCTGTTTACCAAATTATCTAAATAATCTAAATAATTATCTAAATAATCCATCTTCAGTTGTTTTTCATGTGCTCAACAAGTTAGTTTCCAGCACATATGCACTGTGAAAAAAGAATACTAAATGTGTGTCATTCACAGTCACTTGTTTGGTGAGAAGGTCAACTATCTAAAATAAATAAACAAAAGACTAAAAAGAAAAACAAAAAAGTTATTTACTGATGAGGGTTTAACATAACATCTTTTTCTAAAATGTACTTAACTCTGGAGGATGGGGGTAAGGAAATAACTGCTGCAGTTATCATCTGTAATGGTATGTGGGAATTACTTTGGAAGATGGACGAAGAGTTTCTACCTAGGTAGGAAATGGTCAGATAAAAGAAGGAGAAACAAACTTGAAGGAAAAGGGCAGAAAAACAAACTTTGCCCACAGCTGAATAGAGGGTGGAGCAAGAGGCTCAGAAGAGAAACCCCTCCTCCCAATTCTTAGAGTGCAAAGGTGATGGCAGGAGAATTGTACTTTCCTACTTGCAAGATTCTGTTAATGTAGCTTTACATTAAAAGTAGAATTAGTTTATCTGGTCATGTTTCCCACCTGGCCTACCTGGTAAGCCTTACATGATCTTCTTCACTATACAAAATTAATTTGTTCTGCCCCTTTCCATTCCTTGCCCAATTTTTTTTCTTTCTTTTTTTAGATTAATTTTTGTGATAGTTGCCAAAGGGCACAGCATAATGAATTATGGATGATAGCTGAGTGAACAATTCTGTAACATTATCCATTCATTTACCCTATCCTTTTAAGATACCAGGAATCACGGAGGAAAAGCCCTGTTATACGTTTTTGCTATAATGGACTACAACCCCAAATTTTCTCAGTCAGTCTATAAACTTTTCCTACTGAATGCCTATTAAAACGAATATAATTGTGAAGTGGAGCTTGAGAGTCAGACATTCAATTTCACATAGATAATCCTTTAGTCAAAACGTGTTTTTGTTCTCTCCAGCCAAATTAACTAGATTAGATTGTTGAAGTAAATGATCATAAAATACAGCAGAACATTTATTTCATTCTTCCATTCCTGTTTAGATAATGATAGCGAGGTTTCCCTCTCAGTTTATGATTACAATAAAGGAAAGGTAGCATTGATAGACCACAAATAGCTCTATGAGAAATAATTCTAAAATCCAATTGACCTATCTGGCCAAAGTATCAAGGTCTATCAAAACATCCAAATCAAACAGGAAAGCATAGTAAGAACTTAGAATTTAAAAAGTTAGAAAAGTTAAAACCATCATACTCTCTATAAGTCACTCTAATTTCCACTTAGTTATGGGAAGCAATTGGGGCACATAATATTACTAACTGTAACTGTGATGAATCTCAGTTCTATACAAATATAATAATTATTCTTATTACTGTATCTTCTTTAATACAATGCATTCAATTATACAATAGTAACATTATCAGAAGGATTTCTCGTGTTCTTGTAGATGAGGATAAAATCACAACATTTGTACAAGGTAAGTTATAATCTGAATAGTATAACATAGTTATAATGCAGTGAAGCATTATCTACACTTTGCTCTTACTTTCATAAGCAACCATATAAATGGACTGAATAATTCAGTGTCTTAGAAATTTTATAATGGCTAAGTCTACCTATAAAAATTAATTAAAGGTAGCACTTGACTTACAACAGTTTAATAACAGCCCAGAATTACCATGGCCTCAGAAAGAGTGCTTTACAGCCCATAAAGAACTTCTAGCCATGGCAAAATGTTCCACTATCATCTCTGTGGACATATGATTATGATTTGGGTGCTTGGTAATCAGTTTGCACTTACAACCTGTGGCCAAGCACCCTGCAATAATGTGACTGCCATTTGCAATCTTCTCTGCTGGCTTCACCAGAAGGTCAATGGGGAAGCCTGAAGAGAAAGTTGCAAGACGCTGCCTGCCAACAGGAATGCCTCTTGTCCTTGAGGACTGGCTGAAAGAGTTGCCTTCTGAAGGGAGATGAACTCCTTCAGTGGTACAGAAACTGAGATGAAATCCTGAAGATTTCAGATCCATTTCTGCATCCCACCAAAGGAGTGTACAGAAGGGAGCTGAACTTTTACGGCAGACAGCTCTTTCAGCTAGTTCACAGAGATAAGTGGGAGCCAAAATCCAAGCAAAGAATGGACAATAAGTGCAGTAAGCTAAGGAGTACCAGAGGCCTCAGGCAATGGAGGAAGTCAGTATAGGCCACACATGAGTATCTCTTTGCTCAAAGGCTGAAAATTCTGCTTCAGTTTCAGCAGAGATAATTTTCAGCTCCTGAGCAGAACCTTTCAGAGTGGCTCCTTACCTGGGACTCCATCTGCTTAACAACCTACCAGGACTGCTGGGATTAAGCAAAACAATCATATGGGCAGTCATGTGACATCTCTCTTAAAACCACTTCACTCAATGAGCAAGATCCTGGTTCCAACTTATGGTCATAAGTTGAGGACTACCCATATTCCCTTTGAACCAAGGGGGTTAGTAATCATACAGTACTGAAAATAACGATATGAGCATTAAATGTATAATTGTGATCTCAGTGATTTCCTAGCTGTTGTCTGTGAGGGAGATGGGAGGTTTTCAAATATGATAAATAAATAAAATAAAAATATTTTGGAAGTTTATCAGGAAGAAGAAATTTAATGGAATGAAATGTTAGTGAAACCCAGGACTGGGGTTAGATTAAAATGATTGTTCTCGTCCTTATTTACAATTTTTATTTATTATCCCTTTCAGCAAGGTTTCCACAGTGGCAGGATATTTTGCCCAATGTTCCCCAACACCTAAATCCAGCCCTTACAGGGTATATGTAGCTGCCAATCACCTAAGCATCAGTTTTGATGCCTTTTTTTCATAGTCATTTTTATTCTGCTGCTGCAATTTTAGATTTCATCACCTCATAAAGACATTGTACCCTATAAACTGTAAACTGCTTCTTTGTCTGTAGCCACTAGATTGCTAAAATTATGACTGCTCGTTAGTATCTAAACTTGAAATAAAGTTTTTTTTAAATACCTCTAAGGATGGAACACCCTTGTTGGCATTTTGCGGATATTCCATAAGAAGACGTTCTTCGTCCAAAAATTTCCCTTCTCTCCCATTGTTTGGTGGCTGGAATAGGCCATAATTGAGAACATCTTTCAAACTTTGATTCAATGTACAAAGAATTCGTTGTTTTGCAACCCATACTGAAGCCTCAGGATTAAATCGAATACACTTCTGTAAAGAAAAAAAACCCACACATGACAATTTCTATATATATATCAGCAATTTTATATCAGATAAACAGTTAATTTTACTATTTAATGCAAATACTATTATATACAAAAATATACTGCTCAAAAAAATAAAGGGAACACAAACATATAGGATCCTATACGTTTGTGTTCTCTTTATTTTTGTGAGCAGTATATAATTTTGATTATCTCCACTTTATACTATTAATTCAACTAGATTAGAGAGACAAAGAAATGTAATGGCATATTAATCTTTGTTGAAGAACTCTGAATTTAAATACATCACAAATCTTATCAGATATTATAAAAGAGTAGCTATTTATCTGATACCATCCTATGCATATCAACAGAAATAAATGCAACTGAATTCAGTTGGACATAGCATCAGGAAGGGGAAAATAAAATTAAAATCTAAACCTCATTCAATAAACCTAGTTAATTTGAATCAAGGTTTACTCCAGAGTCAAATAAAATTCTGGATCCTTGGAAAAATGGCTTCAAATCCCAGATAAATTTGTGTGCTACCACACAAAAGATATGGTGGATTGAAGTTACTTCTGTTATCGAAAGCCAAAAAGGATCCAACAGTTTGGGATTTCAGTACCAAAAGAGGTCAAACTTTTCCATCTTATGTTAATCCCAAAATCTAATTGGTTCATATTTCTAAATAGGTATCCTTTAAAATTTAGCTTAGGGAATAGAGCAGAACACTGTAATTTTTTTTAAAAAAAGCTATGTAAATTATTATTCTTGATTGAAGAACCATGACAGGAAAATTATGTGACTATTACATTCCCAGTATGCTCACTGCTCAGTGCATGCTGAATTTTAATATTCTACTTAGAAAACATACCTTCTTTTTAAAGATTAAGTACACCTCGTTGAACAATACTTGATGTATAATGGGAAACAATCAGATATAAAACCAGGGTAGATGACTAAACATATTTAAATTGGGGCAAATATGTCTACCAAGTAATTCTAACGACCTATATCAGCAAACTGCTTGCTTATACACAGTATTAACCAATAGGCAGTATCAAGTTAACAAGCATTTTTTCACAAAATACATCAAGCCAAAAACAAAATAAATGACAGTTAGTGTTAGTGTTACAGACAGACACATACAGTATATTATGTTTGGGGGGGGAGGAAGGCTAACTGCATAAGTGTTCCCAAATTTCTATTTAGAAGATTCTATGACCGTGGAAAGCTAGCTAATTATTTACAAAGCTAAAATTGAAACATTACTAATAAAGATTTGACAAGAAAGCATACAGATGAATAATCCTAAAAGTATTATTATTTATTTAGGATATGATGAGAACATGACAGAAAAGAAGTAAACATATACCAGATGCACACCTCTTGGGCCTCATGGCCATGATAAACAGATGTGTATAAAATTAAATCCTAAAGTAATGTTATGTTTACCAAATACTAATCAGTGAGATAATGATTAATACATTGCATCCATCAACCATTTCAGAATATTGTAAAGCCACAGCATTTAAAGCTGTCATAAACAGAATACAGTACATCAAGCATTTATATCATGAGTTTTGGTAGAATGACACAAAGACTAAAGCAGTAGTTTTTTGAGAATGCGCTGCAAAATTTCCACAGGTGTGTCACATCTGTGGAATCAGGATCCCAGCTTCCATGACATCACCAGTGATGACCTGCCTCCATTTATCCTCCCGTGTCCCAACAATACAAGTCTCATCTATGAGGTACAGTAGAGGCTATGAGTTGAAAACATTTGGAAACTTCTGGTCTAAAGTATTAAGCAGAAGTTAACCTGGATTTATAAAAACAAATAATAAAGTCTGGGTCAAGTAAAGATTTCTTTATTATTAAGAAAATATTTCATGGAATTTTAGGTTAGAAATTCATTAATAGATTTGAGGGATTAGATTTTTAAAAAACAAAAATGTAATATACAGTACAGAGGATTATATATTTATTTATTCGGTAAAACCTATATTAAACCTTTCAAAGACTAACCAGGAGGCATCCCTAAAAGCAAAATAAAGAAATATATGACTGGATCCACAGGAAGTAGAAACTAAAATTCTGTCAGAGGAAGGAAAATTGTTTACATAATCTTATATCATAAAGCATGAAATTTCTACAGAGGGTTCAGAAAACAGATTATGAATGGTTTGTCCTGTCATTTCAAATAATTTCAATGAGCTCTATGTAATAGGAAAGTGACAACTAAAAAACTTTGGATTACAAAATTATTTTCATCGGTGTATATTTTAGAGGACCCTGATTCATTTTTAGACAGATAAGTTATTTAATAAATAACCTTATCCAAAATAATGCTCTTAGCTACAAACTGGAAGTATTTGTTTTCTACGCAAAATAAACATATAGGTTTGCAAGCCATGTGGAGGATAAAATTATGTCAATTAGCATTCATGGAAGATGTTCCAGTATTAGTGAAAATGCCAGTAAAGAAGGGTGAAATTATTTTGAGCATTTTATATACTAACATTCAAAAGGAGAATTTAAAAAAAAGAACTATGCAAATTGTTTGTCTTGCTTGAAGAACAACTGTGACAGGAAAATTATGTGGCTATTAAATTCCCAGTCTGCTCGCTGCTCAGTGCACACTGAATTTTAATATACTTAGAAAACATACTATCTTTTTAAAAATTAAGTGCACTTCATTGAGCAATACTTGATGTATAATGTATAATGCTAAATCTATGCCAAAATCTGTGAAAACACAGACTCGTTTTTGGGAGAAGATTCTGAACTTGAAACAGCTTACACCATCTTAGTTAAATTGTTAGTACTTAACCTCTGCAATAAGAATACAAAATACAGATAAAATAAAATAAAATGCACTTTGGCTATTTAATTTACTGTATAAGTGATCAGTTGAGGATATGAGAACATAAATGGTCAGTTTTCTCATCTGCTCCACTGCTTCTCCACTAATCTGACAGCTTCTCCCAAGCACAGCTGTATCAAGGCAACCAATCTCCAAATTAAATAGGTGCATACAAATGGGATGAATGCAGTCTACAATGAGAAGAGAACATCTGTAGCTCAGGGCTGAATTGTGAAGTCCTTGGTGCTCTCTGACCTTGATTGTTCAGATATTTATATCTTTATTGTTAAACTTTATTCTTAGAGAAGACAGTTTACGGGGTTTTAGAAAGAATTTCCTGAAATGTTAGAATCTAGGATCTAACAAAAAGATTGCTTATCTAATTACTTATTTAATTTAATTTAATTAATTTAATATTTAATTATTTTTCAATTTAGTTGAACTAATGTTTTATCAGTTTGAGATTAAAAAAAATTAAAATACACCTTGTTTTGTAAATTACAGAATATTTTCCCTAATTCATTTTCCCACAGACTTCTGAATAGAGAACTTCATTGCCATAATTGGAGGAATTTACTTTTTAAGTTTGGGTTGCATATTATTTTTAAATAGAAAAAATTATATTAAATTGTGGCCCAAATTTCTTCCCATCAGAAGTTGATATTCAAGGAAACCTTCTGCACCAGTAATTCCTGTCGTATACCTGTATAACAAATAATAAATTTCTATCACTCTAAGAGATTTTAAATATTAAGGTGTATTGTTTAGTGACAGAATTCCGAGTCTCAGTTACCATAGTTAACTAAGGACTACCTATAGTCATCAAGCTACTATCCACATTCTTTTTAATTGCTATGTATGGATTCTATGATTTTATATTTCAGAAAAGCTACCAATAAGTCTTTTATTGTTAAACATTCTAATAAAACTGTTGAATTAATTTGTTCAAGAGATGTTTTCATGGTGTTATCCTTACAGTTTGCTGTAGATCTGGTATTATAATACGTATCACTAATGTATTGTTCTGGGCATCTTCCATTTTGCTACTTGGTTTTTCTGCTGTCGCCTTGATGGTGTCATAAATGGTTTCTTCTTTGGAGCTGTCTGATTCTGATTCCATTGAATAATCTGAAAAGCTCTGAGCCATCTCATCTTCACTTGATGTTGGACTACGAGGCATGTTCAGCATATATTACATTTAACTAAAAATGCAAAAGAAAAAGACAACCATCAGTTCCACATATAACATTCTGAACCCAGGAACATAAGAGAATGTATTTGTTTAAATTGTTTTTAGCCTGTTCTAACTAACTTTGCAAATGTTGGGGGAGGAGAGGGAGGAATCTTGGAAAAATAGATTATCCAGTAGATTAAATACAGTAATGCTGTAGATTAAAATGGGAATGCTACTTACTACAATAGAAAATTTAACATTCTTTGGAAGAAAAAGCAATTCCAATGTGTATTTCATCCTGATTTATAGAACAGGAACACTTAGGAATGCTGTAAAGCCCATATAAATTTATGTTTGGCCTTTACAAAGGATTAGAGAATACAAACACTATAGGAACATTATAAGGCATATACCATATAATATAATGTTTAACCTTTAAAAACGACTTGTAAAAGTCTACTCTCTCTATTTAGTTGCTAATTAGGGTAAATAAATCAAAAGCATATTAGCTATTGAAATATTTGACACTAGGAAAGATTATGCAATCAATACTTAATAGAGGTTCTATGAGTCAAAGTAGCTTAGTGAAGGGAAAGCAGATTTTTATCAGGAAGTTCTGTCACTGGACTTACACTCAATATTAAACAAGTACATTCCCATTTGTGAAATTGGAATTCCTCTTCCCATTTGCGTTAGGAGCCGATAAAAAGCTAACAGAAATGTAAATTAAAACAAATGTATTAAAATTGTTAGGACTATAGACAAAATAAATTATTCACAATAAGGTATTTTTGTCATTATTTTGCTGATATTATAAATAGTCCTAACCATAATAGTTTACATGTTCAAATAATAATAATAACAACAACAACGATGATGATGATGTTGGAAGGGACCTTAGAGGTCATCTAGTCCAATCCCCTGCTCAGGCAGGAAACTCTATATCATTTCAGACAAATGGCTGTCCAGCCTCTTAAAAATTTTCAGTGTTGGAGCATTCACAGCTTCTGGAGGCAGGTTGTTCCACTGATTAATTGTTCTGTCAGAAAATTTCTTCTTAGTTCTAGGTTGCTTCTCTCCTTGATTAGTTTCCATCTGTTGCTTCTTGTCCTGCCTTCAGGCACTTTGGAGAATAGCTTGACTCCCTCTTCTTGTGGCAGCCCCTGAGATATTGGAACACTGCTATCATGTCCCCCCTTGTCCTTCTCTTCATTAGACTAGACATTCATAATTCCAGCAACTGTTCCTTATATGTTTTAGCCTCCAGTCCCCTAATCATCTTTGTTGCTCTTCTCTGTACTCTTTCTAGAGTCTCAACATCTTTTTTACATCGTAGTGACCAAAACTGGATGCAGTATTCCAAGTGTGACCTTACCAAGGACTATCTAAATGAACTTTTACAGAAAGCATGTCCCACAGAGATCTGGGGAAGATGATTTTGATTCAGAGGCGCTGCTATTTTTGATGTACTAAACCTTTTTAATGATAAATATTGCAATATAGTTTTGAAATACCATGTTAGAGATGAATGTTTACACTGACTTCCTCTTTTAAGCCAAAAAAATTCCCAAGGGTACATTTCATTTTTTAATCTTCATCGAATTGTGAATTAATGCAGCTTTCTATAATACTCTAAGTCAATAAAAAACATAAACACTGGCTTCTTTATATTCCTACTGATACCAATCTCGCAAATGAAGAATTTTGTTAACCAGTACAGGGATGAAACAAACTTCAAAAGGTTTTAGAGAATATTTAATTAGATTAGCAATATAGTGCTCAAGGATCTATCCTATCTTTGCATCTTTCTATCTGTCTCACTGTCTGTCCATCCATCCATCCTCCAAAGCCACAAGATAACCAAATCTCAAAAAAAAAAAAAAAAATCTGTTCTCATATGAAAGCTTATTGGATTACCAGTAGAATAATCATCATCTCTTAGTTCAGTGTTGGTATGACACTAGTCCTTACAGCTTTTTGGCAAGAATTTCAGAAGTAGGTTTCCATTGTCTCCTTCCTAAGAGAAAATGACCAGTCTAAGGTCATCCAACTGGCTTTCCACCTAAGGTAGGACTGGAACTTACAGTCTTTCAATTTCCATCCTGATACCTTAACCACTATACCACAGTAACTCTCTGAATGATCACATGGGCTGCATTCTTTATTTCTTTAATTTTTTACAAAGCTTTATTCAGCAGTACTTTTTCCAAAACACATAGTTTTCACAGCTTTTGAGATTCTGGCTACCTGTTCCCTTGCAAGATGAGTAAGAACGAAAAGATGGATATATTCCATGTATAATTTCATTTTCATTGCTTATTTGCCACTTTTTCAGTAGTTGTCCTTGAAATCAATTTGAGCATTTTTGTTGTTGTTCTTTGGGATACATGCACCTAGAAAAGGCTAGGTCCTAAATACTTTAAGAGAGTCCAGATAAATAGACAGTTTAATGCTGAGATGATTTTTTAAAAAACTTCAATTCACCTTCTAATTAAAGAAGAGATATCCCGCTGCTTATTCTTCAGAAACATTTTCTACTCTCCTTCCAGCTTATTCCACTAAAATAATGAACAAAAAGTTTCACATTTATTTCTATATGCCCTGCAGTTAGAGGCCTGTGACAAAAGTTTGTGTGTTTTTTTATTTAAGGGGATTTGCCTTTGGGGACCAAAGTCGAAACATTGTACTTGCATGATGCAGTCACGATTGTTCAGGAAAGACTTCGATTCCTTGGAGAGGGTTTAGAGGAGTACAATGAGCTGCTAAGGGTCTTAGGAAAAAGAAATCTCAGTTGCCATCAAGGTATCCAAGTGCTGTTGACCATCTCAGTCTGTCCCCAGCTATAATTCAGAGCTTTTTCAAAGGTATTCCAGCAACATTTTCAGTCCTACCCAATCACATATCTTTTGTTTCCCCTTCTGCTACTATGAAGGAGACAGTATAATAAGCTTGTCTAGTCCATCTTTTACTTACATTATTTGCCCAAACTATGTTTGTTTGACTTGTTTTATACTCAAGCAATAGCTGAGTACAAATGAAGCTAGAGAAGACCAGATATTTTTAAAATTCAAAACTTGCTTTACAAGAATAAGCAACATAATTATTGAGTCCACTCATTTAAAATGCACAATTAGGTTTTTCTCATTAATGATATACATTTACTAAACAGAGTTTATGTGGTGGTGGGATTCAGCCGGTTCTCACCAGTTCAGCAGAACCAGTAGCTAATTTTTTGTTCCCAGGCCCAGAATGGACTTCCGGAAGCGGCATCCGCACAGAGAACCTTTGAATCCCACCACTGAGTTTATGTAATAGAATAGAAACATTAATATGCTGGAACAAATACCATCAAATGCCATGCACAAAAAATAGTCATTCCGATAAGCATATTCACATGCTTCTAAAACATAGAAATGAGCTAATAGCTGTACAGAAATAATCATAGCTTCATTTTCTAAATTACATTTATTGCTCACTTGCATGTGTGTGTCTGTGTGTGAACAGCTTTTTAATATGTCACATTATTTTAGAAGTCTTTTAAAACTTAGCCAGTATTATATTTTAGTCCAGTTATTTTTTGTTATAATGCTGATATTTTCATTGAATTGTAATTATGAATTTAAATATAGTTTTGCATAAATCACATTTGAGACTTTTTGAACCTCCTCCTGAAAAATCACCAATCCAAATCTATCCTAACTATTCTTCAATAGAAATCCTTACAGTCCTGCTTCACTGATGACTTACAGTAGCTTTAATAAAAGATATTAGTTATAGTGCTGTAGTCTAGTGAATGCCAAACCATCTGAACTATAAAGAAACTCTGTCACAAGATCTATCAGAACTGGAAAGGAAAAAGTATTTAATAATGAATTTAAGAAAATACTAGAAATATTTTTAAAAAGACAGTATGAGATAGATCTAAATATATTTTACTATTTTGTTATTTACTATTTTTTATACCTGTTGTGTATAGTGAAATTTACTTTTCTTGATATCAAGAGATTTAGAATAAAATAAAGTATTCTCAAGAAGCAGGATTGAAAGAAGCATATAGGTCTACCCAGGGCAAAGAAATCAAAGCCTTGCCAGAAGTAATTTAGCCTATAGGGGCAAATCAGAGGGAGTAAGCAGTAAGAAAGTCAGCATAGCTATTGAATCGTTTAATTCTCAATCAAGATACTGTCTCCTCTACCTTCTCTTCACAAAGAACAAAGAACTGTTCTTTAGATTCTATCTAAGAAAGAACTGAAGAAAAGAATAACTGAGCATCTAGAACAGACATGCCAAACACAAGGCCCGGGGGCCGGATGCAGCCTGCAAAGTGGTTTCATGTGGCCCGTGAAGCCATCCTGGAAACAGTGAGAGAACGGCCCCCACTGCCTTGGCCCTGGCCCAGGCCGGCCGGGAGGGAACCAATGTACAATTTTGTGGTGGCCTTCTATGCTGAAATGCATTCAGTCTTAGCTCCACAAGGCCGTCTGAAAACAGTGAGGAACCAGCCCCTGCCGTGTGGGCCCTGCCCCCTGGGTGCATGCTGGGGAGGTGTCATCCTTTGTGAGGAATGAAGAAATGCACCATCGCCTGGAAGTGGCCAGCAAATGGCCCTCGCCTACTTCACATATCCGGCTTGATGGGCTCCAGCGGAGGGGTTTCAGCAGGCAGTGAAGTTCCTCCAGTGGACCATGCTTTGGCACTTGCCCTGTTCCCATCCCCTTCTGCCAGAGACCCTCAGATCTGTCCCACTACTGCCCAGGCCCCCACAGGCACTCTTGAATCGAATGATGTAGAGCTGGCCATGCCCACCCAATAGGCCACACCCACTCCATCCTCACCCACCCAGTAGGCCACACCCACCCTGGCCACACCCAGACCCCCGAAGGCAACCACAATGCTGATGTGGCCCTCAATGAAATTGAGTTTGACACCCCTGATATAGAACAGCACAAAAACAACAGACAAAGTTTGCCTGCATTGAAGCTTGTTTAAAAAAAAGCTGGCATACAATATTGTAACATCAAATATAACCACCAAGTTCAAGTTGCAAGAAACAACCCAGCTAATGTACAACACAGTTGCAGTTATAACTGAATACACAGGATGCAAAAATCAACAAAGAAGGAAAAAAGCCAAACTGCACCACCAATATGGAAGATCAGGCTGGAAAATAAGATCAGCATACTAAGATCAGATGCAAGCAAGCTAGAACAGATGAAAGAAAAGAAACTGAAGAACAAGAAGATTAAAGAATACCTGATCAAAAGACATCACCTACAAAGAAGGAAGATTAAGGAAGTACTGAAATAATAAAGCAATAAATAACAAAGTTCAATAGACACAAAGCTCAAATGGCACACTATAGGCAGAAATTCCAAGTTTCCAAATTAGAAACTTTTCTACAAATCCATCAATGGAGAACCTGTAGTGAACCAGTCAACAGGGGTAAAAATAATGAAAACTGAAAGAATCACAATGCCCTATGTGGAAATCAAATCAGAAGTCTGGATGAAGATGATAATTACAAATGCCTGGACATCCTTCAAACTGACAACATCAAGCCCAATGTAGTCAAAAAGAAGGTTAGAAGTAAATACATCATGTAAGTGAAGAATATCCTAAAGTCCAAACTCAATGGAAATACCTTTAAGGCAATTAATACCTGGGCAATTTCAGTCATTAGATACACAGCAGGAATGGGATTGGATTTAAGAAGAAATAAAACACCTGGATAGGAACACCAAAAAAATCATGACAATGAATTATGACCTTCCTCAATGCAGTGATATTGACAGATTCTACTTACCAAGGAAAATAGGTGGATATGGAATGTTATAAGTACATCAAAGAGTTGAAGGGAAAAAAGGGCACTGGAAGAATATCTGAGAAACAATGAATAAGATGCTCTGAAGATACTGTACTATGAAAGCTTACTGAGTACTGAAGAGACCAAACTGAGAAAAGAGCCATAAAATGGAAGATAGAGATTGATGAAAATTAGCATCCCTTTTCTTTGATTTATATTATGGATTGATCTGTGTTATTTCTTTGTACCTTCAGTCCCATTTTGTCCTACCTTGTTTGACTGTGCAGATATGCTTTCCTGCCTTGAAGATTAGCTGTGATTTAAGGCTTGCAACATGCATGGTATTTTTCTTTCTCCTATCAGTTAGCTCCTTAACCTTAATCTACATAATAAACAGCCTTTACCTTCTGAATTGAATATTTTCATTCTTACAAGGAAATTAGCCTGCTATGCATACCACTCATTCTGTTCTTGCAGAAAAGGCAAGAAAGCTGAGAGATTATTTTTCACTCTCTTCTTTCTGAGTAAAGGTGTATAGAGGTATTTTCTCAGGAGGGTGCAACGCTTAGGGCAGTTAATAGGGCTACCAAAGATCTGTTTTCATGTTGTCCATCTAACAGCCATAGCCTTAAAATCAATCAGTTATTTTAGTTAGTTTTTGAGTATCTACAAGCTATCTCTTTTTGTCTGTAATAAGCATTAACCACAACTGAACAGGCTTGTGACTGTCATTGATTAGTACTCTCTGGCTGGTTTGCCCTGCAGTCTGAAATTGAAGAAGACTTTTGCCTAACTCACGGGTCCCCAACCCACTGGTCACAGTCCACTTCCGGACCACAGCCCATTTAGAACCGGGCCATGAAAGCAGCAGGGAAGCACACTTACGCAAACAGCGGGTGAGTGTGCACACAAAGCTTCATTTGCACAAGTGGCAGGTGCATGTGCACACCACTCAGCAAATGGACCTGAGCGTGTGCACACACACACTCTCACCCAGCATCTGCGTGTAATCATTCCCTCTCCCTTTCCCCCACCGGTCCACAAAGTTGGAAGGGGCGTTGTCTTACCTGAACGCCTTTTCTCAGCATGAAGAATGGAGAATCCATGAATGGATTAAAGAAGTCCTCTAGCCCAATTAGACCAAATCAGTCAAGTTGCCATGCCCGTGCTGGACTGGATCACGCCCCAGTTTCGAAGCTAATGACTGTACGATGTGTTGGCTCCCAGACTACAGACACTGAGCTGACTGCGGATTATAAGGGGAGGGGGTAGATTCTCCATTCTTCATGCTGAGAAAAGGCGTTCAGGTAAGACAACTTCTCCAGCATGGAAAAGAATGGAGAATCCATGAATGGGATGTACCAAAGCCCATGTGACCCTACGGGTGGGAAGCAGGATGGTCAAGTGTCGACGCTGCCTGAACCACCTATTGCAAGACCCGGCAGCTGAAGGAGGCCTCTGCAGAGGCAAATTTATCAAGCTTATAATGTCGGATAAAGGGGGAAGGCAACAACCACGTCACCGCCCTACAAATGTCAGCAATAGAAGCTTGAGTATGCCACGCAGCCGATGTAGAAGCACTGCGTGTGGAATGTGCTGTCAGATGCCTCGGAACTGGCAAGGAATGCACCTGGTACAACTCCGCGATACAGGCCTTAATCCACCTGGCAATGGTAGAAGAAGAGACCTTCAGACCCCTAGAAGCTGGTAGAAAGAGACAAAAAGAGTCTCCGACCTGCGAAAAGCAGCCGTCCACTTAATATAATATCGCAATACCCTGCGGACATCCAGAGAATGCCATTGCCGCTCCAAGGCATTCTCATGTGACGGGTTAGGACAGAAATCCAGTAGTACAATCTCTTGTACCCTGTGAAAGATGGTGTTAACCTTGGTGATGAACGAGGGGTCCAACCGTAGGACCACTCTGTCCTGGTGAAAGGTGCATAGGTCTTCCTTGACGGAAAGAGCTGCCAATTCTGATACGTGTCTCGCCGATATAACCATGACTAAGAAAACCACCTTAAGGGACAAGTGTTGTAAATTGCAAGAACTGATGGGTTCAAAAGGGGATTCTGTAATGGCCTATAGTACCCTTGATAACTGCCAAGTGGGGTAACGATGTATTATTGTTTGTGACCCCTTTAATAAAGGATCGTACCCTCGGGTGCTGAGACAACGGCGCGGAATTGGCACATGTGAAGACCATGGAGAGGGCTGCCACCTGCCTACAGATAGTGCTAGGTGCTAGACCCCTATCCACGCCCTCCAAGAGATATTCAAGTATCCACAGAATGGTAACCGAGGAGTTGGCCAAATTATTTTGGTCACACCAGTGACAGAAGTTTCTCCAGGTGGCATCGTAAATATGATTTGTGGCCGGCCACTGAGAAGCCTGAATCATTGAGATCACTTTTGAGGAGTATGAACCCCGTGTCAGGAACTGGCATTCAGATGCCAGGCGGCCAGCTGGAACTACTGTGGGTCTGGATGTTGCACAACCCCTTGTAACAGGACTATCCGATCTGGAGGGATCCTCCATGGAGGAGCTACGGCAAGGCTCACGAGATCCGCGAACCATGGTCGCCTAGGCCAGTGTGGAGCCACGAATATCAGCTCCATTTGTTCCTATAACAGTTTCCTGATGACTACCGGAACAGGGGGAAAGGTGGGAAGGCATACAGTAGTCCCCCAGGCCAGGGACTGTGGAGAGAATCTATTCCCTCCGATCCCTGAGCGGGGAAATGGGAGAAGAAACATGGGAGCTGAGTGTTCGTTGGGGAGCTGAATAGGTTGACACTTGGTTGACCGAACACTGCGCGATCTCACTGAAGAGACGGGGATGCAGACGCCATTCTGAATGGTCTACCGTAGAACGACTCAGATAATCCACCTGCTGATTCGCCTCCCCTGAAATGTGCTCCGCCTTCAGGGAAAGGAGATTCCACTCCGCCCATGATCCCAGTAACTGAGCCTCAGACATTAGGGATCGAGATCGAGTGCCGCCCTGCCGATTGACATGGGCCTTCACCGCCACATTGTCCGTCAGGACCGACACGTGGCACCCGGCAATCATTTTGCGGAAGTGGTGAAGTGCCAGGTGTATAGCCCTGAGTTCCAACCAGTTGATGTTTTGTTTAAGGTCCCGCTGGGACTACCGGCCCTGAGCAAACTGAAGTTGGAGGTGTGCCCCCCAGCCGAATAGACTGGCATCCACGGTCAAGGTCACACCGACGGGCTTCCTGCAGAGGGACCCCTTGGATAACGCTGGGGAGAGCCACCAGAGAAGGGAGCTGAGCATCTGCAATGGAACTTGTACCCTCTGGAGAAAAGAGCTTATGCCCTGCCGTTGGTAGGGGAGTAAGAACTACTGGAGCTGCCTTGTGTGAAGCCTGGCCCAGGGTACTATGGCAATGCAGGAAATCAGTTTTCCCAATAGTTGGGAGAGTAAGGCTAGGGTCACCCATTGCTCCCTGCAGACCTTGAGTACCAGAGTACGGATGCTGACCTGACGTTCCCGGGATAAGAATACTTGGCAAAGGTTTGTGTCTATTATCGCGCCTAAGTGTAATAGGTGGTTGGCTGGAATCAAGCGGCTCTTTTGAAGGTTGATTAAGAAGCCATGACTTGAAGCATCTCGATCGTTAGCGCCAGGTCCATCAGTGCGTTCGGTGCAGAGGACTGGATTAGGATGTCGTCCAAGTAGCATTGAATGCAAATTGGTACCGATCTGAGATGCACAGCAAGTACTGTCAGTACCTTGGTGAAAATCCTGGGGGCCGATGATAGGCCGAATGGGAGAGCCTTGTATTGGTAGTGATGGTTGGAGTACCTGAACCTGAGGAATTGTCTGTGACCCGGGTGAATGGGTATGTGGAGGTATGCCTCTGTAAGGTCTATTGATATTGATGTGGAAGCTCTTATTGCCCACGCCGAAGCCTGGTACGTCCTATGGAAGGAAACCTCGGATTTTTTGTCCTCAGCCTTCAGTGCCTCCGACCTGTCCCCTGGAATCTTAGAATTTGAAAATATGGGAGTAAAGGACTCGTCCACTCCCAGAACCTCCAGCGCCTCGTTCAGGGTCGAAACCGTATCTATAAGTTTATGGTCTGTCCCGCAAAGGGCAGAAAAAGTGTCGGGAAATCCCCATTGATTTCAAAAACATGGGAGGACAAGGAATCTGCTGGTTCTTTACAACTGGTTCCAAAAACAGCGGACTAGTACCCTGACCTGATGCCTGATCGGACACTGGGGGTCTCACCTGTTCGATCTTTCCAGTGGTGCAGGCCTTGCGTAGGAGGGAGGAAAAGAGCATAGGGTTGAACAAGCCTACCAATGGGGGAGCCTCTGTGGTGGGCTCCTCATCATCCAACCACTGACCCTCCTCGAGGTCGTGCTCCGAATATTCGGACACCTCGCTCCCACAGGAACCTGGGGGCGAGGCCGGATCCGGGTATTGATAATCCCTGGATCATGAAGTCTCCACAGATGGAAGAGGGTTTGATGGCCCAGGAGTCGATTGAGCATGCACTGAAGATGCCATAGCTTGAGCTACTGCCTGGAAAATCATGGCCTGGAGTTGGTCGGTAAATGATGGTTGTTTCACAGGGCAGAGGCCCACCTCCATAGGGGAAAATGAAGCCAATGGGATCTGGAATGGGCCCACAAGGGAGAAGCTCTCTGAGGTTCCACATGCCACTGTGGGTGGAATGGGTGCAGCCCTGGTACCAGATCTTGATCTCGCGGTCTCAGTTCCTCCTCAAAAAGAGAAAGATGATCCTGGCTGTAGCCGAGTGCAAGACCCTGATCACGATCCTGTTTTGGAGACCATGCCCGCACAAGGTACGAGGTGCACGGAGTCCCCATTGTTGATGTGAGAGGGAGGGGAAGTGAGGAAGCTGCACCCTCCGCCACCCACTTTTGGGCTTTGGAAAATTGTTTTTCTAGCACCCTATGTCTGTAGCCAGCTTGCTTTTCGGCCATCTTAGAGGTTCTTTTGGTTTTGGCCTTGATTTTTGCAGCTGCTGTCTGGTTGGGTGACTTGTGTTTTTTATTTCCACTAGAAGCGGAAGCCTGTGGAACGGTGTTGTCTGCCATACTGTTCAGGAGTTTTCCAGCAGATCACTGAAGCCGTCCTGGTCTGCAAGAGATACAGCTACGGCCCACCTGGGTGGTACTGACCTACACAAGGATCTGTGAAGTCCGGCCCGCCGTTAAGCACAGAGTCACACTTTGCAACGAATGTCGCGCGTCACTAAAGGGGCTCTCTTCTCTTCTCTTTCTGTTTTTTTTTTTAGTGACAGGATCCCTCGTGCCTCACTTAGTGATGGCTATGACCAAATTGCCAGTTCACTAGATGCAGACAGCGGTAACAGGCTGTGATGAAACAATCCAATTGAGCCTAGCTGAACAGCTAAGGCAGTTTAGTAGATAAGGAAGGTAAGTAGTGCTTTTGACTGTAATTGAATTGAAAAAAACCATGTAATGTATGTAAATGAAAAGGTTAAATAAGCCCTCACCAGTCAGAAATAGAAGGAAATAACTGGAATCTGCAAGGAAGGAAGGTTTGGAAAGGGAAAAGTGCAATGGCGAGACCACCGCCGCCAACCACATTGCGATCCAAAATGGCAC
This sequence comes from Crotalus tigris, assembly GCF_016545835.1. NCBI lineage: Eukaryota > Metazoa > Chordata > Lepidosauria > Squamata > Viperidae > Crotalus > Crotalus tigris. The sequence goes on from NW_024097221.1 coordinate 707,295, forward strand.
CCACAGCCATTGAGGAGAGAGATCTGGATCACGTTTAGCTGATGAGAGAGCCCTAGATTGAAGGCTGAATGCTCAGGGGTAGGTGCAAACCGCCGGACAGAAAATTAAGAAAAAAAACCCAAATTGCAAGCCGAATTGAGTGAGAGGAGATTATTAAAGAGATCACTCGGCAATTCCCAAAAAAATGGCGCCTGCGGCGACTAGCGAAAGAATCCTAAGGTGAAGGACGAATGCCTAAAATAACTTGTTATATTTATCAGTAGAATCAGTAGAAAAGCAAATGGAGAGCCGTAATAGAACTTGATTGTCGCGCTGCACCGAAAGCGGCGATCGCGACAATCAGCTGGGCAAATGCTAGGAGGCTGCCGAAGGCAGACCGAGGGAATCCGAGATGGGCAAATGCTGGGGTGCTGCCGAAGGCAGACGGAGTGAATAAGGATTCCTACCAGACTGGGACAGCGCTGATCCCAGCACTGACCAGATGGCAAGGGAAAGATTGAAGAATCCACGAATGGAGAGTAAAATAGTACAACCTGTCCTCCTAAAGTTTTTCTGGGAGCCAAGTTATCAACGTCTGTCTGGGCTGAGACCAAATCGAAACTGGGGCGTGATCCAGTCCAGCACAGGCGTGGCAACTTGCCTGATTTGGTCTAATTGGGCTAGAGAACGTCTTTAACCCATTTGTGGATTCTCCATTCTTTTCCACCTCTGCTTACCTTTGCCACCCCCCCCCCAAAAAAATTAATTTCACCATTTTCTTCCACCTGCTGCTGGCCCAGGATCCAGGCCCAGGCACAGTCTGGGACATGTGCAACAAACCCAGCAGGATGCTGGAGGCTCATCTACCAAAGGGAGATTGTGGGCCTGGCTGGGAAGGCAGCTGTGGAATAGAGGAGGCAGAGGGCAGCAGTGCAGGCAGCAACTCCCCAGTTGAAAGTGGCATCTGCCAACATTGTGTGAGCTGCAGCTCTTAGCAACAGAATAGAGCAAGCTGCCAGCAAACTGTCTTCTAGTGAGAAAATAATACATTGTTGTAGCTCTAATTATTCGATGGCATTTGCCACTTCAGACACATAAGTACACCCATCCACTTACTCAAACCTGTTACCAAACATGATTTCTTAAGCTGACAAGACAAATGCCTGAAAACATATAAGAAAGTATCTTTTCATGCAGAAATAGGTGTCTTTCGTCCAGATCTGTATGTGACCATGCTTCCTCAAGTCACACATTACATTTCCACAAAAAATAAACTGACAAGAAGATAATTTTGCTCTGCTCATAAGGCTTTCAACCTATGAAATAAATAAGATGCAAAATGTGACTTGAATGGCAACAGCCTGCTGATATATAAACAAAAAAGGAATGTTCTCCATTCAGTGCTCTGAATTGTTGTCAAGTATTCGAAGGTGCCAAAAAGGGAAAGAGGTAAAACTTTGCCAAAATTAAATAGCCTTTCCATTAAAGTTTCAATTCAAGTGCCACTCCATGAGCTGCTTCTGTCATAATATTGCCATCTTCTTAATTCTGCTTAAGCAAATGTGAGGAGGCTAAATAGGACCTTTTTCCATAAGCATCTCTTTTCAACTGAATGAACTGAAACTGCATTTTTCTTCTGGAAGCCTGCAGCATAAATCAAGGCTTAAGCTGACACTGCTATAGTAAAAATTTTAAAGCACTTTTTGAAACCCTAACACAACACAGAGCTATTTATCTCTGTGACTGCTGATTTATCTTAACTATGGTTAAGTCAGGACTGATTTAGGAAACTTGCTTTTATGGCCAAAAGTTATAGGGAGAAAAAGTTCTAATAACTGTACTGAGAGATGGATTTCTATCATGAAAATTATTCACTGAAACATCTCCAGGGAGGGAAAAAATGAAATACATTCAGGAACAAAGAAAGGTTGCAATACCCATGTAATCTCTCCAGTTCATGATACAAAAGATAAAACCCTTTCTCTCCAACAAGCCAAGGTGGCAGTGTGAATGCATACTACAAGGAAAAAAGATAAAAGGCTAGAAAGTCAACATGATCAGCAAATGAAAATACTATTATAGCATGTACTAATTAAGATTCTTTAAGAAATGCTAATGCAATCAGGTAAATGTCTGATTAGCTTGAGAACAAAATAATTCATGCAAATGACATGAAACATATTTCCTTACTATGGCTCATTATTACACAGAATTGCAATTAGTTCATACAGTATGTTAAAATAAGGGAAACAATGTGATCATCTTTGTATTTGTTATAATGCAGGAATCAGGCTGACAAATCTCACCTTTAATGAAAGTTGGAGGGTTTTGGCTTTATAAACCTCCCTTCCTTTTATTCCTGAAATATGCCAGACAAGATAATCCTCCCTGGACTACAGAGTTAACCAGATAATTTTGGACAATAAATATTTCACAGCTGAGTTTGCTTCACAGGTTTGTTACTAGGAGGATAAAATGAAGGCAGATTTCCAACATCACTTGCCTCAACTTCCTAAGAGGAAATGTATAAAATGTAATAATTAAATAAATGCTTCCTTTCCCCACCTTGGAACTCATGTATGTGACCACCTAGGCACTTGATCAACTACTCCCCAGTATGCACATATTGTTGGACTTTTTCATTTCAAAGTGCAATGGAGGGATCAATTTTTTTCATGTCATGAAAAACCTGAATTTCCTCCACATTCAAAACCATCTCAATGCCAACCATATAGTGTAAACAAAAGCATGAGGAAGCTCCAGGCATACCACTCAGAAACTTTATTTTCATACCTTTCCATGAAGACAATTTATAAATAATGTTCAGTGAGTTAACACTGGAATTCAAGAATCTCAATGAATAAGTACATGATTTGTGATATTATAAACTGTATTTCACTGTATCAATCGTTTCTGCCTCAGAATGAAACAACTGATCTGAGAAAGAAAGCATTTCAGTAATTCTTAGTTATTTGCACAAACAGGAAGTATGTTTATTCCTTTAACAAAGGGCTTTTCAACCTTTTCACCCATTGTACCACTTTTAGGATATGCCAATATCCGAGTACCACCAGTCACCGCCCTAGCAAGGTGTCAAAAACTTGATGACCCCCCCCCAAAAGGAAAACAGTGATAAAGTACAGGTAGTCCTCGACTTAAAACAGTTCGCTTAGTGACTGTTCGAAGTTACAATGGCACTGAAAAAAGTGCCCCCCAAGGCACAGCCAAGCAAGACACCTGCCTGCCCACCCAGCGGTGCTCTTTCTCCTGTCCAAGGTTTTCATTGTTGTGAGCATTTCTGTTGAGGATTGGCAGCAGGGGTGGGGTGGGGTGGTGTTTGGTTTTTATTCCCCCCATCTGCTGGGTGGTTGCAGCAGATTTTGGTCACTTCACATGACCCTGGGACACTGTGACCGTCATAAATATGAATCAGTTGCCAAGCATCTTTATGTAAATCACAAGACCCTGGAGATGCTGCAACATTCCAGCTGACTGGCGCGTCTTCTGTGCTCAGCAGAAGCACCATGATCAGCGCTAAGCTCCAGCTGGAGCCTGGTGCTGATCCTGGCGCTTCTGCTGAGCCCTGACAGCCCTGCAGCTCCAGCCATCTCTCGCTCAGGCTTGTGCGGTGCTGCCACTGGTTCAGCTCATTCCCCTCCCCCGTTACCACTTTTCTAGGATGGCCATGTACCACCTGCCAGGTGCCAATGTACCACAGGTAGTACCCGTACCACTGGTTGAAAAGCCCTGCTTTAAGTGTCATCAGGGTATCTAATAAGTATTTATTTGAAAAAAAATACATCTGGCTGTTGAAACTAGTTTATCCCTGAATCTTGGATGTATGGCAAAGCAATAGCATGATAAGTCCATACAGATTTAGACAACTCAAGAAATTAGTTCTTAGTTTAACTCCAGACTGATTGCGTCCTGGTTGGTGAATTCGAAGTGGGTAAGAGAGAAAAGTGAAAGATAATTACATGTTCTTGGATAATTAATTACATGTCCACATGTATGCAACTGGAAATTCAAAATGAATATATTTGATCATCATTTTGACATATATTAATACATAATTGATTATAAGTGCAAGATTGTATAGTGATTAATAAAACATATTTGTATTGCTTCACTGAAGTCTACACTGCCAGTTCTCACCCAGTGACTTTGTTGACGAAAAAACTACCATATTAAAAAAAAAGCTATTCTATATAAACCCCACATTCATTTGCACTGATAACATTACTCAAACAAGCAAACCACCAAGATCAGAAGGCATCAAGGACTCCACTGGGGGGGGGGGACATTCTAGAAGAAGACAAGGGAAAACCACTTTAGTGTTGTTGCAAGAAAAGTGTATGGATTTGTCCTGTAGATACCAAGAGCCAGACACAATTCAAACAAGTTGTTTGTATATACACCATTAGTTTATAGTTTAAACCTCAACTATACTGGTGACTGGATAGCAGAGACTAACATCCAAAAGCAAACTTGCTTGAAAAGCCTGTTCTACAAAATCAAGTATAGGAATGTCAATAAAGAACTGTGCCTTCTGTAAAACAAAGCCTCCTTTTGTTTGCAGTAGTCTAAATGCTATCTGTAATTGGGAAAACAGGACAATAGTTTATACTTGTACTTGCTATTTCTGCAATCCAGAAACCTATGGCTCTATGTCAGATATAAGTAGGTTCTTCTTCATTATAGTAATATAATTAATATATTAATTATATATTGTGTAATATATGTTCTTATGTAATATTTGTTTATTTAGCAAAGTAGGCAAATATTAGTGCAGTTTCACCTAAGGCATTTTAAAGGATATTTCAGGCATTCATTTTTTTCTTTTTTTGACAATATTTTATTAAGTTTTATCAGGTTGGGGAAGAGAAGGATCAATATAGGTAATGGGATTCGGGATAGAATTGGGAAAGGGATTAGGGTGGGAATAGGTACAACAATGGGGTTGTCTCCAATAACATTTCACATTTTAGCAAGCAACTATTGTCTGGATATAAGTATTCAAGAGGGATAATCAATATAATAATAAGTATATAGTCAGCAAAAATAGCAAAGATTATAATATTATTATATTATTAATATCACTTTACAATGCCTGGTAAGGCCACACTTGGAATATTGCATCCAGTTTTGGTTACCGCGATGTAAAAAAGATGTTGAGACTCTAGAAAGAGTACAGAGAAGAGCAACAAAGATGATTAGGGGACTGGAGGCTAAAACATATAAGGAACGGTTGCTGGAATTGGGTATGTCTAATTTAATGAAGAGAAGGACGAGGGGGGACATGATAGCAGTGTTCTAATATCTCAGGGGCTGCCACAAAGAAGAGGGAGTCAAGCTATTTTCCAAGGTGCCTGAAGGCAGGACAAGAAGCAACGGATGGAAACTAATCAAAGAGAGAAGCAACCTAGAACTAAGGAGAAACTTCCTGACAGTTAGAACAATTAACCAGTGGAACAACCTGCCCCCAGAAGCGGTGAATACTCCAACACTGGAAGTTTTTAAGAAGAGACTGGACAGCCATTTGTCTGAAATGTTATAGGGTTTCATGTCTGAGCAGGGGGTTGGACTAGATGACCTCCAAGGTCCCTTCCAACTTTATTTATTTATTATTATTATGGATCATCGCACAGTCAGCCAGATGTTCAGACTGGATTTGACATTTTGTCTACCTATCGAGTCCTTACCCAGGACCTGGGATAGGCAGATGTGGATGTTTGATGGTATTACAGATATTGTCACAGGATAGAAGCAGTTCCTAGTAAGATCGCCTTTTAGAATTGACTAATAGCGAATTTGTCAATGCCAATGGTGTTCAAGTGGTGCTCCAGTTGTTTTGGGATTGCACTCAAGGCGCCTATTACTATTGGTACTACTCTTGCTTGCTTTTGCCACAATTTTTCTATTTCTATTTGTAGGTCTTTGTATTTTGTTATCTTCTCCAGTTCTTTCTCGTCTATTCTGCTGTCTCCAGGCACTGCCACGTCCACTATCCAGAGTTTTTTGTCTTTCTTATCGACAATTGCTAAGTCTGGGGTGTTATGTTGCAGGTGCTTGTCTGTTTGAATTCTGAAGTCCCACAGCAGTTTAATTTTTATCATTTTCTATTATTATTATTATTATTATTATTATTATTATTATTATTGTTATATAGCATATTAATTAATCATTAAAAATCAGTCTTAATAAGTTTCACAGATGGTTTTTGTTAACTCATTTTGCTAGCCATTGATAAAAATTTTCCCATGTTTTAAAATAAACTGAGTCTTCTTTTTCTTTTTTTTTCTTTTTTTTTAATTGAAAATTTTTATTTTTTAAAACATACAATCATTTATAAAAATACAATAAAATTTTAGAATAGAGAACCCCCCCTTACCCTCCCTCCCACCCCCACCCCCCCTCCCTTCACTTCCCAGAGCAGAATACAGGGTTAGAAAAAAAAAAGAAAATTATAATAATTAAGAAAAAAGAAAAAAAAAGAGAGAAAGAAAAAAAAATATCATAATTAACCTTTAACTCCATAACCTATAAAACAATTCTCTATAATATTTGATATTCATTCATAAAATAAATAAAACTTTTTAATTCCATACTTTTTCTGAATATAATCTATCCACCTTCCCCATACAGTAATATATCTTTCTTGTGTATGATCCTTTAAATAAGCAGAAATTTTTGCCATTTCTGCAAAACTAGATACTTTTTCTTTAATCTCTAGCATTAATCTGTCCATTTCTGCACACTCTAAAATTTTCCTAATTATAATCTCATCAGATGGTACGTCTTCATTTTTCCAGTATTGGGCAAATGCTATTCTCGCAGCTGTCAATATATGTAATATTAAATACTCATTCTCTTTCCCGTAGTTAGATCCTAATATTCCTAATAAAAACAATTCTGGCCTGAATTCTATCTGTATTTTAGTCATCTTTTCCAGCCATACATGAATCTTAAACCAAAATTTCTTTGCACTAGGCAGTGATGACGAAGCTTTTAGAGACCGAGTGCCCAAACTGCAATCCAAAACCCACTTATTTATTGCCGGGTGCCAGGTGGGCATGGGTGTGGTGGTCATGGCAGACTGGGTGCGTGGGGCCAAGGTGGGCATGGTCACCTCAATGTTGCTCGTGGGAAGGAATGCCTGTGTGGCCAGGCAGGGTTGGGGGAAATCAGGGGGTCTCTGGCAGGTGGGGTGGTGGGAAGGAGGCTTGTCCTATGGGGTAAGGGGAGGCAAGTTGAGGCAGGGTGGGGGTGCCATTGTCACAGGGCAAGGTGATGCAAGGGCCAGGGTGGCTGCTGCCTGACACCATCGGCCCCTGCACACAGAGGCCAGCAAGTGAATGGAGCCAACAGTGTCCATCAGCAGCCAGCGCACTCTGGGGCTCCACAGCTTGCCGCTAGCAGGTCAGAGAAACTGCCTCTGAGCTGGATGGCCGGCCGCCAGCTGAGGAGGTGATGCAGTGGGTTGTGCCTAGGAAAAGGAGAGCATGCGAGGCCAGGAGGGATGGGATGAGGAGGAGGGAAACCAGCTGTGCTGGGATGCATCCGGCCACGTGGGACCTCGGTGAGTTAGCGGGCAGCTGGTTGAAGAGGGATGGTTGCCATCTCCGGGGTATGGCACGCATGCCTACAGAGAGGGCTCTGAGTGCTGCCTCTGGCACACGTGCCATAGGTTTGCCACCACTGCACTAGGGCATACCTACCAGATATGATAATAAGTACCTGGCTTTTGTTTACATTTCCAACAGTTATTCAAAACATTTTTAAACATTTTCACTAACCTTGCTGGTGTCATGTGCCATCTATAAAATATTTTATACAGGTTTTCTTTATATGAGGCTGCTTTAGTCAGTTTAATATTTCTGTCCCATAACTTTTGCCAAGCTTCTAAGTCTATAGAGTATCCAAAGTTTTTTGCCCACACTATCATTGTCTCTTTTACATTTATTTTTTCTTGATGCAAATAAAGCAAAAAGGTATTTCTCTATGACCTGAAGCAAAACATTTTTAATTTATTTTTATTGATTTACATTTATTAAGATTTTTACATGCAATAAGTCAAAGAAAAGAGAAGAAGAAAAGAAGAAAAAAGGAAAAAGTGCAAGGAAAGGGAAAAAAGGAAAGAAAAACTTATTATAATTTCCATAGTAGAAGCTATAAACATTAAACCCAAGTCCTTTCAAGCCACCTAAAGGACAATGTGTTATTGGGACAACAAAAGAAAGATAAATAGGCGACAAAGTGAGACTTGGATAATGTACAAGTCCCAGTGATGTAATATTTTGCAAACAATTACTTGGAGTCAAATAACAATTTGACCGCTACACACTGCTATACAAAAGTCCTAGGCAAAATGAAAGCTGTATAACATATGCACATTTAAAAAAAAAATCCTAATATTTTTTAGAGTTTTGTTAAAATGAATTTACAATATACATTGCTCTGCTGTTTTTAACAGACCTGCACATATCAAAGATGAGTATTTGATACTTGAGCCACAAAAAGTCACCACAGAAATGCTTTCTTTAATCTTGCACTGATGAATGACAAATTAAATAGCACATATGCTGATATTAACTAAACTATGTCTCAATTTCAAAATTAAACTATTTTTAAAAAACAGAAGAAGCAAAAACACTCTGAGCTTTTAGAAATCATTTTTTCATACTTTTTTTCTTAAAATAAATAAGAGTTAAAGGACAACGCTCTCTGGTTTATTCACTAACAAAGTGAAATATTCTGCAATACAATCTTATATGTATATGATAGGAGAGCATGTGATTACACCTATGCCAAAGGTGACAATTATTCAAATCATAATCATGGAAACCATCATTTCCATGCTGGATCAGATCCACAACTAGCAAATACTACGGGGGTGACATTTATAGGAGAATTAATAATTCTATGATTCATGAATTTTCCTTTGTGATGAAAATCCCAATTCTCTACCATTCTGTAGCAATATTTATTATTTAGCCAAATATGTGTAATGTGGACAACCAAGTTGTATAACTACAAATACATCAAATGTAAGCCTCAGCAGGAATCCATACATAGAATCCAGCTTATGCAGAAAATGATCATTATGTGTAGAACTTTACACATGGAGACTATTGTAGCTATTAGTGTCTGAAATGAGGGAAATTGATACAATAAGCAAGATTTCTTCCTCCTTACTTCACATCTGTTACCTAGCCAAATCATTAAAAGGACTACACATTATCCCAGTCCAGGAAAGAGCGCAACTGGCACACAAATGAAATCTGTCCAAAGATTCCCTAGCCATGTCTGTGAAAAGGAACTGTGAATCTAGAACAACCCCCAAACTGCATACCATCTCAGTCAGGGACAGCGTCACTCTGTCCAGAGTCAGACATGAAATATCATCTAGGCTGGGCAAGGGGAGAACCCTAGGACTGCTGCCAAAAAGGCCAATACAGTGCTGGGCTGCATTAACAGAGGGATAGAATCAAGATCACGTGAAATATTAATACTACTTTACAATGCTTTGGTAAGGCCACACTTGGAATACTGCATCAAGTTTTGGTCACCACGATGTAAAAAAGATGCTGAGACTCTAGAAAGAGTACAGAGAAGAGCAACAAAGATGATTAGGGGACTGGAGGCTAAAGCATATAAGGAACGGCTGCTGGAATTGGGTATGTCTAGTTCAGACATGTCAAACACAAGGCCCGGGGGCCGGATGCGGCCCACAAAGTGATTTCATGTGGCCCGTGAAATCATCCTGGAAACAGTGAGGGAACGGCCCCTGCTGTCTTGGCCCTGGACCAGGCCAGCCGGGAGCCAATGTACAATTTTGTGCACTTGCCCTGGTGGAGCATGCCTTGGCACTTGCCCCGGTCCCACCCCCTTCTGCCAGAGACCCTCAGATCTGTCCCACTCCTGCTCCATAGGCACCCTTGACACAAATGATGTAGAACTGGCCAAGCCCACCCAGTAGGCCAAACCCACTCTGGCCACACCCACCCGGTCCCCCCAGGGCAACCGCAATGCTGATGTGGCCCTCAGTGAAATTGAGTTTGACACCCCTGGTCTAATTTAATGAAGAGAAGGACAAGGGGGGACATGATAGCAGTATTCCAGTATCTCAGGGGCTGCCACAAAGAAGAGGGTGTCAAGCTATTTTCCAAAGTGCCTGAAGGCAAGACAAGAAGCAATGGATGGAAACTAATCAAGGAAAGATGTAACTTAGAACTAAGGAGAAACTTCCTGACAGTTAGAACAATTAACCAGTGGAACAACCTGCCTCCAGAAGTGGTGAATGCGCCAACACAGGAAGTTTTTAAGAAGAGACTGGACAGCCATCTGTCTGAAATGGTATAGGGTTTCCTGCCTGAGCAGGGGGGTGGACCAGATGACCTCCAAGGTCCCTTCCAACTTTATTATTATTATTACTATGAAAGAGTGGGCTGTCCATTGAAGGGGACTGGTGTTAATGTCCCCCAAATCCAAATCCTGGCATCATTGCCCAGATTAAATGCCAGATTTAATGTACAACCCCTGTGCAAGTAAGGTCATGAATAAGTTAGACCAGGTCCATGGTGGCCATAAATTCCTCTACTAACTCTGACCCTCTAACCTGACTACCTAGAGAAGACAGATTGAAGTCTCCAAAAACCATAAAGTCTGGGAAACTCCATTGCTAGCCCATGCACAAAATCTAGGAGAATAGGCAGGGATGCTGCTACACTGCAAGGAGGATGGTAAGTGAGCAGCAATCTCCACTGATCTCTATGGTCCAACCACACAAAAAGGGGCTAATATCCAGCAATATCTAAGGCAGAGCCCCTAGTGGCCACCCAAAATCACAAAAGACAAAGCCCATTTCTGCCTTGAAGTTGCACTTGGTGTCATATTCAACACCTCAAATAGCACATTTCAATGAGGTGAACCCTCCCTTCCTTGCCCAACAAGAGTTCAGTGATGCAGGTCACATCAGCATCAGCATCCATGATTAAGTTGTGGACAAGGTAAGCTTTATTATAGACTGATCCCTTATTGAGTGTCAGCAGCTAGAATTCAGAGCAAGAAAAAGACCAAGCATGTTGTGGTTGATATACCACAACAATTTTATTGGTTTATCAAAATATAAAATACAAGACATATAAAGAAAAATGAAGATAATGGAAAGGTAAGGAGGGAAAAGGGGAAGAGAATTCCTCTTGGTACAGTAGAATAAGGCTATATACATAAAACCTCAACATTTTACTTTTATATAATAATATATATACTAGCCATTTCTATAACATCAAGCCTAGCTAATCAGCAAATCCAAAGTTTCATTTTTTCCCACAGCAAACACAAAGTCCAAAAGCAATTTCCAAGTAGAAATAAAATTATCTGTGTTCTTTTCTTTAATCAAAACAGTCAATTTAGCCATCTCTGCAAACTCCATCAACTTTTGCAGCCATTCATCCATCGTGGGAATCAAAGTATCCTTCCAGGTTGTGATTAATAAAATTGATGGGATCCTCAAAACAGATGAAAATATGAAGACAATATATGAAGCTGTATATGAACATTGAGGAAGTAAGGATGGTTTGAAAAAACAGGATGTAAACTAATTTTAAGTATGTTTGCACACATACACACACATTTTTCAGGCTTTTAATTTCTTTGGCCTACTATTTCCTGTTTCTTTTCTGCATTCTGCACAATATTGCGTATCCCAAAAGGGAATAACATGATGGGTGTGTATGTATGTATTTAATTAAGGTCACCATCTCATATATAGACATTATCATATGTGGGCTACAAGAATCTACATGATCATTAGATCAGAGCAATAATTAGAGTTAAGAAAAAAAAACTAGACATCCACCCCCTCAAAAAAGAAATGTTTTTCATCCCTTTAGAAAAATCATTAACTTCTAATGAACGTTAAATTAATTAACAAGTGAACATTAACCAATTATGTTAGATTAATCAATATTTTTAGAAGCATGGATGCTTGAGGCAGGTAAGTGCTAAAGAACATTCCTCTGCTTCTACACACTCTTTGAGTGAAAAAACTTTTCCATTTATGGATTGAGTTTTCTAATACTAATCTCTAAGAACCAAAGTCACATTCATTCTTGCAGAAATAAGTTGTGCCTTTATGGGACAATATACTGTAGTCTCCCATTCTGAATCGGTTTGTTATTCTGTATGTGTCTCAAAACAATTCATATCTGACCAAGATATGGAAGGAGAGAATGCTAAGATCTTTCCTGGCAACATGGTCTATATGAACTACAACTACTTGTCTTAATCATGGGTACAGAGGCCAGCTTGAAAACCATTTTTTTTACTTACTTTGTGCCAACTTCAGCCTCTGGAGTAAAAACCCCAACTTTCTTAATAATTATGAAGCTACTGAATTATGAAGCAACTGGGCTGAATAGCTCATTTAAAAGCTTTAGGTAACAGGATTTATCCAGATATAGAGAGACAAATACTTTAAGGCAGGGCTTTTCAACCAATGGTATGGGTACCACCTGTGGTACATTGGCACCTGGCAGGTGGTACGTGACCATCCTAGAAAAGTGGTAGCGGGGGAGGAGAATGAGCTGAACCAGTGGCAGCATTGCACAAGCCTGAGCGAGAGATGGCTGGAGCTACAGGGCTGTCAATGTTCCGTGGAGGCACCAGGATCAGTGCTTTTTCAGGACTGTCAGGGCTCAGTGGAAGCGCCAGGATCAGTGCCAGGCTCCAGCTGGAGCTCAGCGCTGATCCTGGCACTTCTGCTGAGCCAGAAGAAGCACCAATCAGCTGGAATGTTGCAGCATCTCCAGGGCCTTGTGATTTACATTCAGATGCTTGGCAACTGATTCATATTTATGATGGTCACAATGTCCCAGGGTCATGTGAAGTGACCAAAACCTGCTGCAACCACCCAGCAGACAGAGGGAATAAAAACCAAAGACCCCCCCCCACTTCATCCCCACTGCCAATCCTCAACAGAAATGCCCACAACAATGAAAACTTTGGACAGGAGGAAGAGCGCTGCTGGGCAGGCAGGTACTGTATCTTGCTCGGCTGTGGCTTGGGAGGCACTTTTTTCAGTGCCATTGTAACTTCGAACAGTCACTAAGTGAACTGTTGTAAGTTGAGGACTACCTGTACTTTATCACTTTTTTCCTTTTTGGGGGGGGGTCATCAAATTTTTGACACCTTGCTAGGGCGGCGACTGGTGATACTCAGATATTGCCATATCCTAAAAGTGGTACAATGGGTGAAAAGGTTGAAAAGCCCTGCTTTAAGGTATACCCCAAAACTTTTGCTAAATAAATAAATACAACATTTTGTCCTTACAACTTATTTTGGGCTCAGATGGTCCAATCAGATTGTGATTTCTAAGAATGACTTGCCTATAAAAGTATGCACTCCATTAGTTTTATCAGGATGATTTGGGATTTGATTCATCCAGTGCTCCTGAGTGAAACACAGCAGAATATTTACACAGCCAATCAGCCAAACAAGTATAAGGCTGAATAACTTTTTCCAACACAATTTAATCGTCTGGAAACTTCAGTATATCCTCAAAGATTGCATTTGAATAGGCAGTAAAGAGATTCCCTTAGAAAGTAAAAGACGTTTGAGTAATTTTTACCAACAAACTCTGATGTGAGAGCCAAATGCCAGATTAACTTCTGAAGTTCTTGTTTTAGAAAGTAGTACAGTAATATCTAACTGCCCTACCGTCACTACAATGGGGGGGTTGTTATCACTCCTAGCCAAATATTAACCTGAATTCTCTAGCTTCCTTTAATCATTAGTTAAATTTTGCCATTATTCAGGATTTGAAAGGGAGCTTCAGTCATACTGTTTATGCCAGAGATAGACAGATTTTCAGGATTTTGGTTCTACTAGAGAACCAAAAATTGAGCCAAGTGCAAAAGATGTCATTTACAAACCCACCCATTTCCATACTCCGATAAAGCATAAATTTGGCCTAAACGTAGCTAGGATAGGGGTGAAACTGAACAATGATTGGCACAAAGGTGCCTGATTGCAAAATGCATTTATATATGATGCATTAAAGCAGTGGTTCTCAACCTATGGGTCGTGACCCCATTTGGGGTCGATCGACCATTTCATGGGGGTCACCAAGCAAGGCTGTCCGCCATTTTTTTCCCCTTTTCCGGCGGGTGCCTTACCTCCCTTGGGCTGGGCCGCTTGCCAGCTACGCCTCGGCCGGCGCAGGGGTAGCACCACGCATATGCGGCGCTCCCAGGCAGGGAAAGTCCTTGACTTACGACCGGTTGGGTAGTCCTCGACTTACGACTGGTTGGGTAGTCCTCGACTTACGACTGGTTGGGGTTGCAGCATTAAAAAGGTTGAGAACCACTGCATTAAAGGATTATGAGGCTAGGAATTTAAGTACCAAATTGAGTAGTACTCCAAGCCTTTCCACACGTAGAAACAAATCTAATCTGGATGACTCCAGGAGTTCTCATTTTGCAGTATAAACTAAGGCTGAGCTAAAAACTTTGTTGTATAACTTCAGAGAGTTATAAATTCATTCAAGACTCTATTGTACCTGCCTTGAACTGTTATCACAGCAAAATTAGAGCAATCTTCATTATTAACTTAACATAAAAGCCATTTCAAGGAGGAGAACTCAGCCGGAAAGGCAAAATCATGGCCCAAAGTCTGTACTAATTAGTCGTTAACCCATCATCAAGTGAAATTATTTGTATCTAGAGTAATATTCCATTTTCAAAATAGCCAAGTGTTTTCTTTTTCTAACTACTTTATCACCCCAGAAAATGCCCCTCCTCCATTAAGCACCAATATATATTATTTCCTTCACATTCACATTTTAATTAAAATTGTGCTCAATGGTCCAATTTTAGCTGGAGTCCTTATTGTAGGTTTCCATACAGACAACTCCTGTGCTCATTTTTATTATGATCACGGCTACTAAGAGTCTATGTCAGTTAATAAACCAGTGTGAAACTTCTGAATAGTTAGGTGTGCCAATGCACATGGCACTTAACCTAGAAATTATATTTCTCACATATCCCCATACAAGTACCAGGAAGGAGAAGCAAATGTCTTTTGGAATAGATATTAATAATTCAGTCTTAGCTAACTCCCTTTTGTTTCTGTATTAAAGATTCAAGTTTTTCTCTGATCACTGATACCATAATTATTTTACATCATTGCAGACAATATGGTAGTTGAATTGAGGCTACTGTAATTCAATAGCCAACCCACTTTTCTACCTCTGGGAGTCTGATAGAAGAAAAGACTCATTATCTGACCCAATTTCTGCTATTGTTAAAATGCTTCATTTAACTCTTAGTCAACTTGCTCATTTGTGACTGCTGGGTTTCACAATATGATGGTTCTTTTCAGCAGCCAGATGTTCGCAGGTTATGCCATAAAGAGTTGGTGAAAATGTCTTAATTTTTTACTGTAGAATGCATAGCAAAATAAATTAATTTCCTGAAAAGCAATGAAATCTGCAAAACACGAATGCAAAGAAATGGGGCAGAAATACTGTTTTCCAAGATAAAAGTTTAAAATACTAGAGGGCTTTTTCTGACAATCATGTTTAGCAACTGATTTCTGAAACAGACTGCGTTTTTTTTTTTCAACTTGTGTTCCAGTGAGGGGTTACACCTGCAAGAAGACAGACAGAGCTGTGTGTATTTCAGCCTTCCAGAAGAAACAAGGCTAGAGATATGAGGGGGAGAGGATCATTTTGAATAAGAAAGAGAGAAAAGGATTAAAACAACCTTTCCTTTTGTTGGATTTTCTACTCAGGTAATGACTAGGATGCTTTAAAAAAAACCTGGTGGGATGGGGGAAGCGCCAAGGAAGATGTTTATATATGGAACTACAAGCAAAATGTAGTTTCACTCCAGTAAGTCAGTTTGTCCTAAGTCCTAAGAAGTCAAAAGTTGACTTCCTAATGTTTTCTTCATGTGGTTTTAAAAACTTTCACCTTCTCTTGCGCAGATATAATTTTCTGGCCATCCAGCTATAGCTATTCCAATATATTAGTTTAAACATTGTAAGCATTCGAAACCTTTAAGTAGCAATCCACACCATAAGAATTTCTGAAGGGCTCTCTGTTATTTGATAAGAATAACACCGTTATTTAGTTAGAATAAAGAAGTGGTAAAAATTATATAAGCCATTACCTCTCAAGAGCATTCACAGAACCAAAACTATTACTGAAATTGCCTATGACTTTTTTTTTAATGAGTTACCATATAACTCTCTTAGACCTGGTAAAAAATTAAACATAGCATAAGTCAATAACAACTGAGATCCAAAAAACACAGCTGTGCCCAAGAATTTTGATATGCTGTGAAAACATTTTTTTTTCTTTTTTTTAAAAAAAAAAAGATGGTCATGCCATATTGTAAATGCATTTCAACATTTTTTTCAATCAAAAGTTATTATTGGGTATGTGCCTTTTGAGAAGTAATTTTTATTTTTTGTGAACATGGAACATAGAATTTCTTATGCTTTGGATAAATTAAAATATATTTACATGTTTTCATTATACTTATAAGCTATACCAATCTTTAATTATTAGCTATATAGAAAACTGGGAGGTATATCCTTAAGCAAAAAATTAAAGAATGCAGCAATTAACTGTTAAACGATGTAATTTTTAATACTTTTTGATAGAGTATGCTTCAAATGTTTTCATAACTCCTTTCTATTTTATGATCTTTGAAGTAGAGATAATATCTGATAGAAAAATATCAAATTTCTGAATGCAATAATCTTAATAAACATTGAAAGTAAAATAATCTTAAAGAGAATTTTTATAAAATTATATACTGTTGATATAAAATACCAGAAAATTATCTAGAATATAAAAAGATACTTCAATCAATAAAAATGTGAACAAAAAGAGACATTTTACTATGCTTGATGGATGTGCAAAAAAGCTAGATGATTTTGCATTTAAATTTTAAAGATTAATGTATAACTGAAACTAGAACTGGGGTCTGATGGATAAATGGAAGAGTCACTGAATTTTATTTTTCAACATAATAACTAAAGCGAAATTATTTGTACATACAAGAGATAGAAAGAATTGGTAATATCTACAGTGGAGGAATGGTTAAACCAATATAATGAAGATAAAGGAACTTGAGGTGACCAAGATGTTTGATTAAAGAAAATATATTATCTTTATAACTGGAAACCCTTACTGGACTTTTTGCATAAGACAGAAAAAAATGAATTTATGACCTATGATTCTGTTGACTAAAAAAGTTAGAAAGAAAAGAGCTACGATGTAACCTTACAGATAAGTAAATCTACAATTCTACTTATAACTGCCGTAAAAAAGATCAGAGAAGCTGCTTTTTTATATCTTTTTTCTTTCTTTTCTATTTTATTATACTTTTTCTTTTGTTTTCTTTCTGCACTTTAACTTTCCTTTGTTTCTTCCTTTTTCCAATTTTTTTAGTTTATCCTAATTTTTACTCTTGTTTTATTAAAACTTTCAATAAAATTATCTTTAAAAAGTAAAATCATGTAAGTGTACTATTATTCAATTCAGTGTAACCTAACATATATTTATTGCCCTTTAATGTACTGGTTCAGATATAGTACAGGTAGTCCTTGATTTATGACCACAATTGAGCCCAACTTTTCTGTTGCTAAGTGAGACATTTGTTAAGTGGATTTTGCCCCATTTTATGACCTTTGTTGTCACACTTGTTAAGTGAATCACTGCAGTTGTTAAGTTAGTAACATGGTTATTAAGTGAATCTGGTTTACCCATTGACTTTGCTTCTCAGAAGGTCACAAAAGATGATCATTGACCTTGGGGCACCACAACCATCAAAAATATGAACCAGTTTCCAAGCATCTAAATTTTGATCACATGACCATGGGGATGCCGGAAAAGTCGTAAGTGTGAAAAACGTTCATAAGTCATTTTCATCAGTGTCATTATAACTTTGAACAGTCCCTAATGAACTGTTATAAGACGAGGAGTACCTGTACTATAAGAATACACCTATTCTTCTTTTGGTTTGTTTGCTTATAGAAACATAATGCAGAAGAGCACACACAGCAGCAGAAAAAACCAGTGTTGCTCAAAAAAGGAATCCAAGTTAAAGCATCCAGGATGAATATTCATCTAGGCTCTGCTTGAAATCATTCAGTGAAACAGAATCCACTTCTCTGGGTAATCGGTTTAACTATCAATTAGCTCTTATTATTAGAAAACATTTCCTAACATTGAACCATAATCTGTTTCTTGTAGCGTATCACATAGGTCCTACACTTTAGGATAATACAGAATAAGCTGGGCCAATTTCCAAATAGTATTCTTTCAAATACCTTTATCAATGTTTTCAGAATTTATTTATAAATAAAGACTTGAATCCTTTGAGTGGAATCCTGTGACTGCTTGCATAGGTCCCTGTAGTTTTCTAGGCAAGGTTTTCAGAGGTAGTTTGCCATTGTTTCCTCATTTCTAGGGCTTTTTTGAGTAACTGGCCCAAGGACACCCAGCTGGCTTTGTGCCTAAGGCTGGACTAGAACTCACAATCTCCCAGTTTCTAGCCTGTTACCTTAATCACAACACCAAACTAGCTTTTTCTCAGAATACAGCGTATCAAATTCCCTCAACTTCTCTTCTTAGTACTTTGTTCTCTGATCATTTTCATCACTATTTTTTTTCAGCTGTTTTGAATTATTGGGAAACCTGGAACCTGAACCCTGGAATTAGATGCAATATTTTCCCCATCTCCTTACATTATTGCCATGAAAGAACATTTTTAAACTTAGATGATTGCTAAGACTTATAACATGGTGAAACCAGTAATCTGATCAGATACTGAAGTAATTTGAGAGTAGTCAGTAATCAATATACCCTCTTGGCTTTAATGAAGATAAACTCAACAGATAAAAGGCAATTGTGTAAATTGAGTCTCAATTTTTCTTCATGATTAACTACAGTTATATTCATTTCTAACAAAAATTGCCATTTTAATTGATTAGTAATTGACCCTAAATAAAATCAGCTACTGCTTCATTGTACTTTATGCACAACTGAAAGTGAGATTAAGCCAATAAAATTAACATGCACCAAGTACATATGCATTTGATTTTGGGGGGAAAAAAGGCAAAACCTCTTAGCTTGATTCTGCCTGGTAAATATGGTGAATATGTATAAGAAGCAAAATGGGAAAAAGTTCCTTTTTTCTTCTACTAAAATACTTGGTAGGAATCTTGCTGCCCTTTATTCTGGAAACAATCCCATGGTTGTTTTGTTGAAGAATTTTCTTGAAAAGAATTGGGCATTTGTTCAAAACTTTCAAAAGGACTTTTGATCTGAAAAATGGCTACGGACACATATATTATTTTATCTGACATTCATACCCCTTAAAACAAAATTGAAATCTTTTAGCAGAACTGCAGACAAGAAGATCACATTGGTTCTGCTTGTCTAATTCTTTTGACCCTCCTTTGAAAGACACTTGTTGATGGGAAGGAATGTCTCACTGTCCCTTTATCTTCTTTCTCATTATCCCACGCAATTCAACTTTTATGTAAAAACTTACCTGTGGCATGTTTCAAAGAGAAAAGTCCTCAATATACCAGTTCTAGGAAGAGTTGACACAAATAAAATGAGAATTATTTATAAAGAACAAATGTTTCAGGGACAGATCTCCGATTCCCAGCTGTGAATGTGGAATAATGAACCTGAGCCAGGTTATCTGGTAACCCAGCCTCCTTCTTCTCTGCCAATCATTCGAACCCTGAAGCCAACAGAAAAACAGGACTGGAATGAATGGTGGGGAAGGGTGCAAAATTGCAAAATTCTTCTCAATACAATCGCTGAAAAAAAAATAAGGAACAACATAACTGTGCAGAACATTATGGCACCATCCAGCTGTGTTTCACTCTCATTTCCTGGCCTTGCTGGGCTAATCATGATCACAGTAATTGAGAATTATGAGATCTGTAGGCATGTATATCTGCAAAGTGCAAATTGAGGAAACCTAGGTAGGATGTTATCTTTGGCACTAGAATGAAACATACAAGAGCAGAGAGGAAACAATTAAATTTAAACTGGATGAAAAGAAAGGAAGATGAGTTTTCTTTAATACGTTCTCTTCTTGACAAACTGTGTGTTATATATGTGTATGGGTAGATATATACTTTCTTTTGAAATTAGTCAACAGAATTTCATTTTTGTGTGCCAGTGTATAAAAATTATCTTAATCTTAATCTTCTCCTTCAAATCAACTGAACTCATCTTAATTTTATGGGGGGGGGGGTGCTTGTAATATATCATAGGCTCAGATCCTGCTTCAATTAGTTCAAATCCTTTGCAACTGGCTCAGACAGGCAAGGAAAACGTGCCTATGGAATACTGCATGCATATACATATTTAAGTAGTGTACAACATTTCAAGTAACCAGAGTGGACGCAAAACTGGCAAATTAACCTTTCATGCAAAGTTTGCCAGTTTAAACAAGATGACGGATACATTCAATAATACATAAATAAGATCTCCTGATTTAAATACAGATGTACAGCATAGATTATGGAAATCCACATACATAAATAAGATCTCCTGATTTAAATACAGATGTACAGCATAGATTATGGAAATCCACTACAAACTGCAGGTATGGTTATCCATTTTGATTAGTTCTTCATGTAATGCAAAACACTAGAAAATTAGTACTTATAAAGAAATGTATTACTCCCATCTTTTTATGTTCAATTTCTGTATGAAGTGTAGTAATGGATGAGTAATGAAACACATAACTTCCTCTAACACAGCCCATGCTGTGCAGCCCATTTTATCATCTCAAACTCTATGACATTTGTGAGAGATATCTTGCACTTCTCCAAAGCCTTTGCTTATTAGCAAGTGGAATATTGGGCATCAAGAAATGTAAATGATCTTACTTTTTATCTAGTTCTATCAAATTAGTATACACAGGCAACACTGTGTATTGCTGATAGGTACACTTTTTAAAGATCAGGCTTATCTTTATTCTGAAGAAAAAGCAACACAGAGATTGAAATATGGTTGCAAGATCATGGATGTAACATCTCAAAAATCCCAGTTTGGATTCCTCCATTTGGGTGGATTCAAATTTGAAAACAATAACACAATTCCTATTTTCCAAAACATGAGCAGTATGTGAATTATTTTTCAAGGTGTTTACACATGTTACAATCATTTCATTTTAGATATAAGTTTTTTTTCACATATTAATTTTGTTCTGAAAAGTTCCCTGGT
This sequence comes from Crotalus tigris, assembly GCF_016545835.1. NCBI lineage: Eukaryota > Metazoa > Chordata > Lepidosauria > Squamata > Viperidae > Crotalus > Crotalus tigris. The sequence continues at coordinate 728,539 of NW_024097221.1, forward strand.
AGACATTTACATCAGTTAGAATTATATTCTTATGGGTTGGAAACTACTACAAGGTCACTTGAATGAATAGAATAGGCCAAAAAGAAAGAAAGGATGTCCATTTCCTCAACAATAACCTGATACCTTTACTATGAGCATCAAAAGCAGAACATAAATGAATGCATTTATGGGGAAATCCTGGTAAGTGTACACTGAGATTGGCTGATTATCAAACTTGTATGCTGCCTATTTTGCCAAAAGTGACTCTATAGACATTATTTAAATATATGAAAAAGATGCAAAAACATACAGTTGAAATATCTTAAGATTACAATGTTCTCTGTATTTCATAGTATTCCTTTTCTAGGAAAGATGCCCTTGTTTTGATTTTTTTTTTCTTGGTAATTTTGAAAGTTTTCCCACACTGAATTTCAATATCTCTTTATTAACACTGCTCCTATCAATTGAAAAGCTTAACTTTGTTGTTGCTGCTGACAAATGGAATATACTGCTTCAGTCTAATTTTTATTAGAACTATACTATACAATCCTTGATGAAATGTATGAGAATCAAATATAAGGACAACATTCGGAAATACCTATGAGATGGATTAAGTTCTCCAAATAACTAAATTGTAAGCATTTCTCCTTTCTCACTTGCAGACAAGTGCCAGATTTGTGTCTTCGTTACTTGTATTACATAGGACTAATAATGTACAGATTCAATAATGTAGTACAAATCTATTCCAAGCAAAACATAATATACACTTGTGTATCAATTTTCCTCCCTTAGTAAGCATGTTTTGGTAGAGAAAAGACAATATGTTGCACAAGGGGCGAAACTGTATCTTTTCTGTATCCAGGAAATCAGGCAATATTACCAAAGGATTTTTCCTCTAGTTTCAAATCTAAACTGATCAAAGGAAATAGGCACAATTTAAATGTGTATGGCTCCATGGCAAAAAAGAACTAGGAGGCTTTAAACCAGTGGTTCTCAACCTGTGGGTCAGAACCCCATTTGGGGTCGAACGACCATTTCACGGGGATCGCCAAACAACGCAGTCCACCATTTTTCCCCCTTTTCCTTAGCTGTGCTACTCCCTTTTATTCTATTGGCTTTTGAAAGCCAATAGAATAGACTCTCTTGAACAGAGTCTAATTCTATTTGCTTTCAAAAGCAATAGGAATTGTCCAGGCTATCTCTGCCCTGCTGAGCCCGCCAAAAGTCCCATTCTGCAAATGGTGCTGCACCAGCTGAGTAGTCCTCGACTTACGACCGGTTGGGGGTCGCGGCATTAAAAAGGTTGAGAACCACTGCTTTAAACTGTTTAACGGTTTCTGCATCAAGATTTATCCCATTGTTACACAACTTACTTTAACATATTAGCAACATTCAATATTCACATAGTAGTTCACACCAAAGCTCAGATGATAGCACCAGCACTTAGCTAACCTTGGCTGATCTCAAAAAATAAAATTAAGGATTCACCTGGTTAGTATTTGGATTGAAAGTCATCAGAAAATCTTAGGACCAGACCAAGAAATAAATAGTTCCTGGAAAAAGGAAGTGGCAAAGTATTCTATGTAGCAGCTCATGTGAATGAGGTTATCAATAAATCTCTCTTCAAGTCAAAGATTTACTAATTAATTAGGATTCACAATTCTTTTACTGAACCTTGGTTGACATTTCAATTCAGTATGAGCTCAACTTTCAATATATACATATGAATGCATGATACTTAGAATAGAACTATGAATCATTAATATTCAAATGATCTTCAGTCAAGTACATATTAATTTTATGTAATTAAAAGAAATTACCAATAATCAATATTATGAAAAAGGATCACTTCCAATTTTGTTTAATTCATGGACAAGCTATCTATGAGGGAGTGCAGTGGTTCATGGGGTTAGAATGCTAGGGTGACAATCAGCAAGCCTGTTCAAGACCCAAGTGCTATTATGTGATGGGGTGGGCTCCCATCATTCGCTCCAGCTCCTGCCCACCTAGCAGTTCAAAAGCATGCAAACGTGAGTAGATAAATAGGTACCACTTTGGTGGCCACTGTCAATGCTGCTAACATTGGATGTTCTTGCTTTGACAATACATGGAAATGTAGCCATCTTTTCTCTATCGCTTTTAGAGTTCGCTGATACTGGGAGGGGGAATGTGGATGAGAGTCCAGCTAGTATAATAACTCAGCAGTGGGAATCCAAGGTTATTGCACCCAGAGGTGATAAAGATTTGGTGGTCTGGAGAACTGGGGAGAAAGCCCACGCTTGAAGCTAATTGGGAAATGTGATTTATGACTGTTAATTGGAGGAGGGAATTGTGCTTTAATACTTTGTGCCAGGGGGAGGAGAATTCAGTTTTTGGCTTTAACTATGTAGTGCCGATACTTTGTTTCTTGAATAAAAGATTCTTTAAGGTAAACAATGCCTTGAAGTTCTTTTGAAGAGTTTCATCTGTCAGAACCATGACAGCCACATTAATAGGGATATGAAAGGAGCTTCTAACTGGCATTCCTCTGGACAATGGCTAATCCTTTCAACCCAGAAACGCCTTGATGCTTCCGACATGAATGTGAACGAGCTGTCTATGGAATAGATACTATGGAAGATGTACATCATGTTCCTACTAAGTAATCACTGAAACATCCTCACTTGGGCCTAAATATCTATTGTCTGAAATATGGATTTAGCTACTTGGTGGAGCACTGTGACCTGAAAATATCAAGAAGTTTTACTCTTCAGAGAATTGCCTCTGGCCAGGCACTGAAACAAAAAAAGAACTTGAAGGACTGTGCAAAATTATTCTTGTCTTTTTGTACTATGCATACCTGAATGAGGATGCACACATACAAAAAGTACGTATCAATTCTCAAATTATACTTCCATGTGGCAAAACTGCCTGTTTGCCATAGTTTGGACAGGCAATTCCAACATTCGCCTGTGACAAATACCATGCTTGCCCCAAGGCAAGGATTATCTAGAGAAAATGTTCGGGACTTTTTCTTCATACTTACATACCTCTGAAAAAGTTACCACTTTTCTACAATCTAGTGTAGACAGAACGAGACAGCATAGCCTTTTTCTCTTGACAAGGTGCCTCAATGATTGATATGTCACAAAGAGTAATTCATCAGGTACACTCTTCTCCAACAACATCTACTCTGTTCCAAAAACTACTATTGAATTTCTACATTCAAAATTAAAATTAAAATCAACATTAGCAGACACACAGATAAACCACGTTAACCCAGCATGAGAAAAAGACTATTAAAAAAAAAACCTAAGAAGGAAAAAAACAGTTTGGTATAGCAGTTAAAGTGCTGGCCTAAAAATCAGGATACTGTGAGATCTAGTCCAGCCTTAGGCATGAAAACCAGTCACTTTTTCTTAGCCCCACCCCCTCACAGGATTATTGTGGGGAAAAGAGGAGGAAGGAGTAATATATATATATATATATATATATATATATATATATATATATATGCTGGAAGATTTGCATAAATATAAATGTCTTTGGTTATTCGGGTTTTCTCCCGCATCAAATTGGAAGTGTCTTGGTGATGTTTCAATGAAGTTTCATTCGTCATCTTCAGTCTGGTGTTTTCGGCTTCGTGCTTACTTACTGACTTTCTTACTATACACACACACACACACACAAAGATTCCAGAGTTTATTTTCAGAGTTTATTTGCTCCTGAATCTCCCTGAGATTGAAGAAGCTAACTTGGACAAGCAGCAAAAACATTTCAAACCAAAAATATAACAAGTCTAGGTTCCACAACTCAATTTCCAGAGAACTCTACCTGGATGACTGAGAATCTTCATAGACATGCTCCTGAGCTTCATATATTCTGTTCCAATGGAATTTCTACTTGTCACCCAATGTTAACAATGCAAAGGTACTACTATATGACTAAGAAACTGGTGGAAATCATATTGGAAGTATTCTCCTAGTTTATAAGATTTTAACAGAAATTATGTCCCTTGAACAGCTTATCAAGCAGGTATCGCTTCCTCAAAACCTAAGAGAGGAATATACCCAGTTCTTTATTAGTTAAATGTTTTACACTGAAAAAGCAGATAGCTTTAAAAATGGAATTACAACTCGTCTTTCGCAATTGCCACTTACTGTTGTTGTTTTTTTAATATGGACATGCTACCATATGTAGTTATTAGCCTTTTCTTTTAATATGACCTACCGCACTGTTACCTTATTTCAAACTACAGTAAACTACTTGTTTCAGGAGAAACTGATTAAAAACTGGTTTAGAAGGCCAGCGGGAATACCAGAAGGGAGGGGAGTTTTCTCAGTCAAATTTCATTTTTCAATCTTTGTTAATATTCAGGAAAGATGTATTCATATATTTATAAAATCTATAACCATCTATCTGAAATTTTCTTTGCCCATTACCTTAATCACAGTTCAACCCTCTTTACAGGTAAAGTAGAGAAAGGTATTATTTATTTCTGACTTTGAAGGCAGGATATTTGTTCAGGTGGGGAAATTACATATTTCATGTTGCCTTTTCATTATTCTTAGCAGCACAGTCACACAATAAGGTACTTATACATCAAAACTCTTGAGGCTGAAACAATAAACAATCCGTCTAATATCCCACCCATCTGCTGATGGAAATCGACCAGACTTCACTTGCAGCCAATACATTCGCTCTGCACTCCAGCCCTAGGCTGGCATACTCGGAAGCGAATCAGACCCATTTGAGCGACGTTGCCGATTAAACTGTGCACAGAACCGCCGCTTAAATATTGGTGGCTTCTTCACCCTGCAGTCCCGAAGTGGTTTTCTTTCTTTCGTTTTGTTAATTCATCCCCCACAGTCCGGAGGGGCGGCGACCGGGAGAACGAGATAGCCGGTTCCCACATGCCATTCCCGAGGCTCAGGGCTGGCTCTTCCAGCTTGTCCCAGAATCACTGGTCGCTTTGGGAGGGCAGAAACACCCAATGCCGTCCTCAACGCACCGCCAGCCCAACCGGCAAGCAAACCCAGTCCGTGCTCGCAGGCTCCCCGTCAAAACGAAGTCTTACCCCCCCCCCTCCCGCCCCCACCACCAAAAGACAACTTTAAAGCTCGCCGTTCGAGGAAACAAGTAATATCTCGTTCTCTGCGCCCGCCCAGCCCGTAAACCAAGCCAAAGCGGCACTGGGCGACACCGATAAGAGCTGGCGCTTACCTTTTGGAGCCAGGTTGGCGGGCGGCTTTGGCGCCCTTTATTCACTGGGAGACACGCTTCGCCTTCGCCACTACCCTCGCCTCAGCCCCAGAAGCCCCGGCACGGCTGCTCGCTTCGCCGCTGCGTTTGTAACCCCTCCATGTTCGGAAAAGCCGACCTTAGGAAAGTTGGGCGGAGAAGGGGGGGGGAAGGAGCAGGTGCGAGAGGCGGCGGCGCGCCTCCCAACTTGCGGAGTTGGGAAAAACCAGGAGGGGGGGAGAGGAGGAGGGGAAACGGCCCCTGAGAGAAAGAGAACGAGGGCGCGCGCGTCCCCTCTCCGGCTGGCTGGGCGCTGCGCTCCCGTGCACACGCTGCAAATGGATGTAATGTGACAACGGGCGACCGGTGCCTGACTGTTGCTGCTGCTGGCGGGGAGGGGCGGGGAGGGAGGGAAGGGGAAAGAATTGCTCTCTTCACGGTTCACTTCCAGAGACTCGGCCCAGGTGAAGGGAAGCAAGGCGCTCTCCGAGAGGGACGCGGAAACCTAACTCAGCTGTGTGGCTGCGAGGAGCTAAATTTTCTGAGCTGAAAGAAAAAGGCAACCTTCCTTCATGCATGCATAAGCAGTTCACTACCTTGGGTTTTTTGTTTTTTTTTTAGGAATCATAGTTAAAGAGGCAAGGCGTTCTCGTTTTCCTATTCCCTCCTCAATTAGAGGAAGTTGACAAAGAACAGCTGGCCTCATTTGTTTCCTTCCCAGAGAGCACTTGAGTTTGGCTTACCTACATTGGGAAGTAATCATTACACTATCTCCAAATAATGCATGCAAGTATAAAAGAGATACAGGTGTCTTATAGATTCATTCCTGTTCTGTATATTTGCTCCTAACATATCCCATCTCCCATACTATTTATTTAAAAAAAATTAATAATAGGGGAACGTTTGGTGGAAGCAGTGGCAGATCGGAAGAGGTGGAGAGAATCGCCAAGAGTCAGACACGACTGAATGGATAACATCATCAACAGCACATTTGGTAGTGGGGATATTTGTCTGAAAAGAGAGTTAGTTAGAAATTTGTATTTCAGTCCATTCAAATTTCAGCATTTCTCTTTTCAGTCTCCACTCAGTTTTCAAATTGTAAATTTCTTGAGATGGAAACCTGATTTGGGTTTTATTTTGTTTATAATAAAGTAGACATTGCACTATCCACATAAAGCGTTGACTATGAAAAGTAATCATGGTTATTATAATAATGTATTTCAAGATGCAGAGTGATGTTGAGATAATCAGCTTGTCTCAGCCCAGCCTATTTCATTGGGCTGTTTGGTGGGGAGGTGGGAATGAAAAAAAGGAACTCCGCCTTGAGTCCTAATTGAAATGCAGGATCCAATAAATTAATCTAAGTGAGTCATTAAATAATAAATTCTCCATGAACTAGTTACAATATATTTGGTTTGTAACAAGCCACAGCACTTCTGTTCCTAATGTTGGTTGCCTTTATTTGTTGTCTGGAGTAAGTGAAAAGAGAAATTGAACATTGATCCATTCACACATACAAAAATAAAAACATTTTTCCATCTGAGTTGGTTAAGAGAAGAGAAGATAAGATAACCTTTATTGTCATTTTTATACTGTGGGCACGATGGCACACATCAAAAATGCAATTTAGTTGCCCGCTCTCAAAGTGAAACATATACATGACACACATCTAAACATACTATGAACAACATATGTATAGACCCACATCCCTACATACACGTAGCAGTAAATATTAAATATTGTCCATCTTGAATATATGACGGAAGGAGGAAGCTTGAGAGTTCGTAAGGTTAATGCTGTATGGAATGAAACTCTGGCTGAATCTGGATGTTCTGCTTCGGATACCATGAAGCCGCCTCCCAGAAGGTAACAAGGAAAACAGGTTGTGAAGAGGATGTGTAGTGTCCCAGATAATCTTACGGACCTGCTCAAGCAGTGCTTCTGTGCTATGTCCTGGATGGGAGGGAGGGAACTGCCAATGATCTTTTCGGCCATTCTCACCACTCTCTGCACCGCCTTCTTGTTTGAAGCAGTGATGCCTCCAAACCAGACTGTGATGCTGTATGACAGGATGCTCTCGATTGTCCACCTGTGGAAAGTGGTACCAGGACAGGGGAAGGAAGATGTGCTTTTCTCATGCGGCGCAGAAAATGCAGACACTGCTGTGCCCGCTTCACCAGTGTCTCACTGTTGAGCGACCAAGTCAGCCTACTCGTTAGCTGCACACCCAGGAATTTGATGCTGGTAACCATCTCCACAGGTGAATCATTTATGCACAGAAAAATGTGGCTGTACCTGCCTTTTCCAAAATCAACAATAATCTCTTTAGTTTTTCCGGTATTTAAAACTAGGCTGTTTTCCTTACACCAGTTCACCAACCCTTCAATCTCCTTGCGGTAAGCTTTCACCTTGTCATCCTGAATAAGGCCCACTACTGTTTTATCATCTGCAAACTTCACAATATGGTTGGTGGCAAACCTAGCACAACAGTCACGGGTCAACAGGGTGAACAGCAGCAGACTTAAGACACAGTCCTGAGGAGAACCTGTGCTCAAGAAAATGGTATTAGAGGTATTTGTTCCAATTCGCACATATTGGGGCCTGTTGGTAAGAAAATGAAGAATCCAGTTGCACAAAGGAGTGTTTAAGCCTAAAAAGCCCAGTTTGTCTACTAGATGCTGGGGAATGATTGTGTTAAATGCCAAACTGAAGTCGACAAAGCAAAGGTGTTTAATTTTTAAAGCACTTGATAGGTTCTCTGTTCCTTTGAGCTGGCAAAAAGGAGCTGACTGACTAAACTATGTCTCATAAATCTAGGGATGCTAATGAAAATAGGACAGCATGGTTTCTGTGATGTAATTCAACCTACTTTCTGCACCTATTCACTTATTGACGGCTAGGGGCAAAAGATGTAGAGACAACAGGAAGAACCTGAGTTTCACTATACAGGTAGTCCTTGACTCATGACCAGAATTGCAAAAATTTAGCAAAATTTCTGTTGCTAACTGAGACAGATGTTAAGTGAGTTCTGTCCCATTTTATGACCATTCTTGCTGCAGTTGTCACTGCAGTTAAGTTAGTAATACAGTCGTTAAGTGAACCTGGTTTCTCTTTTGACTTTTCTTGTCAGAAGGTCACAAAAAGTGATCACATGACCCCAGGACACTGTATCTGTCATCAATATGAACCAGTTGCCAAGCTTCTGAATTTTGATCTTAAATGTGAAAAAATGTGAAAAAATGTCAAAAGTCACTATTTTCAGTGCTGTTGTAACTTCAAATGGTCACTAAACAAATGTTTGGAAGTCGACGAATCTCTGTATTTCCTTTCCTTGTCTCAAATACTTTCTCTGCATCTCTCTGCCTAAGAAGCCTCGTATTCATTAGATCAATATTCTCAGCGTGTTTATTTTTTCTGAAGTCAGTTTTCTTTCTCTTTTGACTCTGACTTGTGTGGTTCGAGTACTTACCTGACTCACTCTTTCTTCACAGTGCAGGAGAACACCTATCATCATATTGTCACCTTGTCTTTATTTTTCTCCTCTGCAAGCAGCAGCCTCAGGAATTCTTAGAAAAAGTTACAACTTTGATCTTATTGTTTCCGTCTCCACATTTTGCCACTGTTTACTTTAGTCCCAATTTTAGGCATGAAAACCAGCTGGTTGACTTTAGGCCAAACTCTCTCATCCCAGCTCACCTCACAGGGTTGTTTTTCTGGTGAAAATAGGAGCAGTAAGGAGTGTTAGGTATGTTCACCACCTTGAGTTATTTATAAAAATAATAAAGGCAGGATAAAAATAAAAGCAAGAAAATAAACACAATTTTTTCCAACAAATAATTTCTTCCCTTAGCATCCAGATGGTAAGTGAGATTGTATTATGATACCTTATCTTTTCTTTCAACGTTATTTTCCAAGTAGCATATAGATAAATTAAATTTTAAAAAAACAGATACCCAGAGAAACTTGTCTGATTATGCATGAAATGGAGTACAAAATCGTGCCTGTTTCATGCTCAGTGATTGTGTTCTGGCCCAACAGCTTTCAAGATAATATATGAAAAGATCTAAACAATATGAAGTGCATATGAAATATAGATCTTTAGGATACATTTGCTCAAATGTCTTCAATTGTTCATAGTGTAGATGTTAATTAGGCATTACAATGAAAGCATATCGTAGACACAAATTGTGAATGTAATGCCACTGCCTCCTTTCCCTAACTTTAGACCACAGGCTAGACTCTTGTTTAGATACAAACCTGATTTTGTTTCATTTAGTTCAGGTCTGGCACCAGGAAGTACATCTAATCAGACATCTGCTAGGTTCACACTCCAGCAGAGGCACTGCTGATATCTGGTGAATTGGCTGTGCTGCTGCTCTTGTTACGTGTGCACTTGTCTTTTCAGAGAGTACCAACACTGACAAAATAGTCTGATTTTTAAAGACATGTTATTATTTATTTAGAAATAATGAGGTTATGTGAAGAAAATAAAGCGAAGGTGTAAGAAATAGAAGGTTATATTCAGCAGTAAGCAATAAGGCTTTCTTGCTAAAGAGCCTCATAACACCTGGAAAGGCAGAACAATACAATGATTTGTTGGAAAAATAATATTTAAATTTCTTTCAAGACCCAGTTTTCTTCACTTTGCACAGAATGTATTGCTTTCTAATTGTTTTCTTGAAAATATAGCTAAGATTTGTTCTTTAATAGTATTGTGCTAATAAGGTACATTGTGTTTTCCCTTCTTTGTAAGAGGATTGTTTGAAACCTGTTGCTTTCTAGCTGTTCTGCTTTCATGAAAAATATATCTGTTCCCAGATTTTTTAACAGTCTAAAATAGGTTTATCACTTCATAACAAGGACAAGCTAGGTATGGTTGATTTAAGTATGGCAGAAGACACATGAAGATTCTTTCAGCTCGAAATAAATGTTGCTTGCTGAGAATAATAAAGAATGATAGCATTATAGGTAGATGGTAAGAAAGGCAAGTTTAAAAATTGTGGTTTTCAGCTGCTTTAATGTCTAAGTAGCAGAGCTTTTCAGCATTTGCATCCGTATTTACACAAGGAAAAACTGTCCAACCTATCAAAAACAATACCGTAAAAAACAGATTAGAAACACAGGTTAAGATAGGCAAGAAAATGGCAAGAAAACAGATGAGTTCAAATCACCAGGACCAGATGGATTACATCCCAAGGTTCTCAAGGAACTGGCAGATGTGATTTCTGAACCACTGAACTATATCTTTCAAAGATCCTGGAGCACTGGGGAACTACCAGAGGACCAGAAAAGAACTGATGTAGTTCCCATCTTCAAAAAAGGGGAAAAAATGGATCCAGGAAACTACACCTATCAGCCTGACCTAAATATCTGGGAAGATCTTGCAAAAGATAATTAAGCAATGAATCAGCAAATACCCAAAGGCCGTGGTGTCAAACCTATGGCACGCGTGCCCTCTCTGTGGGCACGCACACCGCCGCCCCAGTCCTTGGCCTTCAGCTGGGTTTTATAAAACCTTTTTGCTTTAGGCCTCCGCCGCCATGTGCAAAAAAAAAAGGTTCAATCAATCAATCAATCAATTTCAACTTCTCGCGAGAAAAAAAATCTCGTCAAGTTGGAATTGAATGATTGAACTTTTTAGTCCCATCCAGTCTGCCGTTACCACCGCAGCCATGTCCACCCAATGGGCCACGCCCACCCAACTGGCCACACCCACCCAATGGGCCACGCCCACCCGGCACTCGATGATACATAAGTGGATTTTGGGTTACAGTTTGGGCACTCGGTCTCTAAAAGGTTTGCCATCACTGCCTAAAGGCAAACAAAGTCATTACCAAAAGCCAACATGGATTTATCAAAAACAGATCATGCCAGACAAATCTTATTGCATTCTTTGACCAGGTGACAAAATTAGTGGACTAGAGGAATGCTGTGGATATAATTTACCTGGACTTCAGTAAGACATTTGATAAAGTAAACCACAACCTATTACTTGATAAGATAGAAAAATGTGGGTTAGACAGTATCATCACCAGCAGATGGATTCATAGTTGGCTGACCGTCTGTACTCAGTGTGTGGTCCTCAATGGAACTGCATCTACATGGAAGGAAGTGTGCAGTGGGGTGCCCCAGGGCTCTGTTTTGGGCCTAGTGTTCTTCAACATCTTCATCAATGAATTAGATGAGGGGATAGATGGAGAACTCATCAAATTTGCAGACAACACTAAGCTGGCAGGCATAGCCAACACTCCAGAAGATAGGCTTAAGATAAAGAAGGATCTTGACAGACTTGATCATTGGGCGCTATCTAACAAAATGAAATTCAATGGTGAAAAAAGTAAGGTTCTACATTTAGGCAAGAAAAACCAAATGCACGGGTATAGTATAGATGGTACTTTGCTCAATAGCAGCAACTGTGAAAGGGATCTTGGAGTCCTAGTAGACAATCATTTAAATATGAGCCAGCAGTGTGCTGCAGCTGCCAAAAAAGCCAAAACAGTGCTAGACTGCATTAACAAAGGGCACACTTGGAATACTGCATCCAATTTTGGTCACCATGATGTAAAAAAGATGTTGAGAATCCAGAAACTAGAGTACAGAGAAGAGCAACAAAGATGATCAGGGGACTGGAGGCTAAAACATATAAGGAACGGTTGCTGGAATTGGGTATGTCTAGCCTAATGAAGAGAAGGACAAAGGGTGACATGATAGTTTTCCAATATCTCAGGTGTCACCACAAAGAAGAGGGAGCCAAGCTATTCTCCAAAGCACCTGAAAGCAAGACAAGAAGCAACAGATGTAAACTAACCAACAAGAGAAGCAACCTAGAACGAAGGAGAAATTTTCAGACAGTTAGAACAATTAATCAGTGAAACAACCTGCCTCCAGAAGCTGTGAATGCTCCAACACTGGAAGTTTTTAAGAAGAGACTTGACAGCCATTTGTCCGAAATGGTATAGGGTTTCGTGCCTGAGCAGGGGGTCCCTTCCGACATTATTGTTGTTGTTGTTGTTGTTGTTGTAAAGTGGCCATGAAGGAGATGTTGCAGCTATTAACATCAATAGTACAATTGAGGCTAAACATGGTAGAAGAGATTGAAAGTGCTGGAGTGATTTATGCAGAATAACACGGAACACTCATATACACCATTTCATTATTATCTTATATGAACAATTACTTTACATTATGGACAGATCTGCATTTTCTGCTTGGTCCATTCCTGGTACAAGCCACTCACTATTTTCTGAGCATAGGAACAGATAATGTCATCCTCTTCCCACTCCCCTCCCATTGCAAATGCACCCTGTGCCTGTGTTTTCCACTTTGAATTTATTAGGCTAATTAAAAATAAAAGTAATGTGAGTATACAGGTAGTCCTTGACTTAACAACAGATAATTTAGTGGCTGTTCAAAGTTATAACAGCAGTGAAAAAAGTGACCTATGACCATTTCTTACACTTATGACCATTGCCGCATCTTCATGTTCACGTGATCAAAATTCAGACACTTGGCAACTGACTCATAATTATGACAGTTGCAGTGTCCTGGAGTCAGATGATTACCTTTGTGACCTTCTGACAAGAAAAGTCCTTGGAAATCCAGATTCACTTAACAATCATGTTACTAACTTAACTGCAATGGTTCACTTAACCACTGTGTCAGGAAAAGTCATAAAATGGAGCAAGATTCACTTAACAACTGTCTCACTCAGCAACCGGAATTTTGGATTCAGTTGTGGTCGATGAGGATTACTTGTACTGAAGGATATATTTCTGGGATGCGTGTTGTCCCATATGAATGTCTGACTGAAGTTACTTAAGCACCCATTTTCTTTCAGCTTGCTTGCCTTGGCAAATGCAATTCCAATGTATGCTTATCCTGGAGAAACCCCCACTCCAAAGAGATTTGAACACATGTGCACTGCAGCTGAGCAGTGCTATTCTCCAGTGTCTTTATTCATTCCCCCAGCTCAATAAGGCTTACTCTTAAGCATGCATAGGATGCCACTTTGATCATTAAGCAGACCAATTGGGATACTGTTGGCTCTTCCAGTAAGCCAGACAGGAAACGCAACTTGATGAACTAATTCTACTTTATTGTAAGGCTAAATTAACAGAATCTTGCAAGTTTGAATGTACAAACTTCCCACCACCACTTTTAACTGCTGGATCAGAGATGTCAAACTGCCAGCTTGCGGTCCGGTTGCATCATCCGAAGGGCGTGCCCAGCCCAGCTCCGACAATGCAAATAAAAGTTGCAATGCGTTGCAACATGTCATGTGACACAGCGAGTTTGACACCCATGTGCTAGATCCATTAGAGTAGGTCCTTCCTAAATTTCTCTTTCTGAGCTCCAGCTTCTTATGCCTGATTGTTTCCTAGGCAGCATCTTTTCCCCTAATTCCCCAAGATCATCTACCTATTCCATATACAGAGATACACATGCATGAATGTAAAAACTATCTGCAATGAGGGGAGTGAAGAGGGAGGAAGGAAGGAAGTCACCATGATTACTTTTTTGCAGAGTTAGAAATGTTAGTCCGAGTTCAGGGGTAGGCATGGAGTTACGTTTCATACCTGTGCACATAGTGAGGAAAAGGGAGCTAGTTTCTTCTGCCCGGAATACTTACAAATGCTGGTGATGCAGCATATAAGAAAAGAAAAGCAACACTGAGGTGGAAGTAGGTGCCCAAACATTTTAGGGAGAGTTCTCCTTTAGTCCATTTGTAGTGAGTTTATCACACAGACACACACACACCCCTACCTTAATCCCACAGAACCCGTTTGATAAAATTACACCTTCACATTTCACAGACAGCTCTTTCCATTTCTAACCCTAACATATGCTTTCCTTGCTTTGCTTCCCCCTGACCATAGTATTGCAAAGCTTCCCTTCCCTTCCTTTTCCTTTATTTATTTATTTATTTATTATTTTTTGGATCATAAAGTTGCAATCTAGGAACTTCGATAGTTTGTTTCTGGGAAGCTGAACTATCAAGTCTTCCTTGCTGCAAGTTTCCATAGATCTATAGAGGAACACAAACACAAAATAGCACCCTACTCTATTGCTTTGATCATTGTAGCATCAGAGTTATGGTGGTACCATAATGGGAAAAATTAAAATCAGAAATGTCTGTGTTAATGTCAAAAGAGATAATGTGGGGAATTGGGACTGAAGGTATCTCTGTGTGCAAACATCTGATAAAACAAGAGAAAGGCATGGGGACTTGTGGGGAAGAAACCATCTTCAAAAGGAAAAAGCAGACAATTATGAAATGGTTTACATAGAGGCCAGAGAGTGAGTTTTGTCTGCCCCTCAGGGATGGGAAAAGCAATGGGAACAACCAGTCAGGTCTACTAATAGCCGTAGTCCAGACTAAACAACAGCCCAGCCTCACCACGCATCCACTGCAAACCACTGGAATTTCTGAAGTTGGGTTTAAGAAACAGCCAGGAAAATGGTAGAATTTCTGTAAGTGGGTATTGTTGTTGTTAATTGCGAAGTCGTGTCCGACCCATCGCGACCCCATGGACAACGTTCCTCCAGGTCTTCCTGTCCTCTACCATCTTCTGGAGACCATTTAAGTTCACACCTACTGCTTCAGTGACTCCATCCAGCCATCTCATTCTCTGTCGTCCCCTTCTTCTATTGCCCTCAATCTTTCCCAGCATTAGGCCCTTCTCCAGTGAGTCCTTCCTTCTCATTAGGTGGCCAAAGTATTTGAGTTTCAACTTCAGGATCTGGCCTTCTAAAGAGCAGTCGGGTTGATCTCTTCTAGGACTGACCGGTTTGAACGCCTTGCAGTCCAAGGGACTCGCAGGAGTCTTCTCCAGCACCATATTCAAGGCCTCAATTCTTGCGCTCAGCCTTTCTTATGGTCCAACTTTCACAGCCTACATTGCAACTGGGAAAACCATGGCCTGGACTATACGCACTTTTGTTGGCAGGGTGATGTCTCTGCTTTTTAGTATGCTGTCTAGATTTGCCATAGCTTTCCTCCCCAGGAGCAAGCGTCTTTTAATTTCTTGGCTGCAGTCCCCATCTGAGGTGATTTTTGAGCCCAGAAAAATGGGTATTACACTGCAATAAAATATACTGATTCTCATGTTTCTAACAAATCCTCATTTTGACTGGGTTTTTTACTATTTATATTACTTATATTCACCATTCAGTCTATTTGGGGGGGAGGGGTTCCAACTGTACATTTCTGCATCTAGCTACATATTTGGCTGCTTAATAAATAGTTTGGCTCCACAAAAATCTTCTCACAGCTTCATTTCTAATTTATGTATTACAGTTGCATATACAATCACTCTCAGCTATGCTTGGAAGTACTTGCCACACAGAAAATTAGTGTCTTTACAATATTTTATGGTAATTGCAACTACGTCCCTTATCCCTAACAATTTCCTACCTGCATCTGTGCCTCTACCTTTCCCTCTGGTTTAGTTGAAAATCCATCCTGTAAAGTTCTCAAGGATCTGTCAAATACATTTCCTTTACCTAGAGAGGTGAAACCTGCAATGAAATGGAAACTGATGCTTCAGTGGCACACATGTGCATGGTTTATTAATAACTGCCTTCTGTGGAAGGTGAGGAAGAAATCTAAAAGAATGAAGGGAGAAAGGCAGAAGAAAAGATAAGAGAAGTTGACAGTAAAAACAAATATAGGAAAGGAAAAACGGGACAATCAGTGAAAGACAAGGTCTTTCAAATAAGTAAACTATAATTTACTTCATAAGAGTCTTATGGATGCAGTATGCAATACCGCTAAAGAAAGAACACATTCGATATACATTTGTATTGTAAAATAATGTTTTATTTGGGCACATTTAGAATATTTAGTATTTTAGATAAACACCAATTCAGTTTTTATTTTTGTAGAGCTCCTTTTTTTTCTGGCAAGAAATGAAAAAAAGATATGCTATTGAGGCTTTTCCTATTAGAATGATTTTAATTTTTCAATTTTCTACCACAAAAATTATAGGAAATAAATATCATTATTCTTCCATTACACCCCATAGTAGACATCATGAAAACAATTTAACTTCAACTTCCACAGGCTACTGACAAAATCCCAGTCTTCTCAGTTATTGTTCATAGTACTAATATTTCCATCATAAAGGCACTAGAAGAATATCTATTAAAACAGCAAGCACATTTATTTTAGTTATTTTAACATGAGTACCTCACATTTAAAAAAATCTGAAATTTTAAGTAAAATATATAACTGCTGTGTGCAAATCCTGCAATATTTCAAAGTTTTCTCCATAAAATGTGGGATGTAAAAGTAAAATCTTATTTTTAAAATATTTTTGTATGTGTGGACATACATATATGTAGAAAGCACAATAGTATAATAGCAATTTTTCCCCAAAATAATCAACATTTTATATCATAATTCTTAGTTCATTAGAAATACATAATATATCATTAGGATTAATCTCCAAATTTTCTCCCTACTGATTTGTTCTATATATATCTGCTATAATTCTGTTTAGAAAGTCTAGCCAAGAAAGCCAGAAAATTGATTGGTTAAAAACTACATTATTCATATCACCTACATAATTTCTACTCATAAAGCATATACTGAGATTGACCTGTATTTATTTATTTTATTTATTAAATTTATACGCCACCCATCTCATAGCTTGAGGCAATTCTTTTTGAGCTATACAGCTCAAAAGCAGATCCTTTGGCTTTAGGAGACATTATGATGGAAGATATGACAATTATAGGTAAAATAAAAATTTAAAAAATATAGCTGGCATGTTTATGTTTATAATTTTAATCTCATTGTTTTTGTATTTATTAGGAATGTGCAATGATGCAGGTTTGAAGAGGGAAATATGTTTTAGAGCTTGCAAGCATGCTCATTAGCATCTGTCATCAACTCCTTGACTCATGAAGAAGCAGGTCCCAGTAATTATTAATATAAGTGCTTTTAGCAGAAGGTATAAATGATTTTATTTCTGATTAAATAATACCACCTTCAATTTTTAAGAGAATGTAGACATGCAAGCTTTTCTGCAATGAAGGAGGGGAGATGGAGGTATATTGGTCACGGACCAAAATAAATCTAGCAACATTGTTTGTTGAAGGTTTGTTGTTCTTTCAAGGAAAAGCTAGGGCAAACTCACATTATCATGAGTGGCAAGGGTACAGAGTACCTCTGAAGGATCAAGATTACCATTCGGGTACAAATCTATTTTCCATAAGTAGCTGAAGGAAATAAGAAAAATGCCATTAAAGACAGCATTTCCCAACCCAAGAGAATTGCCAAGAAAACTGCAGGCACTCTCTGAGAATTGAACTCAACTGAATGGAAGGGAGGAAAAGTAATAAGTAGGGATGGAGCATGTAACAATATTTATATTTAGCCAACACCCTAGGCTATCGTACAAATATATTTACATGTTTATTAGTTTGTTTAGGTTTCTAAGACTGCCCAAGTCTTAGAAACCTAAACAACAGAAATTTTGAGTAGCATTAAACCAAAAGTATCATTGCTGATAATAACAAAAGGAACAGACATGTACCATAAACAAATCCAGATAGATTACTCTGGGCGGACACATACTTCAAGGGCCTGGGGAAAAAGTCAGGTCATCAAATTTCTGGGTAGATGCTATTCCAGAGGGCAAGTACTATGATGAACAACTTCCTGGGTCCATTTGATGCTTTTACCTAAAATGGGACATGAAGTAAGTTTACTGTCACAATTTACAGAAATTTTATGGGCAGAAACAATGACAGTGAAACAGTGTCTCAGATAACCAAGTTCTATGGCATGAAGACTTTATAGTTGACAATACTTACTACTTTGAACTGGACTCAGAAGCTTACTGGTAACCAGTATTGCTTATGTATCAGAGGTGTTACACAGATACACAAAATAATTCCTATCACTGTTCTTGCCCCTCTATTCTGGATTAGCTGCACCTTCTGCATGGTCTGCAGAACATGTACATGTTCAATATATTCCAATCTCTACACACAAGATGACTAAGGGATAGGTGACTTTGAGAATGAACCCACAGTCCAGGAAAGGATCCAACTGGTACCATTACCACTTTTTGAACAAGAACCGTGAATCCAGGGAGATCCCCAATGTATACATCAGTTCTGCTTGAGAAAATACAATCCTGTTCAGAAATAATGATAGAAAATCCCCAGTATCAGAAAAACCCTGAACCCATAGCCACTCAGTTCATCAAGATTGAAATTAAGCCTGTTCCTCCCACTCCATACCCTGACAGCCTTTAGATCTTAGAACAAGACTTTGACACTATCAGTTGGTCAACCAGGGATCAGATACAATAACTGACTATCATTGTCACAGACCTGTGTTGACTGAAGACCTCATCCAATAGGTTCATGTAAAGTACATGAAACCTGTGACATCCACAGATCAGGGACTTAAGATTTGGTTTTTTCCTTCCTGTCAGCACTAACTGGAACCAGCCATGGAGTAAGGAGGAGAACCACCACAACACTATGTTCCCAGTCTCAGTCCCCAGAGTCAGTCCTAAAGAATACCATGACTGGTGGTATCAAAAACCATTGAGAGACCAAGGAAAACCAGAACACTTGCACCAGACCATCCTGGCTCTACCAGAGTTCACCAACAAATGCAATCAGTGCTATTTCATCCTGAAACATGACTGAAACAGGCTCAGATAATACGTTTCTTCCAAAGCCTACTGAAGCTGCAGCCTGACTAGTTTATTAAAAGGAAGTTTGGATATTGATTAAAAGTTATCCAGAATTATTTGACTTTATTAGATTCAAGAAGCCTTATTTGCGCAGGTACAGAAATAACTTAAAATGCCTGGGCATCTACATCTAATTTAGGCTATTGATTGCTTTGTTGGGAAGCAGGAAAAAGAACAAGGCTTATCTTCATTTGCTTGCTAAATAAAAAATAAAAATTACAAGCAAAGTCTGGTGTGTTATGTTTTAGATCAAAATCCTGAGAATCCATAAAACTCATGTCAAGGGAAATCTCTAAAACAGTCTAATTAGAATGGAATATATTCAGCATGTATGGTTAATACTGAGTAAAAAGAGAATTAGCAGAGTCTGTTTTTTAATATTTCCAGGAACTATCTTAATGATATAATAATAGAAATCCTGGGTTTACAGTGAGAAAAGTAATGCTGCTTTCCTTTGATTGATTCTCAGCCTCTGTCAAGAGAAATAATGTTTAAAATAACACAATTAAGTAATCAAAACAATTATAATAGCTAAATGCTTTTCTTATTCATTCCTAGGCTTCTCTTGATTCAAGCCACAATAATAACAATTTGCTGGGTAATGTTTAGTTTTTTTAATTAAATAGTTATGAGGACATTTCATAACACATATTTTTGGATGTTCAAATTTATCCAAGTGCTATACAAATAAAAACCCATTATAATGTACAAAACTATAGGCATATGTTCTTTAGGATGCACAGCTGTAGGCTTTCCTTCTCCTAATTTAGGCACCAGATGTTATTCTTTCGTGCCACTGGGAAAACTGATTGGATGTTTTTTCCACTATAGGTTTATATATGAAATCTGATTTTTAGAGAGTTTTACAGATTTAACCATTGCTTGTTAATCCTTTACTACAACAGGCAACAAAAAAAAAAACATTAAATGAGATTAGTTTGAAGTCTGTATAAAAAAAATTTATATAAACATTTCAGACCTAAAAAACACAGAATGAAATTCCTGATCTAACTATAATGACAATTAAAGTGAAAATATTTTCATATATAACTATTACTGACTGCTTTCAAGTGCAATGGAACATAGGCCTTCAGTAATTGCACTGGAAAACTTCTCCTTAAGTAGGGAAGGTCTAATTAATGCTGTACAGTGTACCATAAAAATGGAATAAATGGTGGAACAATTTCTGTCTTCCTCCAATAATCAATATCTCGTTTAAGATTTAATCCAAATTAATTAGAATGTGGAAAATTAATTAGAATGTAGTCCATGTTATAGAATCACAGGGCTGGTAGGGTCCTTGTAGGTCAGGCATGTTAAACTGCCAGCCCATGGGCCGGATGCATCATATTGAAACCGCGCCCATCCCCAGTGTTGGCAATGGGGAAAAGGTCATGGTACGTTATGTGATGTCACGTGACATCATGAGTTTGACATGCCTGTTGTAGGTCTTCTAGTCCAACAGCTGCTCAAGGCAGGAAACCCTACACCATCCCAACAAATGGTTGTCCAATCTTTTCTTGAAAACCTCCAGCACCCACAGTTCAGGAGGTAAGCTCTTCTGCTAATTAATTGTTCTTACCTTCAGGAATTTCTTCATATTTCCAGTTGAATCTTCCTCTGACAAGCTTCCACCCATTGCTTCTTGTCCTTCCCTCAGGTGTTATGGAGAATAAATCAACATCCTTTCCCCTTATCACAGCCCTTCAGGTATTAAGAAGACTGCTATCATGTCTCCCCTGAGCCTTCTCTTCACTAGTTCCCTTAGTCACTCATCATATGATGTAGCCTCCTAACCTCTTATCATCTCCATACCCTTTCAGCATTTTTTTTTTAAATCATGGTGACCAGAACTGGACACAAGTGTGATCTCACCAGTGCAGTATAAAATAATACTATCACTTCCCATGATCTTGATGCTATCTGTCTGTTGGTGCAGCCAAGAACTGCTATAGCTTTAATTAGTTTTTTGTGCTTGTAGTTGCTCATTTAATTGCAGAATTATAGCATTTTTACAGTTGTGTCAATGTTTATTCAATTACCCCAGATATCTATATCTAAGAATTTACGACTTTAATAAGATGTAGATTTAAGGATGATTTTGACTGCCTTCACTTCTCTATTCTTTCTGCAGTCAAGTACAAAGTCAGTTTGTTAAAATAGCAGTGTCTTGATGTCTCTTATATATGAAAGCTTCTATATTGCATTTCAAAGAATGCTACATTACATGCAGAATAATATCCATGCCTGCCATCTATTATCTTGGATCCTTATTAGTTATATATTAGACCTATGTAAACATGGGTGCTTGCT
This sequence comes from Crotalus tigris, assembly GCF_016545835.1. Lineage (NCBI taxonomy): Eukaryota > Metazoa > Chordata > Lepidosauria > Squamata > Viperidae > Crotalus > Crotalus tigris. The sequence goes on from NW_024097221.1 coordinate 749,766, forward strand.
TTTGGTTCTACAGGGTCCAAGAGACCAATGAAGCTCTAACCTGTGTCTTTGGAAAGAATAAAGCAATCATAGGATCTTTTCCAATTGTTGGTATCTTTAGAGTGATTTTTTTTATCACAAAGTACAACCTGCCCACTTATTACAAATTGCAAGAGATGCACTTTTGAATACACCTTGTATAAGATATATATTTCAGAGATGTACAAAAGGACTTCTTTTCTCTATTCTTCCCAAACTATGGGATGCATTTAATATGTAATATTATTATGTTTTCCTGAATCCACTATTATTTATTTCCTATTGCTTGAATTTAGAAATAGAACAGAAATTTATTTAGCTACATTTTAAGGGAACTGTCATCAGGATTGACCTTGATTCTCACATATATGGATTGTTTTGGCTAACTGAGAACTACACATCCTCCAACCCTCTTCCTTCATCTATTACCTCTAAACTAAAATGTGGCAAAATGAAGACAAAATGAAAATGGCTTCAGTTCGGTTTGTCACGGCGTTGACAGAAACATTTGCAACTAATTTTATTAAGCCGAAACTGAACAAATCATATTATAGTAAAGGATATATCCATTTTACCTCTGTTTTTATATCCCAAGTTCTCAAAAACAATCAAAAGGTGATTCATGATTGGTTTAATTTCTACACATTGAAACTCTGAAATCAAGGAGCAAAAAACAATCACTGCTCTCGTTTGAGTTGTCTTCAAGAAGAAAGGAAAAGAAATCCTGCAGAGCCTGGCTTATTGTGTTGCTCATTGCTGAAGGGAAGAATAAAACTGACAAACTGTCAATTCCGAGTCTCATATTTTTATTTGGGTCATTGAGATGAAAGCCATCAAGCTCTCCAGAAGTTCAAAAGTTTACTTATTACATTGGCAACTAAAAAAGAATGAAAAGGATAGGGAAAAATAATTTCTTGATAGACAGAAGAACAGTAGGCATAATTGTATCTTTTTTCATTCCTTTCTTCTTTTTTCTTACTTTTTATATTTTTATTTGTTCATTTTTCCTGTACTGAAAAATCTAATAAAAATAGATTTTAAAAATTACTTGTTATTCAGTTCATTAGGAAAAAGATCTACCAGTTTCTTCTAATTTAAAAAAAATTCCAGTACATATTTAGAACTTGCTGTGCCAAAGAAAGTTTCCTCACTAACGATTTCAAATTAGTATTTTCTTTTTAATCACAAATAAACCAAATGTAAATAGATAGTTAAACATTTCACTGAGCTTATAGGGAAATGCAGTAAACATTCTTTAAAACTATTCCTACCTTTATACTTTAATTTATATTCGGTAGATAATCAAATATTAAGAATCTTTAATGGGAAAAACTTTTTAGATTTTTTTGAAATCAAAACTATAGTTACCCTATGGATCGTTTATTTTTTCAGGATTTTAGCTCTATCACTGGATTTTTATTTGGATCTCAATTTTCCTTTGGAATGCTGATGTTCATCAGAAAATCAGTTATGGGCAAAATTATAAAGATATTTTGTGACCTTTTTTTTCCACATGCCAGGCTTGGCTCCACTTTTAATCATAGTGCTACAGTGTTATTTTTCCAGTACCAAAGATCGCAAGACACATTTGGCAGATGTTAGGGCAGTGGCACAATGACAAATTTATCATTCTGGGATAATCCCAGATTGAAAAATACTTAATAAGCCACAGCTGGTAATACTAATAGCATAAATATTTTAAATTAGCTGATTGCAAAATCATACTCTAAAAGCTATTTGCATTATTACAGGAGGAATTTAAACTACTTAATACTGAAATGACAACATACTGAATTAAAACATCTTTTGAATTTTGCAATTTGGCACAGATGGATTAGTTACATCTAAAACTCTTGAATAATTCTTAGTATTGGAATTGTTATAGTTGCAAACTACCTACAGCAAATTCCCATTTGTAACTAAAAGGTATTAATAAAGTAGATATTAACAGTTTTATTTTAACTCCATTCAGGGTTCTGTTATTTTATTTTCTATTAGTGAATCAATGTAAAAAGGTTTTAAATTCAGTATATTGTATTTCTTATGATCTTAAGATGAGATGTCAAAGATCCCCCCACCCTTTGCTGGCAATTCTCAGATCAAAGGCACAAGCATTTCACAATATGGTGGGTACAATATTCTTGGTTTGTTCAGCAGCTTGCAAAATATGTGTTTATTTCATTAATTGCTTTCCCTAGGAATAAATTTGTTTTTGGATGACTGCATAATTCTTTAAATCAGGTTACAACTAATGCAACTTCCAAAACAAGTGAAGGAAATAGATTAAACTGCAAATACCTTGCACTGCTTTGGTGTTGCTATTAAAATTTGTTAATTAATGAGTCACTCTGATTGTTGAACATCTCAGGCCATGGTATTTATAAATTAAAATCTATTCCTTCTACAGATGTGATTTAATCAAAATTATAGTGTATATGCATAATTCATTGCCTTTATTTTGAACTTTTGTAAGGGGTACAAGAATATATCAGAAGCGTTCTAGGGGTGCTGGGTATAGAAAAGGTTGGAAACCGCCGACATAATATAATGGTAGGTTTGCTTTTTTCACATTCAATATACTTATTGAGTTTTTAATGTGAGTGGTTCAATTAAAACAACAGCTAATAAAAAAAATCCACAATAAAAGAAGTCTAGAGTGTTGTGTCAATTCCCATCTTTCATGGGTGTCTCCAGGAAGAAAACGTGCTGGGGGCAAATGATAGAATATGCATGTCAACATCACCATGCAAATACCATCACCTACATATTGGCACCAATTGTAGGAATGCCACAACCTTATGGTGGCATTTGTACGATAACTTCATTGTGTTCATATCATCATGGCTGGATGCCAATGTTTTAACTCTTCTGTCTGCATAGTACACAATGTAAAAAGCTATCCCAAAGTTACACATTTGGAGTTAAACTCCATTTACAAAGCAGCTGGACTCTGAAAAAGATATCTCTGAATGAAATGACATTTTAATTATGACTCATGATTGACTATGCACTATGGTTAGCTATCTTGATAATGTTATGATTGTTGTTGTTGTTATTGTTAATTGCGAAGTCGTGTCCGACCCATCGCGACCCCATGGACAACGTTCCTCCAGGTCTTCCTGTCCTCTACCATCTTCTGGAGTCCATTTAAATTCACACCTACTGCTTCAGTGACTCCATCCAGCCATCTCATTCTCTGTCGTCCCCTTCTTCTATTGCCCTCAATCTTTCCCAGCATTAGGCTCTTCTCCAGTGAATCCTTCCTTCTCATTAGGTGGCCAAAGTACTTGAGTTTCAACTTCAGGATCTGGCCTTCTAAAGAGCAGTCGGGGTTGATCTCTTCTAGGACTGACCGGTTTGAACGCCTTGCAGTCCAAGGGACTCGCAGGAGTCTTCTCCAGCACCATAGTTCAAAGGCCTCAATTCTTTGGCGCTCAGCCTTTCTTATGGTCCAACTTTCACAGCCATACATTGCAACTGGGAAAACCATGGCCTGGACTATACGCACTTTTGTTGGCAGGGTGATGTCTCTGCTTTTTAGAATGCTGTCTAGATTTGCCATAGCTTTCCTCCCCAGGAGCAAGCGTCTTTTAATTTCTTGGCTGCAGTCCCCATCTGAGGTGATCTTGGAGCCCAGAAAAATAAAATCTGTCACTACCTCCATTTCTTCCCCATCTATTTGCCAGGAATTGAGAGGGCCGGATGCCATGATTTTGGTTTTCTTAATGTTGAGTTTCAAGCCAACTTTTGCACTCTCCTTCTTCACCCGCATCAAGAGGCTCTTTAGTTCCTCTTCACTTTCTGCCATTAGAGTGGTATCATCTGCATATCTTAGGTTGTTGATATTTCTCCCGGCAATCTTAATTCCAACTTTTGATTCATCTAGCCCTGCCTTTCTCATGATGTGCTCTGCATATAAGTTAAATAGGCAGGGCGACAGTATACAGCCTTGCCGGACTCCTTTTCCAATTTTGAACCAATCAGTGGTTCCGTGTTCGGTTCTCACTGTTGCTTCTTGACCCGCATATAGGTTTCTCAAGAGACAAATGAGATGGTCTGGTACTCCCATCTCTTTAAGAACTTGCCACAATTTGTTGTGATCCACACAATCAAAGGCTTTTGCATAGTCAATGAAGCAGAAGTAGATGTTTTTCTGGAACTCCCTAGCTTTCTCCATGATCCAGCGTATGTTGGCAATTTGATCTCTAGTTCCTCTGCCTCTTCGAAATCCTGCCTGTACTTCTGGTAGTTCTCGATCCACATACTGCTGGAGTCTAGCTTGTAGGATTTTAAGCATAACTTTACTAGCATGTGAAATGAGTGCAATGGTGCGATAGTTTGAACATTCTTTGGCATTGCCTTTCTTTGGAATTGGAATGTAAACTGACCTTTTCCAATCCTGTGGCCACTGTTGAGTTTTCCAAATTTGCTGGCAAATTGAGTGTAGCACTTTTACTGCATCGTCTTTTAAGATTTTGAATAGCTCAGCTGGAATACTGTCACCTCCACTAGCTTTGTTGTTGCTCAGATTTTCTAAGGCCCATTTCACTTCACATTCTAGGATGTCTGGTTCGAGGTCAGTGACCATCTCATTGTGGTTATCTGGGATGTTAAGCTCATTCTTGTATAGTTCTTCTGTGTAGTTTTGCCATCTCTTCTTAATCTCTTCTGCCTCTGTTAGGTCTCTGCCATTTTGGTCCTTTATCATGCCCATCTTTGCATGAAACGTTCCCTTCATATCTCCAATTTTCTTGAAGAGATCTCTGGTCCTCCCTATTCTGTTGTTTTCTTCTATTTCTTTGCACTGTTCATTTAAGAAGGCATTCTTATCTCTTCTAGCTACTCTCTGGAATTCTGCATTCAATTGGGTGTATCTTTCTCTTTCTCCTTTGCCTTTCGCTTCCCTTCTTTCCTCAGCTATTTGCAAAGCTTCCTCAGACAGCCATTTTGCTTTCTTGCATTTCTTTTTCTTTGGGATGGTTTTAGTTGCTACCTCTTGTACAATGTTGCGAACTTCCATCCATAGTTCTTCAGGCACTCTGTCTATCAGATCTAATTCCTTAAATCTATTTGTCACCTCTACTGTATATTCATCAGGAATATGATTTAGTTCATACCTGAGTGGCCTAGTGCTTTTCCCTACTTTTTTCAATTTAAGCCTAAATTTTGCAACGAGAAGCTCATGATCTGAGCCACAGTCAGCTCCTGGTCTTGTTTTTACTGACTGTATAGAGCTTCTCCATCTTTGGCTGCAGAGAACATAGTCAATCTGATTTCTATGTTGACCGTCTGGTGATGTCCATGTGTAGAGCCGTCTCTTGGGTTGTTGGAAAAGAGTGTTTGTTATGACCATCGTATTCTCTTGACAAAATTCTATTAGCCTGTGCCCTGCTTCATTTTGTACTCCAAGTCCAAACTTGCCTGTTATTCCGGTTATCTTTTGGCTTCCTACCTTAGCATTCCAATCCCCCATGATGATAAGGACATCATTTTTTGGTGTTAATTCTATAAGGTGCTGTAGGGCTTCATAGAACCGGTCAATTTCATCCTCTTCAGCACCAGTGGTTGGGGCATAGATTTGGACTACTGTGATATTGAATGGTTTGCCTTGGATTCGAATTGAGATCATTCTGTCATTTTGAGGATTGTATCCCAGTATTGCTTTTCCTATTCTTTTATTGACTATGAAGGCTACTCCATTTCTTCTGAGGGATTCTTGCCCACAGTAGTATACCTGATGGTCATCTGATTCCTAAGATGTCGATGTTCAGTCTTGTCATCTCTTTTTTGACTACGTCTAGCTTGCCTTGATTCATGGATCTTACATTTCAGGTTCCTATGGAGAAAAAAATCTTTACAGCATCGGACTTTCCTTTCACCACCAGATATATCCACAGCTGAGTGTCCTTTCGGCTTTGGCCCAGTCGCTTCATTCTTTCTGGCGCTACTAGTACTAGCCCTCTGCTCTTCCCCAGTAGCATATTGGACACCTTCCAACCTGAGGGGCTCATCTTCCAGCGTCATATCTTTTTTCCTTTTAGTACTGTCCATGGGGTTTTCATGGCAAAGATACTGGAGTGGTTTGCCATTTCCTTCTCCAGTGGATCACATTTTGTCAGAACTCTCTGCTATAACCTGTCCGTCTTGGGTGGCCCTGCACGGCATAGCTTATAGCTTCATTGAGTTACGCAAGCCCCTTCGCCATGACAAGGCAGTAATCCATAAAGGGGAATGTTATGATAGAAAGTATTATTTCCATTTTACCTCTCCATTTGAAATTGTATAAAAATACTATTTATATTGTCATAGTAGTCATAGAAATATTGTTCATGAACTGCTGAATAACAGTCTTCTAGTCTTACAAGCATTTCTAGATAAGAAGCATGAAAGCCAGCTGGGCATTTTTGGGCCACTGTCTCTCAGTCCAACTTACCTTCCCATCATGCCTCATCTATTCTGAAGTTGTCTAGAACATTTTCTCCTGGGTGGGTTGGAGCCATGATTACTTGTGACAAGTGCTCTGCCATCTTGGAAATTATTCAAAATTTAAAACCTGAACCCAACTCCAGTCCTGAAACAAGATCCAGGATATTTCAAAGGAACGTTGCTGGGCAAATAGGCTATTGGTACTGAATATCAATGTAGCCTTAGTTTGTCAGATAACAACAACAACAAAATACAAAGACCTACAAATAGAAATAGAATGACTGTGGCAAAGGCAAGCAAGGGTAGTACCAATAGTAATAGATGCCTTACGTGCAATCCCAAAACAACTAGGGCACCACTTGAATACCATTGGAATTGACAAATTCACCATTAGTCAATTGAAAAAAAGCAGCCTTACTAGGAACTGCTTCCACCCTGTGATGATATCTGTAATACCATCAAACATCCACATCTGCCTATCCCAGGTCCTTGGTAAGGACTTGATAGGTAGACAAAAATGTCAAATCCAGTCTGAACATCTGGCTGACTGTGCGATGATCAATAATAATAACAATAACAATAATAATAGAGTTGGAAGGGACCTTTGAGGTCTTCTAGTCCAACCCCCTGCTCAGGCAGTCCAATTTCATATACAGGAATTCACATACAGTCACCTCTAGTGCAATCCTTCCCATGTCTGCTACAATCTTATGTACCATCATGGCAACCACTCCTCCCTGACCTTGGCATTGCAATTGCTGTAGGACATGAAACCTAGCTGGGTAGATTAAATCAATGAAGAAAAAAGTTTAATACATGGCAAGATGGGAATATGAAGGACATTGACATCTATGTTTGCTTATCACCAGTCAGATCTCATAATAAACACTTAGGTCTTTGTTTGTCCACCACCATGGCATGAAAGGACACCATCTTATTTCACACAGATATGGAATTCTTCAGTATTGTCTATAATTTATAATTATTATAATAATAATCATATAGGCATATATGTTCTAAGGTAAAATACCAATAGACTAGAAGAATTACAGGACATGACTTCATTTCTGATCTATTTGTCTTTTTTCTGTTCTCTTTTTAGATATACTGTTAACTAACATTTGTTAATAGTATGCCTAAAAACATACATGGGTATTTAAGGTTTCTAATTTAGCAGAAATGGCTAAAATTTGGGGGGGTGGATGGGTTGAAGTTTAAGTAGTTCGGATAAAGTAGAAATAGTCTTATTGTATATAATATTAATGTTTTAATTTTGAGAGAGGAACTGCTCGGGCATTTCCCCTGGACTGCATCAAGAGGGAGGAGAAGAAGGCGAGAAGTAAGTAGGAAGGTGGAGGTGAAGGAGGAGAGGGGGTGAGTGAAGAAAAAGAGGGAAAGAAGTAAGTTGGTTTGAGATGGGATGCGGTTTGGGGGGAAATGGGCGGGCAAGGCCAAATGTAGTGTGTATCAATTTGTTTTATTTTTTATCTGAAGTATTTGTAAGATGGTCATGTATTGTAAAGTTGAAAATAAAAAAATTTACAAAAAAAAAATAGTATGCCTAAAAAGAGAACATAAAGAAGACAGATATTTACATTTGTTCATCATCTTTAAACTCCATTGCTAAACTTCTATGATTTCTCTGTATTTACCCAATAAATTCACTCCTTGAATAATGATTCCTTATATTCCATCTATATTCTCTGCAACAGCCACAACAAGAAATAATCAGTCCAGAAACCCACACACTCCTTACAATCAGGTGCTATTCAGAATTTCAGATTATCTTTTTAGTTTGTGTAGCTGAAAATGCAGTCCTTTAAAAAGTTTGTCTGTTCACTCTTCTATCATCTTTGTCTCTTTCTGCTACTGAATTCTCTTGTCAAATTCCTGTTATTAGCAATTCCTATTCATTGGCTCAGGGAAAGTAAATTAAAAGATTACAAAAATCTCAAAACAGCTAAAGTTGTCAGTAGTAAGACTGCAATTATACAAACTTTTATCTAAGAATAGGCTCCATTGAGGAGAGTGAAAAATTCTTTTTGGGTAAACAAAATGGATCCTGCTATTTTTTTTTTTCAAACTTTATCCATTTATGAAAAGTTATCCAAACTGCATACTTCTGCTTTGGGAAAATTGTGTCCCAATTTTATGCTGAATTCTGGGGCAGGTAACATACACAGGTTATGTAACACAGACCACTTTTTAGTTCCCTCAAATATTTTCTCCTTCTTTGTCTTTGAACTGACAGAGCAAACCAAAGCAGACTAACAAAGAACCAAGCCAAACTAGGTCATAATCATATTGACAGGCTCTGACCCTCCATTATTGAACATGTTCTCTGTTCAAGAAGAGTGTTTCCCCAATCTAGACAGTGTCCTGTTATACATTTCAGAAGATAAGCTCAGTCATCTAAGCAAAAGACAGCTTTTCGGGATACAGCCTTCATCCAAAAACTTGACAAGAGTGATACATCTCAGTTTTTGAAGTCTGTGTCTTCCTGAACAAAGAAATAATACAAACCACAAACATTTATTGGCATAATTTTCTCCTTTAGCTTCCATTGCATCTTCTGCCTATGAAAAAGCAGCTTGAAAGGATTAAGGGACTTTTCAGAACAGTCTGCAAAATGGCACTGGAGTGGTATATTTTTTTCATTAGGCTACAGCTGACCTCAATTTAACAATCAGAGTGTTGAAGGCTTATTTTTGGTTTTCATCTTGCATATTTATGAATGAAAATTGATTCAAAAAGTAAACAGGGGATGATATAACTATGTATAGTGTTTTGGTAAAATATTACAAGCATTCTTCTTTTTAATTTCAGATTCAGAATTTACTGAAAACATAAACTACCAGGCATACTCAGGTCTTCCTTCAGTGACCTAAGGCAGAGGTCCCCAACCCCCGAGCCTCAGCTCACTACCGGTCCATGGTCTATTCAGAACTGGGCTGAGTGATGGGCTGGTGGACCAGTGCACATACAGCTCAATTTACAAAAGTGGTAGGCTGGCATGCATGTGCATGCACATGTCAGCCCGCAGCTTGCATGTACCTCCCCACTCCCCCGTTAAACATAGTTTTGAATCTTTACCTGTGAATTTTATCCCTTAGGTCAATGGTCCCCAACCTTTTCTTTTTATAAAATATATTTTATTGATTTTTTAATATAAACATCTTGATATTTGATAAATAGCGTGTTGTCTGGGTTTATATTTACAAAGTAATCACTAACGGTTAATTTCTATATTCCAAAATCCACATTATAACTTTGCTTGATTTTCTCTTCTTCCAATAACATTCTCTTTGCAACCTAAATGAATACAATTTTTATTAATTTGATAGGTAACAATTAAATATAAAGATTTTTCTAAAATTTCTACCAATAATAATCTCATCAATATCATGCTTCTTTTCTATCTAGTCATCTTGGTTGCCTCGTCACAAATCCTGTTTACAATTCTTATTTAAATTTATTTTCCCTACAATGTTCAAAACATTTCTACTGGCTAAAATTTTCCCAGAATTAATTACCTTAAAGTATTTAAATCTATTTTCATGTCTTAAAAAATAAGTAAGAAAAAGACACAAAAGAAAGACATAGAAAAAGAAAAAACGTGAGAAATAAAAAGAAAAAGAGAAAAAGAAAAAAAGAAAAAGGGAGAAAAAGAAAATAATATACTACTTAAAATACGTATTCCTCTTGAATTAGTATACACTTATTTCCAAATTCTTTCTGTTCTTTTTACCCATAATTAAACCTATGTTTAATCTTTAAATGTTCCATTTAATAAATCCAATCATCTAATTCTATCCAAAACATTTTTTCCATTTTTACTTATCCATTGGAATTTTCTTAAAATCAGTTACATTTAAATATATAAAACATTTGCTTTATGTTAATCAGTGGGTGAAGTTAAAAAAAATCCCCGATGGCATCGCCATGATGCCTTTTGTGATACTCAGCTAGGCTTCCAAATGGCTTAAGCTTTTAGCTCAGGAGTTCTGGAGAAACACAAAGTTTAGCCTTTCACAAAATTCATTACCTGTCCTTACAGACACATGCTGAACTTGATCAATACAAATATGTAAATTTAACTTACTGGAGATGTAGCAATGTCAACACAAAAAGTAGAGAAAGATTACATTGTCACTCTTTAATGTTTCCTGCAGGTGATCATCTCTGGCACTGAAGAACCTAAGACACACCTGAATGATGATTGTTCTTTAGAGAAAGAGTCCCCAACCTGTAGGCCATGGCCCACTACTGATCCGTGGCCTATTCGCAACTGGACTATGTGAATGGCTGGCTGGTGGGTGCGCATGCACCCGCACGCACAGCCCCACTCACACAAGCATCGCAGGTGCTCAGGGCCCCACTCACGTGAACATCACTGGCTCTTGGGGCCCCACTTGTGTGAGTGGCACAGGTGTTCTAGGTCCCACTTGCATGAGCAATACACAAGCCTGTCCCTCCCACAAAACCATTCCCTCTTTCCCCCCCTCCTCCCCGGGCCACCAACCCAAAAAGGTTGAGGAACTCTTAGAGATAACCTGCAATGCTGAAGAGGAAATGCCATTGAGAGAGGCCATTCAAGAACTTTGTCCAAGTGTTTTATAGATGGCACCTTGATCCACAAAAAATGTCTCTTATGTACCCTGACGTACAACCTAAATGTTGGAGATGTGGTTATACGGATGCTTCCTATTATCATATTTGGTGGTCATGCAGAGAGATAAAAGCATTTTGGATCAAAATATGGTGGAATATCCAGAGAATTTTTAGAAGGAGGGTAAAATTTACTCCGCAATTATTTTTGTTGGGCATTGTTACAGATTGTGATACAAAGGAGGTTGTATTGATGTTAAATTTGATTACAGCCGCGAGGCTGTTAGTTGGACAATACTGGAAGAAGGAATCTTTGCCTACACTGCAGGAATGGTTTCTTAAAGTGTCCTATTTGGCGGAAATGGCAAAGATTTCGGCTTTCTTAAAGCAACAAACGCAAGAGAAGTTTCTTGCCGTTTGGGACAAATGGATAAAATTTATACAATTTAGACTGGGTATAAAAAATATCACATAGTTTTTTCATAAGTTTTATTTTTATATATAGAGAATGTTATATATAGATATTTTTTATATATATATAAATATAAATTTTTTAATTTAATTTTTATCTTTATTTGTTAATTTTTAACTAAGCCTATATTCTGCTCTGGGAAGCTCAGGGGGGGGAAGGGAGGGTGTTTGTGAGGGGTGGGGGATGGGGGGGGTTTTATATATATGTAATGTTTAGTTTTTTATTTTTTTTGTATGTTGTTTTTTGTTTTGTATTGTTTTTGTTTTTTTGTAAAATTTATAAAACTTTCAATAAAAAAAAAAAAAAGAACTTTGTCCAAGTTTCTTTTCTTTTGAATAAGAATGCTATTAAATGCTGTAACTGTTTGGAAGAGTAGGAAATGTCTTTAATAAGGTGACCAACTTTTTTACAATGAAAAGGAGGACACAAATAAATTGAAGAAAAAAATATTGTAAATAAAAGAAACATTTTATTCATTGCAACAATAATACAGAATACACTATAATATGATAAATGCATAATAAAAAACATTTGTAACAATAACATTTTATATTGTACTTATGTTTACATGCCACACCCCCGCCTGCAACCGCCCCGCCAGCACTGCTACCCTGCTGTGTAGAGCGGGCCCTGCGGCTCCCAAAGCACCAGCTGTGCCTGATCTGACCCCAGGGGGCAGCCTGCCATCAACACATCCCGTCTGCAGCCGTCCCACCAGCACCACTGCCCACTGTGCACAGCCCCATGTAGAGCAGGCCCCACAGCTCCCACAGCATGGGGGACATCCAGCCACCGCTGCCCCTCACACCGCTGCCAGCAGCAGCCCCGCCACCCCTGCCTCTTGCACCCACAGCCATTACTGCCCTAACAGGGCCGAAGATCAAGAGAAAGTTATCATGGCATCACCGCTCCAGTCTCCTCCAGGTATCTTCAGGACTAACTAGGAGATGGTGTAGTTAGGTAGCAGGGAGGAGTGCAAAGTTCCTGCCAATTCGCCTTCGTTGAAGACAACTTAAATGTGCAGCGAAGGGTGTTTTGGCGCACTCAGCAGCAATTCCTATTGGCTTTCAAAAGCCAATAGGGGGAGTAGCACAGCTCATGCAGAAAGTTGAAAAAAAAAACCATCAAAAAAAGGTGCCAGAACGCCGTTCTGAGCATTCTATGAGAGAGAAAAAAATCCCAGCAGATTAGTCTTCAAATATCAAAAAGGA